>NC_091459.1:35536990-35866490 GCF_027789765.1 Dendropsophus ebraccatus | reverse complement strand
CGTTGGCAACAGCAAACAAGCAAAATCTATTGCTCGTTTTTTGTGGCTTTAGGAAAATTAAATCATCAAACTGGTCAGTGACTATGGGCCTGTGGACGCTTAGGGTACATTTCTGTAATACTAGTGCTTGTGCCATATGCCGGGGTAGCTATGCGGTGTTGTGGCTGCTGCGTGGGTGTTTGGTCACTTGAGCACTTGTCACGGATAAACGGGCACTGTTCTTAAGGTTTGAATAACCCAAGTATGAATAGTTTTATAGGTGCAGGTGCGACAAAAAAGACCAGCGTCCAATAGCTTAACCAGGATAACCTAGTTTACTGGTAAGAGCTTCAGTGCAATACACGTTAAGTCCACAGTCCTGTCCCCTGATGCAAGCCCCAGCCTGAAGTGAATCTGTCATGATTTCTGCATAGCATTTAGAGATATACTTTAGAGCAACCCCATTGATATAGGAAACAATAAACTGGAGGAGACCCTATTGATTTCTATTCCTAATGGAGAGTACATGCTCTGTGACCTGAGCAGAGGTTATTGTATTGAAGTCCTGAACTATCATGCAGAGTGCCAGCTAACTCTATAATGAATGGTGACAACATGTGGATAGTTGCTGTGCTGTTTCTGGAAGTAAGCAGCCATGTTTTCCTTGTCTTAGGAGTTGACCAGTGACCCTTCCCGTTTAATGCTATCAGCACTTTGGATGTAAAGAAAGTGACTTTTGCTAAGGGTTACAATATGACGCTGCTCATGATGTAAGGAGATACGGCTCCTAGATGATCTCGGCCGTTTCCTCGCCGTTGTTAAAGTAATAAGCTTGTCTGTTAAATTGGAAACGTGCTAAAGTAATGATCTCACATAGGAGGAGAAAAACTTCAAAGGGGACGGCGAAAATGATCAAAACAACCAAAGCCAGTTAAATTATTGCATGTCTCTTTTAGCTTGGTAAATGAGTTTAGTCTGCATTTATTGCACATTTCAGACTTAGAATAAGAAGAGGGCGAGCATGTAAGCTTTCAATTTGCATCCTCTGTAAAAATGAAAATTATACAATGTTTCCACAGAAATCAGAAAAGCATTGTGTTGTAATCATGACCGGTGAATATCTGGAGGCGGAGAGCGGCCTAACAAACCATGAAACACTCTGCAGAGCGGCGTCTCTGTGTGGGATTTTGATTTGGGGCATTTCACAATTTCCTCAAACATTTGGGACCAGTGAAATTAAACCAGTAACATTGTGCTCGGGGGATCTTTGTCTTCTTTTCAGCCCCCCAAAGTGAAATGAAGGCATCTGTGAGCGTATCTTGTTGTCAGTAGTCCACATTTAGTTTCTTTACACAACCCATATGTTGCCTTTGATCAATTGCCCGAACATGTGGCACGTTACCTTTTAACGTCCTTCTCAAACATCACATCTGCACAGGTGTCCCGCAATTTTTGTTCCTATCTGCTGGCGTTATTGGTTGCGTGCTTTGTAAAGATGAAGAAGAGCACAAAAGCCCAAATAAAACAAGGTGAAAAATAATACCGCTTAAAGGCTCGCTTGATCTCACAATTTGTATTGTGCCTTTCACAGACAAATGAAGCATCTCCTCAGATCCTCGTTTTTATTTTATTTTTTTCTCCCCGTAGGATGTTCCAGTTATCTTTTTGAACTTGATGTTTTCCTCCCGCAAGTTCAGAGTGATACAGCCTGCAGAGACACCAATAAAGGTTTCGCCGGGCTGCAGTTGTGTTTGTAGTCCATTGTGGGAGGTCTGTATGTTCACAGCAGATACAACTGTTTAATTTGAGGCATTACAGACCACCCGCAAGAAAGATAGATGAGAGCTTTCTCTTTCCAGCTTTCTAACCACACTCCAGAAAACAAAAACAAAACAATATTAACGCTCCCAGAGTGGAAACTGATGTTTTCTTCTGTTGTTTTCCGAGTGGAAAGATTGAGAGATATTTGGGTCACGCACGGATCAATATGATGGTAGGTGGGAAGCTGTAACAATGTACCTGAGGACTAGTGACTGTGTGCATTACCATGTACAGGAGACCAATGAGCAGTTTACATACCTTACTAGTTCCATGGAAAGTATAACCTAACAAATATGTAATAATTGGAGGCCCTATTACTTATTTTGCATTGAGACCCAGGAGTCATCCCAGGACTAATGTCATCAGGCATAAACCGAAAAGTGCAACAGCAACCTGCAAGTGCTAGAACTTACCGTATACTCTCCCCCCATCATATACACAATATATATATATATATATATACAGTGGTGCCTTGGATTACAAGCATAATTCATTCTGGGACCCGCGCTTGTAATCCAAATCCACTCTTAAACCAAAGCAAATTTTCCCATAAGAAATCATAGAAATGCAGACAATTGGTTCCACACCCCAAAAATAATGATTTATTATTCTGAATAACATATAAAACTAATAAAACAAACATTCAGAAACAGCTGAATATGTGATATTATAAGTTACTGTACAGTAATGGTGAGGATGGGAAACACAAGGAATGACAGAGACTGCAGGGAGCATGAAGGAATGATCAGGGCAGATGTGGACACATACATGCAGCACTCTCTGTCCGGGGAGAGAGGTTATAGCTATAGAGAGATTACCTCCACAGTCCTGTCCCCTGATGTAAGCCCCAGCCTGAAGTGTATCTGCTATGATTTGGAAGGTGAGGGAGATTTCCTGGGTCAGAGTACAGTGCTGTAGACCCCGCTATGTAGACCATACCCCTCCTCCACTCACGCTCCCACCCAGTACAGGGAGCTCTTAAACCAAAGCAATGCTCTTAAACCAAGTCACAATTTTGAAAAACTGTGAGCTCTTAAACCAAATTACTCTTAAACCAAGGTACCACTGTATTTGAAAAGGAAAAACTGTTTTAAAAATTGTGTTTAAAAAAAAAGAGGTTCTTAGTAAATTATTTAATAAAATAGTGTGTACCATCTCCACATATTAAGGTGACCTCAGAAAGAGATAATTCGACACTGGACTCTCTTGGGCTAATACTGAGCCCACAGACTGGGCATACTGGATCCATCTAGTCACTCCCCCCACATATAACACAATAAAAAAACAAAAAAATTGTCAGTGCAAGTTTATTTCTAATGACAGTGACTCTTTAAAGTATACCTGTCATTACAAAAACTTTTGACATGTCATAGAGACATGTCAAAAGTTTTGATCGGTCCAGGTCTGAACAATCATCGATCAGGAGAACGAGCTTGATAAAAGAGTTGGACTTAAAATGGAGCTCTATGGAGCCTGACACTTTTTTCTAACTTAGATTGGGTAGAGGACGCGCTGCAGAGTGATCCTCTCCCTGTTCGTTCTCCCGATCGGTACGGGTCTGAACACTCGATCGATCAAAACTTTTGACATGTCTCTATGACTTTAGCCGCGTGCTACGTACAGTATGATAAGAGGCATTGCTGTCAATTTCAGTTTTTTTCTCTTGTCTCTATAACAAAAGTTTTTTTGTAAAAACAGTGACACTTTAAATTCCCCCCTGCAATCTACCTAAAACGCTGTGCAACTTATACGTCCTTCTCTCTGTTTTCCTGATTCTTTTGCAGTACATTTTCATCTAAAGGGGCATTAACAATTTTGCTGGCTGTTAAACTTGATTCTAGAACACCCATGGCATTAGTACGCTAGTCATTGATACCCTTGGGTGTTTTTGACACCCTTTTAGGCACCAGGGCCCAGGTGCAATTTGTTTCAGCTAAAATCTCACCCAGTTCCTGGCTCGAGTTTCTTCACCAGCACTTTGTCCCGCACTATGCACTGGATGCGAGCCTCGCACCTCCAGTGCACCGATACCCCCTCCCCTTGGTAAAGGCCTCCAACAGAATTTTTGTAAAATGGACCATGCCATGCGCCGGCGCTGACCGAAGTAGTATAAAAAAATAAAAATTCACTAAGTAAACTGGTACATTTGCTTTAATGTGCTCTGATTGAACCTGGCTCTACTGGAGCTAAATGTAAGCTGTCCACACACAAAAGATATAGCTATGTCTCCTCACTTCCTCATAAATATATATATGCTCAGATAAGTAGATTGTATATGTTAATTGTGAATAAACTTCTGCAAGATTCCTATTGTAGCAAATCCAAATCTAACATGCCCCACCCTGATGTTGGGCAAATATTGTGGGACTGGTGGGGTGACCACATCCTTATACATCTTTGCTATATTTAGATTTTAATCAAGATGTTAAAGGGTTTGGCCACTTTATAGTAAAATACTTCAGTGTACAGTAATAGTAAGTGTCTTCACTGTATATACTGACAGCAGCTCCCTGTGTACCTTATAGAGCTAAAATCAGACTCCCCTCCTCCAGGCTGTGCTACCCTGCTCTGTGGTGAGTGTCCATAAGATGGCCGACATGGAGGAGCATGTGACCATGCCCTGCCCCCCAGTGTCCACCACTGAGCCTGTATATGTCTATGAGGAACACAGTATAGTATGCTATAATATACCATAATAATATACTAAATAGTATAGTATATAGTATATTACTATACTATATAATATATATAATAAGAATTTGTATATTACTGAGTGGCCAAGTCGGTTTAATCATATGGGTATCTAAATTCCCAAACAATAGGCATCAAAGGCCAAATTACAGCAAGAATTGCCATATACCAATGATCAAGACAACTAAAACTTAAAGGAGACCTGTCACCCCCCGCGCCGGGGTGACAAACTCCTGACCCCCAGATAGATCCCCTTACAGTTACCTCATGTCGCTAAGACCTGCTGCCGGAGCCGGTCCCTGGACAGAGATATCCCGGTGAGAAGCTGGCGATGGGTCCGGCGTCCATAGAGAATGAATGCAGCCGTGCGCGTGCAGCAGAGATGAGTCCGGCTCCATTCATTCTCTATGGGCGCTGGACCCATCTCCACAGCACGCGCTGGCTTCTCACCGGGATATCTCCGTCCTGGGACCGGCTCCGGCAGCGGGACTTGGCGACATGAGGTAACTATAAGGGGATCTAGCTGGGGGTCGAGAGCCTGTCACCCCGGCGCGGGGGGTGACAGGTCCTCTTTAAGTAGGCCATCTACCTTCAATAACTGACGAATGTTCATTCGGATGTAAGTTTTCTTTACCATCCAACCCTGTCCCCCCCATACACAGGAATGTTCAGCATGGGTGAACGTTCCTGTGTTCTCCATTCGGAGGCGAGAGATAAGCCATAGCCAGAGAGCTCTAACTGTTGCTTATCTCTCCCAGAACAAAAAGGTCAGGCAGTGATTTTCCATGATACTTGACCCATATCTCCACTGACATCATCTGCCAGTGAGTGGTCAGGAGAGCCCCATACACCTTATACTCAGTTGAGTTGCAGGTATGGCCGGAAAAAAACCTATAATATATATGAGGACCTTTAGCCTTATTTAATTTGCTGCTAAAACTTTAATAAATAAAATACAAAAATATTTTTAAATATCCAAAATATGTAAATACGCCCCCCCCCCCCAAACAACCTTGCCCTCTAGCATATAAAGTAGATAAGGGGATATGGGGAGAGGAAGGGAGAATTATTCTGCCTCTCTTGGCCCCTCTGCTTGTGCAGTGTCCAACCAGGGGCGGCCTTGGCATTTCTGGGGCCCCAAGCGAAATTATGTCTGGGGCCCCCCCCTCGACACGCATTCCAAAACAATAGACCGCTGTGTGTTGCCCCCAGTAGTATATACCCCTTGTGCGCTACCGCCAGTAATATATACTCCTTGTGTGCTGCCCCCAATAGTATATACCCCTTGTGTCCTGCCCCCAGTAGTATATACCACTTGCTTGCTTCCCCCAGCAGTATATAGACCCCTGTGTGTTCCCCCAGTTATATATAGCCCCCCGTGTGCTCCCCCAGAAGTATATAGACCCCCTGTGTGCTCCCCCACTAGTATATAGGCCCCCTGTGTGCTCCCTCAGGGGTATTTAGCCCCCCTGTGTGCTCCCCCACTTGGATATAGACCTCCTGTGTACTCCCCCACTTGGATATAGACCCCTGTGTGCTCCCCCAGTAGTATATAAACCCCCTGTGTGGTTCCCCCAGTAGTATATAGACCTCCTGTGTGCCCCACCAGTATTATATAGACCCCTTGTGTGCTGCCCCAGTAGTATACAGACCCCTGTGTGCTCCCCCACTTGGATATAGACCTCCTGTGTGCTCTCCAAGTTGTATATAGACCCCATTCTGCTGCCCCAAGTAGTATATAGACCCCTCTGTGAAGCCCCAGTAGTCGATAGCCCCCTTGTGTGCTCCCCCTGTTATATAGCCCCCCTGTGTGCTCCCCCCATTTATATAAACCCCCGATGTGCAGTCCCCCAGTTAAACAGACCCCTGTGTGCTCCCCCTCCCATATAGTATATAACACAATAAAACAAACACTTATACTCACCTGGGTCCCGGAGTCTCCTCTTCTCTTCACTCTTTTGGCCGCAGGAAGGGTTTTCCCTGCGATCACAAGAGGACGCGCTCCCCTTGTCCTGGTGCCGATGCTCCAGTGATGTCACTGGAGCGCCGGCACCACAAGACAAAGCTGCCACTTGTGACCCCAGGGAAAACCCTTCCTGCAGCCACAAGAGTGACTGACAGGAAGGGAGCCAATGTCTCCCGCCCTGTCAGTGCTGCTGCATGTAACTATGAGCGCTCATTACGAGTGCTCATAGTTACAGTTCAGATGGCAGCAGTGAGCGGTGCAGCGGCCCTGTCCAGCGGTCTTGAGCACAAGAGTGGAGCGTGGGGGCCTCCCTGGATGTTGGGGGCCCCAAGCGATCGCTTGGGGTGCTTGGTGCCAAAGACCGCCACTGTGTCCAACCACAGGTGTTGCTATTGGTTACACTCTTCGAAAAAATCTGTACTTGTAAGAGTAAGTGGTGATGTAGTAGTACCAGAATTTCGCCAGATGTCGCTATTGTAAGTATGTATGCTCAGTTACTATGTACAGCTGTAGTACTCAAAGGGTTATTGTTTATTTGTGTATCACATGGATCTGTACGCCAATGAGAGTTCTTTCTTCTTCTCACCTATCATCTCTCTTTGTGTTTCACATACGCACTCCTCACCCACTCACAGCACACCTTACAGGGGCTGTAGGAAGGAAGTCACATTGGTAGAGGAAGTGTAGCGGCCTTTGTCTTCAGACTCTGAAGAGGAAGGACACCAGCCAAAATGCTCTCTGCAGCAGTCCAGTTGGGCCCTGGCTTCTGCGAGGTCCCCAGTCTAAGTTGTGGTCTAGACGGACAATACATGTATCTAGACACAGTTTCTTCTCAAGTAACTCCACTCAACACTATGCAGTGTTAAGCTTCTTTTAGAAAGGACAAGTCAGGGATCATCCTAACCCACGCTGTGGACAAGGAGAGACAGTGCAGGACTGTATCCACAAAGAAAATAAAAGGAACTGATCCGGATAGAGAAAAGTTGCTAGAAGCCTATAAACTGTATCTCGCAGCATGGGTGTAAGCAGGGAACCCTCAGCATTCAGCTCATCCCAGGTAACAAGGTTTGGGGCTTGTGTCACCCTCTAGGATTAGTCACTCAACACTGGTGGGCAATAGGTGGTGCAAAGACCAAAGAGTCAAAACACAGGCACAAGTATTCTCTCTCTTCTCAAGTATTCTTGTATTTCTACCTTCGAAGTTCCGGCAGAGCACAGTACTACTTGGGTTGGGACTCTCTCGACATCCTCCTCTCTACTCTTCTGATCCTTTATTTCATCTCTCATCACACAACTCAGTCAGCATGACTGTGCTACTCCTACTCTCAGTACAGATCTTAACTCTACAGTATTAAGTAACTTATCGACCGGCACTGGCTTCATGAAATAACATCACTGGGCAAGGCTATATCTCGTCCAACCACCTTAGAACTGGCGTCACACCTTACCATCTGGCAAGTGAACGGCTGTACCTCCACACCGGGGATGTACACCACACTTGCCGTGCAATAGTTATACAGGATTTAACTAACCCTAATCAGCTGAGGCAAACAATAGGGGCACCTGGGGGGCCAAGAGACATGCCCCATTTAGAATGAAACCCAAGCTCTAAGGATCCAACCCTGTCATACGGCCAGCTCATAAACCAGTGTGGTGGTAGATTAAAATCAGTAAAGGTTGATGGTCAGTACTTGGAGTTCTCTGTATGTTACTGTAAGCTCCTTTTAGAACATTATTCAAAATCACCAAAAACATTGGAACCCAATTGGATTGTGTAGATTACAATGTCTCCTGTGATAGCCCTCTTCTTTCTTTTGGGGACACTTAGGCAGTACATATAGCCATGGCATTGGTTATTGGCCTTTGCTGTAAAAGAAGCCACCGATGTTGGACAGTTAGCATTGTTGCGTTGCCTGTGATTAATTACTATTGACTATGGATCGTGATAATAGCCGATGACATCACCACCATTCTGCTACAACAGGTCTCCAATGTACTGGCATTGTGTTTGCCGGTGGCCCTCACCTAATTTGTGACGGTTAAAATGCTACATCTAGCTTTGTATTTGTATTCGTCGAAAATGATTTGCTGTAATTATTTCCTGTGTACTTTGTCTATTAAACTGCTCCGACTAAGAGAAAACTGGAGACACATTTTGCTCATCTAGGAGATTAGAACTCACTAGCCTTTGTAACTACTGGCAAACTTCCAAAGCTTTAATCTTTTTTTTCCTTACCTCAAAGTCTTATAATTGATGTGATGACATTATAAGCCGATTTGTGAGGCCGTTCATAAATCACCAGTTACATGGGATCGCAAATGTCTACATATCAGGTGTCATAACACCCTCCTGTATGATTATCTTGTGATGGAATGCTGAACGGCAAGGAATAGACTCACTACACCTTACAGGTATTAGGAAGCAATCTTTCACTTTGGCTTCTTGTCTCGAGACATTGTAAGTGATCTGTATTTTTTTTTCTTCCACCTTTACCAACAATGTTCTTACTCATGGAATATGCAGTATTACTAACTACTAGAGATGAGTGAATTACGAGCATGATTGGGTTCGTCTGAACCTGAGCACGCGGCATTTGATTGCCTTAAAGGGGTTATCCAGCGCTTCAAAAACATGGAAACAGACATAGGCCATAGGCTGTATCCATTTTTTCAGGACTCCCTAGGGCTGCATCCAACTTCTGCAGCCAGCGATAATCAAATGCCGCACGCTTGGGTTCATCTCTACTATCTATTATTACTTCCCTAAAAGGTAAAGATATTTTGTTTGAAGAGTGTATTGCTATTTTAGGTATAATCATAGTTAACTGACTTTAGGAATATTGTTTAACAATGCAAAATACAGAATAGAAAACAACGGAAGTGCGCTCTCTCAGGACCTGATAGGGCAGGCATCCCAAAAAGTGACATCAATGAACCGTAACAAAAAGTATGTCTAGAGACAATAAGGCAAAGTAAGCCGGGATATGGTAAAAGACTTATGTCCAATGATTCCAGGGAGCCATGAGCTCATGAGTGAAGAAGCCCGACCAACTAAAAACAAGTGACAGTCCAGAGAAATGGGCTATGTAACTGGCAAGTGAAGAATGGTGGGTAGTGTAGGTTGAACAGGAAAGTTGGATAGTAGAAAGAGTGGAAAATTAAGAAAATATTAGAAGAAGGAGGTGATGTAGAAGAAGTAGAGAGTAGAGAAGAGAAAATGAAAAAAAGAGAGGGGGGGTGTAGGAAGGGACAGAAAGTTAGAGACTTTGGAGGATTATTGACTATTGAGTCCAAAACGTTCAATATTTCGACAGAGTATTCATCTGTTTTTTTACCCAGCCAAATATTACTAATTTAACAAATGTTTCAAAGATCTGTGAATAGAATATTCTCATAATATTCACAAAAAACATTGCACCAACATATTCACCTGGTACTGACCAGACATAGGCCTGCTCCAGTCTGTGCAATTTTTTTTTTTTAAAGTCACAAATGATAAATTTGGTGCAAATCCCAAATTATGGAAATTTTGGGGTGAATACTCAAAACAGAAAGATTAAAAAAAAAAAAAAAAGTTGCATCTAAAAAATATTTACCTTTCGAATACTGGTTTATAAATAGAACTTAGACCAAAAATGGATGAAATGGATTATTCACCTAAAAATAGGTGCAAAGCCCTTATTAAGTATCCCCCTTGGTCTGTAGCTGTGGATATAAGAAGGGACTGCCCCCATGCTCCATGCATGAATAATTGATAGGCACACACCTCTCATAAAATCCAACTAATCTGAGACTGCTGTGAAACCTTAAAGGGGTAGTGTGGCGCTAAAAAATTATTCACAGAATAACACACATTACAAAGTTATACAACTTTGTAATGAATTTTATGTCTGTGAATCGCCCCCTTCCCGTGTCCCACCACCCCCGGCCGCGTCATCAGCTGCTCAGCCGCGATTGGTGTGATGCGGTGGAGGGGGGGCGGCGGCAGGGATTCGGCCGTCCGTCCGAAGATGACGTTTGGCACAAAATGGCGGACGGCCCTCGACACGGATCAGGTAATGTATAATGCACCACACTTCCGGGTACACGGGTGGGGGTGGTGGGACACGGGAAGGGGGCGATTCACAGACATAACATACATTACAAAGTTGTATAACTTTGTAATGTGTGTTATTCTGTGAATAATTTTTTAGCGCCGCACTACCCCTTTAAAGCTATGCCTCCCCTGTGTCACCCTCCGTGTCATGCCATCAGCTGTAAGTTGACTGATTTTTCCCGCAAACCACTTTTAGTTTAGTGTAGTTTCGCATAGCACTTTGTGCACCAGGATTTTTTGTGTTTTATGCAGAATGTAAGGTTTTCAATTAATGTTTCTTTACAATTTCAATATCCTTGGCATCTGTTCTAAGACTCCTAGATGTATTTTGTAAAAAAAAAAAAAAAAAAGTCCTAGATGGAGTGAAACACTGACTTGAAGGGACACCACTTTGGCTAAGTGGCGTGAGAGCTATTTACACATTCTTTTTTCCCAGAATTCCCAGTGGAACAGGAATGGCCATTAAGTCTCTACATGTCCCCTTCTGGAGAACTAGTATGCCTTTGACCCTCTAAGAAAATAAATTAAGTATATTCATTAATACATTACCATATACATGGCGACAATTTAATATTTCACCTCTACTAAATGTGATATATGTATTATTGATACTACTCTCTTAGCAATAACTGAATGAACAATAGAATGAAAATGCAATATAAGGCTATGTTCACACAACGTAAGTTCCAAGGGAATCACGGCCGGTGTGCTGCCTTTGAGGGAATCTCGGCCAGAGTGTATACACATAGTATACACTCCGGCCGGGATCCCTAGCGGTGCCGTGGAAAACTGACATGTCAGTTTTCTGAAGCCGCTATGTCAGTGAAAACTATAGAGCGAGCGGCTCCGACCGCACGCTCCATAGTGTGCAGTGGGGAATTCTCATGCGGGCGCACACGGATGTGCCCGCATCAGAACTTTGTGGCTGCAAAGATCATCCGTCCGGTACTGCAGTACCGCCCGGGATGATCTTTTCATCTTTTCTTACTAAGTGTGAACATGGCCAAACACTGCAATTTGAATCCTAAATGGCTAATGAAAAGCTACAAATAAAGTTTTCCAATTTGATGAATCATACAAAATTTCCCATTTCTAACAAATATGGCTAGAGAGGCCAGTAAGTGTCTTTTTTTTCTGAGAAAAGTCGCATATTGAAATAGGGAAGTCTAATAGAAGAAAACACAGCACACAGCCAGTGACTCTGAATCACATGGTCATGGTTTGTTTGAAAAGATTTTGCACTAAAGCAAGTGACATGTCATAAAAGTTTAAAGGGGAACTATCAGCAGGTTAGATGAATCTAACCTGCTGATATGACCCTGCTGCACAGGAGACACCGAGGATGAGGGTATATGTCTTACCCTAGCAGTTAGTTGTTTGCTCCACGATCAGGTGAGAACGCTAGGAGCACTGGGACATGCATTAGCAGCACTGCCTCCCTCCCCCCTATCAAAGATCATCTGATTTACATATATATATATATATATATATATATATATAGTTTTAAAAAATTTTATTACTTAAAAAAAATATTAAAATAAATGTATACTTTATTATATATATATCAATTTTCAATATGTGGCAGCAATAATGGGTGACTGTATCTCCTCTGCTGCCACCAACGTTCATGTTGGCCACTACAGTACTTTCTAAGCCCTACAGTTTCCAGTCCCCTGCTCTCATCAGACACTGCCACACAGCGCTATTGATGAGGAGCACCCCCCATGTAATGGATATTCTTATTAGATGATCATCACTATCGTTGAGCATGGCAGTCTCTTCACTGCTCTGAGGCAGCGCTTGATCAGGGCAGAGGACCAGGGACTGCAGCCCTGCAGTTCCTGCCATAAACATTGGTGGCAGCAGAGGGGCCTGTGTCACGTCTTACTGCTGTCAGTCAACAGAAATGGATATATACTAATCTAAGGGTTCTTTTAATCCAAGATCTGTCCTGCAATCTGTTTGGCAGGTGATGCAGTTATTGTCCTAAAAAACAACTTTTAAACTGGCAGCCCTGTGCCCAACGGCCGTAGCCTATATTGTGTATGCATTAGGCTGGCACAACCTCTCCGTCCCTCCTCCCCGTCCTCCTCATCATTAGGAATGCTTAAGGCAGATTGTCTACTATTCATCAGCTGTGTTAGCACGGCACATGGGCTGGATCGTTAAGGCACCTTTGCAATGTTCAGCATGGAGAAAATGTTTTAGGGGCATTCCTAATGATGAGGAGGGTGGGAAGAGGGACGGAGAGGATGTGCCAGCCTTATGCATACACAATCTAGGCCACGGCCGTTGGGCACAGGGCTGCCAGTTTAAAAGTTGTTTTTAGGACAAGAACTGCATCACCTGCCGAACGGACCCCTCAGGACAGATCTTGGATTAAAAGCAGCTGTTCGAGGGTACAAGCGGTTTGGGGGACTCAGATTGTGGGTACAGAGGAGCTTCAACAGTAGATATGATATAAAGCAAGTTTGCAATTTACAATCTTTTTTTTTTTTGCTGTTATCATGCTGTAAAACTAAGCTATACTTACTTGTATCCAGGTCCATTCTCCTGAAGGCAGATTTTTAGTCTTATGCTGTTTGAAAAAAGATACTAAACACACGATTTCCTGTCCAGTACAGAGTATCACGGCTCAATGTGTCCATCAATCACATGACTGCCTTCTCTGTGAGCGCTCAGATGACCCGGACTTCCTGCATTTGGTCTCATTTTTTTTCCAAAGAGTCTAAATGTCCCATGATAACTAAAATAAATAATGAATGTAAGTTACAATCTTGCTGTATATCACATCTACTGTTGATTTAGATTTTAAAAGTTAATGACAGTGACACTTTAACTAGTTAAGCATACATAGTAAGAGGTATTGGCATTGGAAGCATGTAGGGTGTGCGGCAAGGGTCATTATGCACTTGCTTTTGGCTTAGTGTTTCCTACATGCCAGGCTGCAGGGCTCTAAAAATAAATCGTTTCCTCAAAATGTATTTCCATGCTTTTATTTACTTCATTCTTTCCATGTTTCTTTTTTTCCCCACGTGCTTAAATCTTTTTCACGCTACTTAAAGGTGCTTTTCTATACCATTTCTATACCATTTCCATGCTTTTTCAGCTACAGTATGTCTTTATTCAGAATGTCCATGTTTTATAATTTCATGTCCTTCAGTTCTCCACCTCCAAGTACCTGTTTTGTTTTCATTTCCATACTTTCCTATGTAATTAATAGGGCTTCATCACAATGACAACTTAAAAACCTATGTACAGGATAAGTGATTAGCTTCTGATCGGTGGTCGTCTGACTTGGGACCCTTCCACCAGTTATCAGCCATGGGGTCATCTGTGTCCCTGTTTGAATGGAGCAACAGTCAAGTATGTGTACTGCAAAAACCATTCAAAGTGTATGGGACCTCTAAAGTTATCTGTAAAAGTCTTAAAGAGTTCAAACAGCTGCCTCCATATTGTCCCAGCCTAACCCGATTGCAGAACATTTTCTTTATGATGCTCCCTTGTGCTCCATATAATGATGTCCCTTCTGTGTCAATCAAATTGGCAGGGGTTGGACAATTTTTGCACTAAATGCAGGGTTTCAGAACATGCCTCTCAATCTTTGAAGGGTGTCACATGGAGTTACAGTCATTTATTTATTTGCACTTAGACTGTGTTCACATATTGCAGTTGCATTGTGGTAATATTGCTGTACTATTGCGACACCATGTAATAAAAGTGCTGTGATACCGTGACAGTACCATGATAAAATTCCAATGTGATCATAGCACATCATCATGGGAAACTCTCTTCCAACCCCAAGACTAGCAAATACACCTACTTCTAATTTTGCTTATGACTTCTGGTCTTGGAGAACAAGGAGTATAAAGTAAAGGGTTGGCCCACTAACAGCATTAATAACCTTCACACAGGATAGGTGATAAATGTATCATAATTCCAACCACCAGTCAATAGAAGGGTGGTCCCCGTTAGCTGCTAGTGAGTGGAGCTGGTGCATGATCCCCGATCCATTGGGAAGGACAGTGACAGCCAAGAACTATACCTGTCATATTCGTAGCAATGGCAGAGAGATATTGATCTATGTCATGTATATATTTTGTAGGCTGACCCTGGTGACCTGAGTTCCAGGCACTGGGTTACCACTAGTAAAAAAACATTATAACTGATGAATAGCTGGTCAATAAAGACTAGCAATTGGTAAATGAGTAAATTGGTAAAAGAGAAGTCCACCAGTTTTGAAAATCTGGCAGCCAGCAGGGTAAATTTGATAACAAGTATGAACTTACCTCTCCCTGTGTCCACAGTGAGCAGCGGGACCGGCCTTGGGACCCCCACCAGGCTCTGGGATCTCCAACGTTGACAACCTGGCTGATGGACTGGCCGCTCAGCCAGTCAGTAATGACTGGGGTGAAACGCAGCTCCATTTACTGATTGGTTGATCAGCCAGTCCATCAGCCAGGAGAGGCCTATTCCCCCGAGTCATAATGTCATCACAACTTGGGGGAAAATGCCTTCTGGCGCAGGGTCCAGAGGCCAGTACCACCACTCACTGCAGGCATGGGGAGAGGTAACATACTTGTTATCAGATTTCCCCCTGCCCCTGCTAGCTGCTGGATTTTCAAAATGGCTGGACTTCTCCTTTAAAAAAAAAAAAAAGACCTTTTACAGTCTTCCCTCTCCTCTTTATTATTGTTCCCGCTTTTCTCAGCATTTTGTATCCTAAGCATCCTATATTCTGTTCCTGTTTTTTTCGCACTAGATTATAACGCTATTTAGATTTGATTTGCTTTGAATCTTCAACTTTAAATCTGCTGCGGATCCTGTATGTATGAACGCACCCTAAGGCTATATTCACACTATGCCACACCAAAAAAAAAGATAAGGGAAACCCCAAAAGAGACTCGATCAGGACTAAATGATATCAATACCATAATTCACTTAATTAAATAGTATACAGAGAAAAACACACATGCAACATTAAAAACAAGACCTGGGGAGGCAGGGGACCAGATTGCTGGGACAAGTTGTAAAAGTGACAATGCATCCACATAGATACTAATATAAGGCATATGTAAACATTCCTACAGCATAAGGTGCAAAAAGTAAAGTGCCAGTGTTTGCTGCTACAGTACGCTGCTCAGAATAATGCACATGTGCAAAAACATATCAGGATGCAAGTTACCAATACCAATGGGTACTACAGGTCCCAGTCCACTGGTCACCCACCTCACACTCCAACGCCGTTTCGCACCGCTTCCCTCCTTTGGTGTGGCATGATTTATAGTAGATTAGGGGACATTTTTATGGAATATATTGAATAGTTTGGTTGATCCTATGATATAGGTGTTTTCTATATTCACACTATGTAAGTTCTGTAGTAATCACATCCGTTGTTGCAAATCGGCAACAACGGCCGTGATTACTATGGAACTTACTTAGTGCTACCATCTATGGAATCCCAGCCGCAGTGTATACACATAGTATACACTTCGGCCGGGATCTCTAGCAGCTTCGCAAAAAACTGACATGTCAGTTTTCTGTGCCCGCTTTTCATTGAATAGCGGCGGCAGAGAACCTGTCAGTTCACACAATGGAGCGTGCGGCTCCGGCCACACGCTCCATTGTGTGCATCGGGGAATTCAGCAGCAGAGAAGATCTTCCGGCCGGTACTGCAGTACTGGCTAGGATGATCTTCTCTGACACTGGCCGTTCCGTGATCTGGCCTTGTCACGGAACGGGCGGTGTCTTACGCCATGTGAACATAGCCTTAAAGTATATAGTTAATACGCAGATAATACTGGGAAAGTTTCATACCGTTTTTTCTGAAACGTGTGTCACATACCGTGAAAATCCCAGATTTGTTCATTTGTTAAAATACTTATTGACTAATGACTGAGGCTTTAGGATATTCCTACGGTTTGCTTGGAATTCTTCTTGCTGTGTCAGTCCTGTCGTGTCTTCTAAGATTGTATTAACAGTAAAAAGACACATATCTTCAGTAAGAAAAAGGAAGCAAAATACCACAGTACGCTTACCATGGTGGGTACATGTCTAGGCAAATTGCAAAATACAGTTTCATGCTAAATGAGTAACTTACACCCACTGCCCCCAACACATCACTTATTCTTGCTGTATTTATCAGAGTTCTGGGCTGCTATTGAATCCACGCTAAGAACCATATAGAATATATTCCATAACTTTGACCTTTTTCAGCCGTATGCTTAGAGACGATTGTTTTGTTTTGACAAGGTAGAATATGACAGTCCAATTTTGCACAATCATGTGGCCGCAAATGTTATGTTGAGAAAACATCTGAAAGGGAAGTATCAATTTTGTAACTCTAAATATGCATATATTATCAATGTTACTCAACACTGCCATAAGATATAAATCAGCTTACATAATAATTACATTGAAAAACTGGCATTTCAAGGAGTCCTACCTGTATGAGTTACCATAGCCTTTAGTACATGATCTCTCGATACACTGTACATTAGATACATAGTAGGTGGGGTGTACGAAGAGGGCATTGCTAATACGTTCATACTGCCATACCAATCCAATTACTATTACAAAACAATTATCCTTAAGGAATTTTTTAACTTCCTATACAGAGTTGTAACATATTTCGAGTAAAAGAGGCAGTCCGGCATTATTTCTTTCTTGTTCTAATGTGGTAGCATCTATTACCTCTTCACAGTTACTACAGCATGTTCCCGGAGAATGTACTTCAACTTTCATTCCATGTTCAGTTACACTTCACTGCTTCTTCTACAACTCCCAAGATCCCCTCTGGTGAACAAGTGAAGTGAATGACATGTGATTGTGGTCTTCAGGAGACTGGTCATGCTGTCTCATGGTGACCCCCAGCTGCTACAGAAACAACAGTGAACCAGTGCTCTCCCCCTTGGGCTGGGTTCTGCTGAGAGCTCCTTTGCAGCTCATCACAGGCCTGCCAATGTCCTCCGGCATCCTTACTTTGTTACCTCCTTCTGGTAGCTCCTGCAATGCCTCTTCTGTCCACTAGGGTGTGTGTGACTGCTTGCTTCTACCTCCACCAATCCTGTTCCACCTGAACCTAAAGTTACTTTGCCTGTTCCTCCTTGCCTGAGTGTTGTTGGATCTACATTTTCCTAACGCAGTTATGTTCTTGTGATTACTATTCTATTGCTATCCCATGTATCCTGACCTTTTCTGTATTGTTTGCCTCTCCCGATGCATGGGAGTGCTATCGCTGAATATAAAGGATTTTTTTTTTTTTACCAAAGCACAGATGCAGGATTCTTAGGTATGATTTTATTAATACCAACCCTATGTTACTACTGGCTCAATATGCATTTAAGGGGGAGGGGTGTGCATGTGTTACAAATTTACTTCAATGCTAAGTTCACACAACGTATAATTTCATAAAACAACAACTGTAGTTGCAGCTTTGCAACCATGGCCGTTATTTAATGAAATTGCCGATTACACTGATTGTAATGGAATCCCGGCCGAGTGTATACACTCTGTATACATTCCGGCCGGGATTCCTTGCGGCCGCACAACAACACTGACAGTTTACATTGTCGGCTAAAGAAATGAAGTTCATTTGGACGGTACTGCAGAAACGTGTCATAGAACAGCCGGTGTCTTACGTAGTGTGAACCCGGCCCAATATAACAATTCATAAGTTTTCTTCTATATAACAAACTTGGCAAAACTGTATAATAACTATATGAGAAATAATGAATCACTGGGGCAGTGGCTATTCTTTTTCCATGTACTCAGCATAGATTAATGTAATAATAGACTATTCACTTTTTGGGTACTTTTCGCTATATCTCTATAACTGGCACTCAAAAAAGTCATGGCGCCAGTGGTCAATTTTTTCCATGGATACTTCATTTTTTTTAAATTCATCTTGGGTTTTATTGCATTCAAAATTACATTTTAATTTTTCCAGAGGAAGCTGTTTTGTTGAACTAGACGTGAAGCTGGAAAAAAAAAAAACAACTGCTAGGATTTGGTGAATATAAAAATACTGTTATCTGCAATAAATGATTGCATTTGAGGAATAGTATGTATGTCTGAAAGTACATAAGTAGTAAATAAAACATAATTTTCTGGCTATTCCCAGGTGAAATTAAAGGTAATGTATCCTTGAATGTTTTTTAATAATTAGAGCCAGGTGCTAAAACGTGTTCTTTTTCAAATCTGTTTCCATTTTATAATTGGAATTTCTTTCATTTAATTCCATGCACAAGCCCTATTGGATCAGAATAGGGCTCATGCACAGAACCGACATGGCATGGTCGTATGCATAGATATCCGAACTTGGCAGCAGAAGTGACTGCACGCCATTCGAGAGAGAAAACATCCTGACAGGTACCCTCTCAGTTAAAGACAAAGTTCTGCATCACACAGTGTCCTTTCAAATTGAAAGGTGCATTTCATGCATGTATGAGTCAACATTCTCCAGATTTTAGTAGGCTTCCCATGTTGGCAGTGTCATTCCCCTTAATTGTCTACCAGACACAACTTTCATGCTGCGAATTGGACCCCAGTGATTTAATTATAAAGGAGAAGTCCGCCCTCCATTTTTTTTTTCATTCTGGGGCACTGAAGAAAACTACAAAGGGTACTAACTCACCTCTCCCTGTGCCTCTTCAGTGCAGGATCGGCACTCCCAGATCCCTGCGGGTTCCGGAATCTCCAGACGTCATGAACTGGTTGATGGACTATGCTGCTCAGCCAGTCAGTGACAGGGATGGGACACTGGGCAAGGGGAAAGGTAAGCAATGCTTGATTGTTACTCTCTCCCCTGCCACCTGTGAGAAGTTAGCTGAGGCCTTACTTCTCCTTTAATAACCTATGCTGAAAGGCCATCAATACTATAGTCCCACAGAACCCCTTTAAAGTGAGTAATAGGAAACTGGTACTGCATTGTTATATAAGGCTATATCCCTTTGTGTGGTGTTAGGGAGTTTGATCTTTTGTTATCATGCACTCCAGTCCTCGGGCGAATTTCCAATCATGTTGGAATATGAAGGAGTAGAAACATATGGGCAATCTGTGTTTACATTGTTTTTGCTAGCGATCTTCTTTGCGAACAAGCTGAAACCATTTCTTTTCACAAATTCCAAGCAGTAAAATTCATGAAATATGCATTCCCAACCCATTCACATGTATAGAGTCACATGCTGGAATCAGTCCCTAGATCAAGGATTCCGTTTCCATTAAGATTCCTGAGAAACATTCCAATTTTCCAAAAATCTAGTTTAAAGATGATTTATATCATGTTAAGTAAATTATCAAAATTACCAAGGCTAGCTGTCATTTGGTTGATCAATGTTACAAAGCTAGAAAATACTAAGAGAGCATTGTAAATAAGTGCATCATAGCATGACTGAAATGAGAGATTAGTGATCCTTTTCAGTTCGGCAGATTTGCAGAACTTAAAGTAAAGTTCAGGGTCGTCTAAACCGAACCTTAAAGTGTCACTGTCGTTAATTTTTTTTCCGCAGAAATCAATAGTACAGGCAATTTTAAGAAACTTTGTAGTTGGTTTTATTAGCCGAAAAATTAATTTTTATAATGAAAAAGCAGTTTAAAGCTCTCCCCCCTGTCTTTATGGTTTTCCTATGGAGAGAGAACGTAAAGGCAGCAAAACAGGGCAACAAAGAGTTAATTTACATTGAAATCACAGGCTCTCTCCTCTGCAGTCACCACTGATCTCTCTGACCTCTGAATAGGGCTCTGAATAGCTCCCCCGCTATGCAATCCTTTGAGCTGCTGGCTAATCTCGCTTATTCCTCCTCCCCCCTCCCCTCTTCATAGAACAGACAGATCCGACTAAAGAAAAAACTGTTGAGATTTCCTGATTCTGAGCAGTGGATGACAGAAAGTAGAGGAGGGGGGGGGACCTGGGAAAAGGCTTTTTACATGCAGATAATGGCCTATTTGCCTAATAAACTCAATTACAAAGTTTCGTAAAATCGCCGGGACTATTGATTTCTGCAAAAAAAAATTTAACGACAGTGACTCTTTAAATGAACCACACTAAAACACCTAAACAATTGCAGGGGTTTAACTGTTTTAGTGCAGATCAAAAAATTTGTTCATCTGTACTTACCTGCCTGCACTCCCTAGATTTTCCTTCTTCTCCCTTGTCTGGTGTCCCCACCAAAATCTTGTTCAGCCAATCACTGACTGAGACGGGACAGTTCCGCAGCCAGTGGTTGGCTGAGCGGGCTGTCACTCTTGTCTTGGGAGAAACAGCTTGCTCAGCCAAACAATGTCTGTGGCACTGTCCCATCCTATTCAGCCAGTGATAGTGGGCTCTCACTCTCCTGCTCAGCCAATAACTGACCGACTGAGATAGGACAGAGCCAATGACTAGCTGCGGCTCTGTCCCGTATCAGTCAGTGGTTGGCTGAACAGGCTGGAAACTGCTATAGACACTGGAGATGCGGAGGAGGACACCGGTGGATCACGGACAGGTAAGAAAACCATTTTTTTTTTGTTTTTTTTAGATGTGTGTCCGCCATCTTTGCAAATTTTGCAAAAAGTTCCATTTGCTCATCTCTAACTGAAATTATAAGACTTTATTTCATTCTTCAGCAAATTCTGTATCCTTTTTATTGCTTACCAGACACAGCTATATACTATTGTATTGTGTTGGTTGTCATTACAACTTAGCCCCATTTACTTGAATTATAGTAATACAATACCTTTACGTGTATTTTGCACCGTCTGAACTGCACATTCCTCTGGTGTGTATCATTCGTTTTGCTCCCACACTACCAGGCAGGGGATTCTGGTCAGGTCTTTATTAAAATTACCATATTGCAGAATAGAAAATGAGTGACTGGGTCTTGTGACAATAATTAGAAACATGGCTATAGGGGGAAATGAAAAGTTTCTAAAGTTGTACCAAGTTGCAACCAATCAGATTTCAGTTTTTATTTTTCAAAGTCCTTTTCAAAATGGAAAAAACAATCTGATTGTTTGCTAAGGGCAACGTTCTCCAAGTCAAAACATGCTTCCCCAGGATCAAGGTAATAACTATAACTGTAACATCCCTAGCAGCTAATATGGGGCCCAAAACTAAGAGGGCACACTCAGGTGCAAGAACATTGAGGCTAGATTCACATGCACTGCATCACAGCGGATTTCATGTTGCAAGTTTTGCAGCAAAATACACTGCAGTGCTGGGTATAGTTATGAGCTATGGCTCGGCTCAGCCAGTTAGTGCGCTGTCCAACCGCAGCCACTGATTGGCTGAGAGAGCTGTTAGAGACCCGGAAGCTGGAGAGGAGCAGGCGGGAGCACGGGCAGGTAATGTATTAGCTCATGAGTTAGCCCTGTATTAACCCAGCAGCTGATGAGTTAAGTCAGCGGTGGCTACATTCTTACATTGGAATTTTGCTGAACTGTGATTCGTTACTATGGATGACAACGAGAACGATACTATAAGTGCGATAAATCTCCCCATTGTTCTTTCTGTAGGGAATAACAGTTAGTGGCTTTGTGCCATTTAGCACTACCACTGTTAGGGAACCCGGGACTTGAATGGAATATATGGACAAACAGTGTGAGTCCTAGCACTAGGCATCCCAAGACTGTCCCTGCCTGCTTGCCAGCCTGACGCTAGGTGGTCCGTGACAACTGGACGATGATCCCTACACTAAGTAAGTGAAACTCAGAAAGAGACAAGACAAACAAAATTATTGTCAGATAGACAGATACAGGTCAAAATTGGAGATAGCAGAACAGTACAGAAACAGCAGGCAAAAACAGAGGTAAGAAGGAGAGGCAAAGAGGTCAGTATACCAAGCAATCCAATGCAATACAAAACACAAGCTCTAGCTACAAGACTTTATCACAAGCAATGTCCAAGAGCATAAGTGGACTTCTTCCCAGGGCGTGATTGGACCAGCCTTCTGACATCCAGACCATCCAGAACACACTGAATCGTGGCCTAAAGCGCAGTCTCAGCCGTACTTTACGGGGAGAGGACTGCACAGAAGTGTGAACAGGTGTGGACATAACTACATGAATTTTCTTACATACTATATGAAGCCATTAGTCAAACCTTTTATTAATCCTTATACTGTTGTTTCAGTTTCCAGTCAATAGGTTGTTGGGGCCCATCTCATCTTACTATGGGGCCCTAGGCTTTCTAGTTGCACCCCTGTCCGGAATAACTATAACCTATAATATTACCACTATTTTATGTTGCTATAGATAGAGTCCTCGGTCTAAATATATCATGGGAGATATCTAATGTATTTATACTTCGGTAGTAAACCGCCTCAACCATCTTTTTTCTTTTTACAATCGTTCAGGGTACTGTAGTCCACCAATTCTATTTACAACCCTGGTCGCCCGTCTTTGAACCCTGTGAAGATAAAGTTTGATTGTTGATATGTTCAATGCAGTGTAACCTGCTGTCCCCAAAATTCCACAAAAATCGTCTTTGTAGTTAGTTTCAGGCTTAATGATTAGAATACACGTACCATGTAGTAACATATAAGATACAGGAGCGATGATGACTAACGTCAATGTGTCATTTATTGCCGGTCATTAGTCCTGACTACCTCCACAGCAAGACCCTACATATTCACCTCACAACTGAATGACTAAGATATTTGTCGCTCTTCCAGTAAACAGAAACCCTGTATGAACAGATATACATATAAATAATCGAGCCCTTTTCTATGAATAGTTGTTAAAGTCCTGATGACGCGTGTGTGTGCATTTTTTGTCAGTTACCGTCATCTCATACGGACAGTTTTTGACCCAAGTTGTAGCTATTACTGAATCATGGTTCATAAACAGTAAGCTATTAATTTTTCACTGTTGTGTCAGAAGGGCTGTAGTAAAAGAGGAATTTCTCTTAAAACACGTATGACTTCAATTTTTGTTTTGGCAGTCGAAATTTATGGTAAAAATAAAGCAATAAACTTCTCAATGTATGAGAGAGCAGTGTCTGACTGTATCTGTCATTTGTCTCATCGAAGCTGAGTAGGAAGCTTCCCACCGCTGTGTTTGCTCTTTCTAAGGGTTCACGTAAGCGACCTCAGCCAAGAACTTGTAGGAACCAACACAGAATTTCAGTTTTTAAAGTAACTTTTTGCTTAGTCACTATAAGTTTGATATAGTTAGGGACCACAAGTTTGTTTTTGTCTTCATGCAAGGAACAATAACATAGTAATCTAGTAAATCTAAGAATCATGAAAAAGAAGGTTTTCTATGAAGAGAGGAGCGGTGGAGGGAGATGAGGCACCAAAACAGGACAACAAAGAGTTAATTTACAGTACATCACCGGGCTATCTCCTCTGAAGTCAGCACTGACCTCTCTGACCTCTGAATACTGGACCTCTTTCACACAGCTCCCGCTGTGTAATCCTTTGTTCTCTGCTGGTGACTAATCTCCCTCCTCCCTCCTCCCCTCTCCATAGATTACACAGGGCTCGACTGATGTAAAAGAGTCGAGATTTCCTGATAATGAGCAGTAAATGAGAGAGAGGAGGGGGGGGGGACCTGGGCAAAGTCTTTTTGAATGCAGATAATGGCATATTTGCCTAATAAACCCAATTCCAAAGTTTCTTAAAATCGCCTGGACTATTGATTTCTGCCAAAAAAGGTGTGACTGCTCGTTATTCATGTAAAGCATTTTTCAATGTTCGAGTGCTCGATTCAAGAGCCCCATTTAAATCAATGGGAGTCTTGGACACTTTAACCAGGTGCCCCCTGCTTGGCAGAGTGGAGGGTACCTGGTTAACCTTATACATTTTTCCTTCAGATTTTTGTAGATTTTGTCCCCTGCTTAACTGAAATATACATCTAATAAACGTAATAGGTTTCTGCAAGACGCATTAGAACTCTGGCGGTGTCCCAGCATCTAAGGCGTAAATCATGATAAATGAGGCACAGGAGGAGGCCACACCTCCTCCCCGCCTTGCTGCGCCCCCGCCCACCCCGAGACCCCCTGCCTGCCCATTGGGTGAGCGGGGGATAAGGCAGGGGTACGCCAGGGAGAAGAGGTTAAGCTGTGTCTTCTCCCTGGCGTATGCCCCTGCTGGACTTTTTATTAATGTCCCGTGTATTTTCAAGTGAAGTGAATTTTCAGCAAAATCTCCGCAGAATTACGTGGCACCTATTAAAATCTACACCAGCCGTTCTTTCCTTTTCTTTCCTTTTCTTTAAATGCTTATATTTCAGCTTTACTTTTAATGATGTAAAAAAAATATATAATTTTTCTACCTTTAAACGATCAGCAAGGAGGCCGGTAGCTACTGCTAGTTTTCAGAATGATAGATCACTTGTAGCCTGTGGATTTGGATATTTATACACTACTGTATATGAAAGTGTTTGAAGGAAATTCATGCGTTTAGGAGCTGTGTTGCAGGGGGGTAAGTATTGTGTTTTTGGCATAGTTTCTGCGGAACACTACACATATAATGACAGCAGTCAATCCTTTAGGCAATGGTTTTCATATAATAACATAATAAAAACAATCTGAAGTGATAGGTAACATGGTAAAACAAGGTTATTTTGTTATATTTGTAGCAGGTGATAATGGACAATCCTAGATTCATTCTAGTGTAATATATACCGGAACATAAAACTTGTAAGTAAAATGGATCTTGTCTCTGTACAAACACATTGTAATTATAGGTGACTAAACAGCTTGGAAGTTTAAGTGCATGTTATACTTGAGAAGGACGTATTACCGGCAATTATTGCGTGGCCTCAAAACTATTTAGAGACATTCCTATTGATTAACAAACAGTTACCACCTAAAATCAAAGCAAATCTGCCAATGGTAAACAGCCAATGTGTGCACCTCGGTAATGAGTTATTCTCCAGTGTTGATCTTCTCTAAAGAGGCAGTTAAGATTAATCACATTTAATATCAATGACACATTGTGCCACATGATTGCGGTATTATTGTTTTAAAAACACTCCCTTCATATTGGCAACAAGACAAGCTTAAAAAAGTGAAATATTTTATATGTGCTCTAAGGTTCTTTCACGCAACACCCGATAGACTGGATTTACCAATGGTCCAGCACATGTCAAAACTAAGGACAAACTCGACTTCATAACTTCCTGGAATTCAAATGGAATCTGAATCTGTAAATACAGCAATCTGTCAGTCATAGAAAGGATACAGCGTTTACCGAAGCTATTTCAGTAGAGTTTATAATCGCATTTTACAGTACAGACTAGTGATGAGCGAATAGTGAAATACTCGAATATTCGATATTCGTACGAATATCTCCCGATTAAAGTCTATGGGAACAAGTATTCGAATATTGAAAAACATGTATTCGACCACTTGGAGGTAAAAATCGGAAGCTGGGGAATTTGAACGCTTAGCGAATATTCATTGAATATTCCTCGAACTATTGGATAATACTCGATAGATCGAATACCTTACTATTCGATCGAATATCTATTCTATCAAATAGTATTCGCTCATCGCTAGTACAGACCAAAAGTTTGGACACACCTTCTCCTTCAAAGAGTTTTCTGTATTGTTATGACTATGAAAATTGTAGATTGTAGCGGCATGCTATTCCATCCCGTTTGCGTTTAGTTGGACCATCATTGATTTTTCAACAGGACAATGACCCCAACACACACTTCCAGGCTGTGTAAGGGCTACGTGACCAAGAAGGAGAGTAATGGGGTGCTGCGCCAGATGACCGGACCGCCACAGTCATCAGACCGAAACCCAATCAAGATGGTTTGGGGTGAGTGGGACCACAGAGTCAAGGCTAAAGGGCCAACAAGTGCTTAGCATCTCTGGGAACTCCTTCCACACTGTTGGAAGATCATTTCCGGTGACTACCTCTTGAAGCTCATCAAGAGAATGCCAAGAGTGCAAAGCAGGAATCAAAGCAAAAGGCGGCTACTTTAAAGAACCTAGAATATAAGACATATTTTCAGCTGTATAATCCCACATGAGTAATTCAGAGTTTTGATTCCTTCAGTGTGAATCTACAATTTTCATAGTCATGAAAATACAGAAAGCTCTTTGAATGAGAAGGTGTGTCCAAACTTTTGGTCTGTACTGTATATTTTGCATTTTATTTAGTAAATTGCTGCCGAGGTCCTTAAAGCAAATGTACCACCGGTACATTGCTTTTTTGTTTTTTACATGAATAGACCCGCTCCAGGGAGGGGATACCGGTGCTGCAGCCCTTTTTCTGAACCACTGCCCAGTTCCTGCGCACGGTGCTGGTCTATTACTGAGCACTGGCCGGGCAGGAAGTACTGGGAGCTGGCCGGCCTACACTGTGACTATCTGCCCTCCCCGCTTTGAAGTTGAGCCGCTAAGGGGGGTTTACATTGGGCAGATCGTCACACTGGCAAGCCCAGCTCCACTGCTTCATGCCCGGCTGGTGCTCCAATAGTGCCCTAAGAATAAATTCACACTATGTTTGTGGTGCACGTTTGGTACATATGATGGAAAAATAACCGAAAAAACACATTTGTAAAATATGCAGCTTCAAATCTGCGACATAAAATCTGTAGCAGATCCTGTACACGTAAATAGACCCTAAAGCTAGGTTCCCCCACAGTAAAATAAAAGCTAAATAAAACTGTATTTCTGAATAAAAAAAAATTTAAAAAGATCTATAAAAAAAAAAACAGCAGTATTTTGCAAAAACAGGTTTTAAAGTTTTACAGCCATAATCAATTACGTTATTCTGTATTGTGTGCGCAGTAACAGCCAATTTCATTGACTTTAATGGACCAGATTATATTTGTAAAAATATAACTGCAATTTTTTTTCTCAAAAATGTTTACGTTTTGTGAACAAAGCTTAAAAATGATGTTTTCGACATTGGTACAGTCTTTGTCCACAGACAAGCAAATACATCTCACCTTGATACCTTACAGCTAAGATCAGTTTCACGCAGGTATAATGCGGGATAATTCTTTCACCCGGATTACGGCTACAAATCTTTCCTGAATACAAATCCTACGACTGGAGCTAACAGCACCATACAATTATCATCCTACATGTATTATATGTAATATAAAAACAGCAATCTCGCCTATGGACTGTTCACATTTGTAGTCCCTTAAATACACAAAACTACCAATTATGGCCAAAAGAAAGAGTGATTGGCGGCCCGATTTCACTTAGGTAACTTACTATTATGACTTTATGTATTATGTGATTTTCTCCGTATATTTTTTTCTTGAACAATGAAACAGTGAAGATCAAAGTGAGCTTAGTGTAGTACTCTACACTTCAAAGTGAGATGCTATCTACTGTAGGTGGAAACGCATCACCAATAGGTGAGAGATATCATACACTTTTGATGTGCCTTAATGTATTCTTCCCCCGTGCTGCAATGTTTGTCTTGGATGTTCCATTTATTACCCCAATAGAAAGTGACAACTCCCTTATCATAAATATTATATCTTTTTAACAAAGAGATCTTTGCTAACATGTAGGATATAACAAACACAGCCTACACTAACAGTGTGGGAGCAATTGTTTTATTGGTAGACTACTCCCTTGGCATGGCATTGACATTTATGAACGTCCTTCGTGCTATTGTATTGAAACTCCAAATTATTGGATGCCAAGGACAATATTTATCGGAAAATGGGGGCTTTATAAAAAGAGGGGTTATTACAGGTGACATCAAAGGGATTGTAAGTGACACATATTCGATCAGTCAAGTGCTTTACGTATTACCCATGTAATGAAAGCAGCTTTAAATGTTCCGTGTAGTGATGAGCGAATACTGTTCGATCGAATAGATATTCGATCCAATAGTGAGATATTTGAATATTCGATATTCGTACGAATATCCCGCGAATATTCGAAAAATATTCGATGAGCGTTCAAGTCCCCCAGCTTCCGGTTTCACCCTCCAGATGGTCAAATAGATGTTTTTCACTAATCGAATACTTGTTCCCATAGACTTTAATGGGATTGAATATTCGAATATTCGCATGAATATCGAATGTTCGAATATCTCACTATTTGCTCATCACTAGTTCTGTGTATTGGTATGTGGTAAGTAGTACTACTTCTCTATTCTCATAAAATGATAACTAAGATTGGTAACTGTTGTCCTTATTCTGTATTTTTATATATTTGATGTGCTAATCAGCAGCAGCTTTGATTTCTTCATAGTTTGCAATGCTTCATTGGATTATTCAGTGGAAAGTCGAGTTTGCCCATATAGCACCTTCTGTATTGTACAGTGGTACCTCGGTTCTCGAACTTAATTGGTTCCGGAAGGCAGTTTGAGAACCAAGCAGTTTGAAAACCGAGCAGTGTTTTCCCATAGGAAATAATGTTAATGTGTTTGATTGGTCCCAGCACCCACCAATAATGGCCTACAATACTCATTTATTACACTGATAAGTGCTCTGTATAATCACTACAGTACAGAACAGAACAGCACTATATACTGTACAGGACATTGCAGAGCAGCACTATATACTGTCAATGACATTATAGAGCAGCACTATATACTGTACAGGACATTATAGAGCAGCACTATATACTGTACAGGACATTATAGAGCAGCACTATATACTGTACAGGACATTATAGAGCAGCACTATATACTGTACAGGACATTATAGAGCAGCACTATATACTGTACAGGACATTATAGAGCAGCACTATACTGTACAGGACATTATAGAGCAGCACTATATACTGTACAGGACATTATAGAGCAGCACTATATACTGTACAGGACATTATAGAGCAGCACTATACTGTACAGGACATTTTAAACAATAAACATTCAACAAAACCATCAATTATAGTCAGGGCAGTTTCTAGGTCATTTTGACAACAGGGCGGATCTTGATGAAAGCGCCCCCCCCACTCAGTTCAGCCCTGGGGAAGGAAGGGGGGCTTTTAATCAAGATTTGGGTTATTAGAAAGAAGCAGTGTGTGTATTGCAGCATAGAACAGTGTTGCACCCCTACCAAATAATGTTCCACTGAATACAAAATCATTATACAGGGACTCACAGGTGACGTCTTCTTTGATCTGACGGGTCCCTTTTCCTCCCCATCCGGCCCCGGCCTCCATGACGGTTTCTTGCAGCTTCAATTCATCTCTTTAGGACCTGCCAGACAGACATCTTAGGCTCTGCACATTTCCAGCAACTTCCCCTTTTCCCACTTATAAAGTCCCAAACTGTATGCTGGGAAAGCTGGTGACCTCCATTATACACTGACATACAGGATGCTGGGAAAGCTGGTGACCTCCATTATACACTGACATACAGGATGCTGGGAGAGCTGGGTGACCTCTATTATACACTGACATACAGGATACTGGGAAAGCTGGGTGACCTCCATTACACTGACATACAGGATGGTAGGAAAGCTGTGTGACCTCCATTACACTGACATACAGGATACTGGGAAAGCTGGGTGACCACCATTACACACTGACATACAGGATACTGGGAAAGCTGGGTGACCTCCATTACACTGACATACAGGATACTGGGAAAGCTGTGTGACCTCCATTACACTGACATACAGGATACTGGGAAAGCTGGTAACCTCAATTATACACTGACATACAGGATACTGGGAAAGCTGGGTGACCTCCATTACACTGACATACAGGATGCTAGGAAAGCTGTGTGGCCTCCATTACACTGACATACAGGATACTGGGAAAGCTGGGTAACCTCCATTACACACTGACATACAGGATACTGGGAAAACTGGGTGACCTCCATTACACTGACATACAGGATACTGGGAGAGCTGGGTGACCTCTATTATACACTGACATACAGGATACTGGGAAAGCTGGGTGACCTCCATTACACTGACATACAGGATACTGGGAGAGCTGGTGACCTCCATTATACACTGACATACAGGATACTGGGAGAGCTGGATGACATGTAGACTTTGGCGCGAGGGGAGGGGCTTATCGCGGGGGGGGCGGGATTATCGGGACATATCGGGGCTCCCTCTGTGCAGGATTCCCCCACCAGATACTCACCTGTCACCCTGCAGCCTCCAGCTCCTCTTCTCGGTGAGTCCGTCCTCTTCTGGCTTCCGGTGCAGGCAGCCACCTGTCATACAGAGGCCGCCTGCACAGGAAGCCTCTGTGTCTCTGCCCCAGCACTGTTTCCTTTAGCTGTGCGTGCGTACGCACAGCTAAAGGTTGCTCTGGCCAGGGGATCTGGAACTTAGATTCCAGATCCCCGGGCCAGTCCTGAGGATGCGGGGGCTGTGGGCTGGGTTCTGTCGGGTGCCGCAGGGCGCCCCCTAGCTGTGGGCGCCCCGTGCAGTGGCCCGGCTCACCCGCCACTAGAAACAGCCCTGATTATAGCACAGTAATCACTAACTCCTCACTCATCCTTTACTGTATAAAACCCCACCCACCCACCACACCCCAGCACTGTAACAGATGGGAGATGGTGGAGCACTGACTGTACTACTACTGTAATGTGTATGCACTCCAGCAGTCTTATACAGTACAGGATGGGAGATGGTGGTGCACAGACTGTACTACTACTGTAATGTATATGCACTCCAGCAGTCTAATACAGTACAGGATGGGAGATGGTGGTGCACTGACTGTACTACTACTGTACTGTATATGCACTCCAGCAGTCTTATACAGTACAGGATGGGAGATGGTGGTGTACAGACTGTACTACTACTGTACTGTACATGCACTCCAGCAGTCTTATACAGTACAGGATGGGAGATGGTGGTGTACAGACTGTACTACTACTGTACTGTATATGCACTCCAGCAGTCTTATACAGTACAGGATGGGAGATGGTGGTGCACTGAATCTACTACTACTGTACTGTTTATGCACTCCAGCAGTCTTATACAGTACAGAATGGGAGATGGTGGTGCACTAACTGTACTACTACTGTACTGTATATGCACTCCAGCAGTCTTATACAGTACAGAATGGGAGATGGTGGTGCACTGACTGTACTATTACTGTACTGTATATGCACTCCAGCAGTCTTATACAGTACTGTAAAAGATGGGAGATAGTGATGCACTGGCTGTGCTACTACTGTACTGTATATGCACTCCAGCAGTCTTATACAGTACAGGATGGGAGATGGTGGTGCATTGACTGTACTACTACTGTACTGTATATGCACTCCAGCAGTCTTATACAGTACAGGATGGGAGATGGTGGTGCACTGACTGTACTACTACTGTACTGTATATGCACTCCAGCAGTCTTATACAGTATAGGATAGGAGATGGTGGTGTACTGACTGTACTACTACTGTACTGTATATGCACTCCAGCAGTCGTATACCTTACTGTACTGTATGTGAGGCCTCACCAGTGCTAAACTCACCAGGTACAACCCACCATCCACGCTCGCAAAAACACCGAGCAAAGTTTGATTCTGAATGTTACTTCCAGGTAAATTTTCATTTGAATACCACAGTATAACTGTACTTCAAGACTGGGGGCCCGAAAAGTGTTTGAAAACCGAGCAAGAGTTTGAGAACCAAAGCAAACTTTCCTTGAAAATTCTGTTAAAGTTCCAAGCAGTTTGAAAACCGAGCAAGGTACCACTGTATTAGGTGAGCAGATGAGCGAAGCAAATCTTCCAAAATGAGATTTGTTCCGAACTTTGCAAAAACGAGTTCGTAAAGATCTAAAAACTAATCTAAAAACCAAAATAGGGCCTCTGGCTGACTGAGACTGGACAGCGTGGCAGCTAGTGATTGGCTGAGGGGGCTGTCATTCTTGAGATGAGAGTGACAGCCCCCTCAGGCCCCTGGCCCATTTCTGTCAGTGATTGGTTGAGCCGGATTTTGGCCGCTGCGGGGGGACACCAGAGACCCGGAGAAGGAGGACACCGCCTATCCTATGTGGATTTGTTTTTAATGCCCCTTTATCCAGTTTCACAAATTTTTCTCCACAGTAGTTTACATTGCTGGGTATCCTTTTTATATAAAGATAAATAGAGATGGGATAAATAGATAGATAAACTGAGATAGTGACGCATACTGCAAATACGGCTCTGCACTTCTTTTTTGTAGTGCAGCCCTGTACACGCGAAGTTACAGTATGTGTGAACAGGCCCTTTGAAATACATTGGTTCTATGTTCTGTCCACAATTGCGTGTACGCAACTACAGACAGCACTAGGGACGTGTGAATGAGGCCTAACTGCAGTATTCTGTAGGCCATCCTAGGTCAGCAACAGGTTGACCAAATTTCTGCAAAAACAGAATTTTATGATGCATGTATAGAAATAGTCAGAGGAATTTTCTGTACATGATGCACAGCCTTGTTTTCGATCTCCCCCTCGAAGGCCACCGGGAGCATGAGAACTCACACCACAGACGTCAAGGAAGCTTAAAGAATATAAATTTGGCTTATTCTTCATTCAATGGGAGGCTGTATAGATACTTATCATAGTAGACGAGACTTGAGTATTTCTGGAAGTGATTTCATGGTACAGCATCAAGCCTGCTAGAATTGCTGGTGATTTTTTCCCCGATGTTACACAGCATTGTGATTTTCAGCAGGGAAGTCCTGCGCTTTTACAGTAATCACGTTGTCCGATTAATGAAGTGAAATTCATGTTTGTTTATTTTTTTCCGTAAATCAAATCTAACAGGTTTTACTTTCTATCTTATGGGAAGTTCCCAAAAAATTTCACACTTTCACTCTATCACTATTTAGTAATTTTAGAAGCTTTCACTGCTCTGCTAATAAATTACTGTGCTCAAGGTTTCTTTTTCGTAGCTTTTTGTGTTCTTAGAAAATCGCTTTGACTAAGAGAACAGTCTCTTATAAGAGGAGTATCTGTAATGTGTTTTCATCAGAATTGTTCCAGCGCTTCTTGCTCCACAGTGTAACCAGAGAAATCGCGGCAAAATTGTCAAAATACATTGTCGAAATACTCTTACTTTATATACCCAAAGGGGACATACCATGGCTCACGTCTTCCAGGGCTTATTAGCTGCTTTATGTCCTGCAGGAAGTGGTGTATTCTTACAAGTCTGACACAGTGCTCTCTGCTGCCACCTCTGTCTGTAATAGGAACTGTCCAAAGCAGTAGCAAATCCCCATAGACAGCCTCTTCTGCTCCAGACAGTTCCTGTCACAGACAGAGATGGCAGCAGAGAGCACTGTGTCAGACTGGAAAGAATACACCACTTCCTGCAGGACATACAGCAGCTGATGAGGGCTGGAAGTTTTTTTTTATGTGGCATACATATGCATTATACATCAGTTTGACATTGTAATTGTTGTTTATTAACAGAATTGTGACTAGTTATGGGGGCAATATTGTGTTACCAACATCAATATTGCTGTGATTGACATGAAACCTTGGACATGACGTCTACACAAGCTCCGAGCATTCTTAGTTTTTAGTGCAATTTGTGCAGATTTATCACTCTGGGTGTGATTTTATGTACATTTACACTACACACAAATGTATCTAGAAAATATGCCACAAAGGTTAATTTTTCCCTATAGACTCTCAAAAAAATTCGCAGTCCACAGACCAACAAAACAACGAAAAAAACACAACTAAGGATCTAAGTTAAAAAAGAAAAAAAAAATTGTTCTTCGGTTTTCTGAAAGTCCCTTCTAAGCTTCGACATGTGAATGTGTACAGTAAGTTACGTTGTAAGAGTTGTGACTGATTTCACAACAAGTAGATCGGAAAGAAAAAAAAACAAACTCTGTGACTGCCAGCACGTTCGTATGCATAGTCTCCTACTGCTCGCCTGGAGGAACGTCATGAGCCAGACTTACTAATAGAACTAATTGTTTACTTCAAATTAGTCAGAGAAAAAGAGCTGCGTGTGCGGACGTGATTTACAGATAATTTCACTTTTACCAAACGGTCTACTCTTAAAATGACAGAGCGCTCGAGATAAGAAGCAAAATTCTTTTTTGCTTTATAGTTTGCCCGCTCAAAGTACCAACTGCCAGAAGAGGTCGAAAGAACTGGATCACTCGCCCTTCCGCACAGTTTTCAAACCATTTAATAAGTTTCCTCATCATTTTTAACATAGTCTTTTATGAAGAGTCCAAGAAAGGTGACTGACAAGTGACTTAACCAGCAGTGGACGTTATTATTAGACGTGGTCCTTGTTATTACAGTCAAGGCCATTACTCACATACACAGTTCTAAAACCTATGACGAAGAAATCAAATTCAGCATGTAACATTACTGGACTTTTTTTTTTTTAGTGAAGTACACACAGACATGGATGGAGACAGGGTTTTTACTTCTATATTTTTCTTCAAAGAAATAAAAGCGGCCTGTAAGTATAACAGGTTTTCTAGTATCCGTAACAGTGCTCCTGCAGGGCAAACAAAAGAAGATAATTTATAGTAAAGCCCCTATTACATGGGGCGATCTCCAGGAGAAAGCAAGCACCGATTTGTCAGGTCAGTGCTCGGTTGCTCCTCGTTTCCCACTTGCTGCCGGCGCTATTACATGCACCCAGGCAAGCAGGTAAGTGCGCGGGGGGACAAGGCATGGGGAGCTGCAGTAGGGCTCCCTGGACAATCTTTAAACCCAGTGATTTACTATGGCCATTGGACTTATCTCAGCTCATCTGCATATTCAGCACGCAGATGAGCCGACGGCCATATCTCTGCGGCGGGACGAGACCGGGATTGGGAAGCACAGGAGACGGTATGTATCCTGGGCCCTGTCTAAAGGTGGGGTGGGGCTGACCCGGCTGACAGGTTTCCTTTAGTGATGGGCTCAAAGATTCCAAAATACACTGTATATGCCCTATGGGATAAAAGAAAGAGGTAATCAGAAGTGTTGAAACTTCCATGCTTCCTTTGATCCCAATCTTACAGGACTCCCTCTATATCTGAGCTTTCCTTAGTTTCTATAGAACAGGTTTGTAGCACAACCTCATTATAGACTCCATAAAGATCTCCAGAAGGACACATCCTTTGGAAGGTCGGTTTTAAGATTATTTGGTCTGATGAAGCCAAGATTGAACTTTTTGGCCTCACTTATAAGCATAATGTCTGGAGATAAACAGGCCGTGCTCATCACCTGCCCAATACCATCCCTATGGGACGCATGGTGGGGGCAGCATCGTGCTATGGCATTGCCTTTCAACAGCTAGAACAAGATGACTGGTTACAGTTGAGGAAAAGTTGAATGAATCAAAGTACAACAATCTTCTCAATGAAAACCCTATCTAGAGTACTTTGAAATTCACACTGGAAAGAAGATTCACCTTCGAACAAAACAAAGAGCCAAGACAACACTGGAGTGGCTGAGGGACAACTAGGCTAATGTCCTGGCTAATGCCGCAGCCAGAGCCTGGACTTGACCTACTGTCTTTGGGCCTATAATTTGTGAGCCATCTTGGATCAAGACTTCCCTCTCCTCATAGTTCTCCAGCACTGTCATGGCATAGGAGTAAGGAGTATGTGCTTTTCTGTGATTGGCCAGACAACTAAGGGAAATAAGAACCTGTGTATATGTGTATGCTAGTAGCAAACAGCCCAACTTTGGACCTATCCCTGAAATGAAGAGCAACAGCAAAACCTGTCCACCATGGATGGACTCTAAGAAGCTCAAAAAAGCAGTGAAAGCACTATAATTGCCATGTCACCGTGCTAAAGGGCTAGTTTAAAAGACTAAAGTGACAAGGGGTCTGCACACAAAACTGTGCTGGGACATTAATGACTCTTATGAACCCAATGGTCCCTTTATACGGAGCAATAATTTGCACAATCGAACGAATAACGTTTTTGAAGTAACAATGTGTTAAACGATAAATCCTTTACAAAATTCGTTATTACGATCGCTTAACCCCTAGATGACCTAGGACGTACCGGTGCGTCCTGGGAGTCTGTGACCAAATGACCAAGGATGTACCGGTACGTCCTGAGCTATGAAGCGCGCTCCGGAGTGGAGCGCGCTTCATAGCAGGTGGGGGCCGGCTGCAATCAGCAGCCGGCACCTCACCGTTAATGACAAGCTGCAGTGATCGCACTTCAGTGTGACATTAACTCCTTAAACGCCGCGATTGCGATCGCGGCCGCAGCGTTTAAGTGTGACTGGGGGGGGGGGGGTCCCGCAGTGTGACTGGGGGGGGGGGTCCCGATTGTTAAAACGGACCGCCGGAGGTATCTCACCTGCCTCTGTGCGGTCCGATTGGCGCTCTGGTCACTGAGCCTGCACAGGTAGGCTCAATGAGCAGATCGCCGATAACACTGATCAATGCTATGCCTATGGCATAGCAATGATCAGTGTATAAAATCAAAGTAATCAATGTACAAGTCCCCCAAAGGAACTTAAAATGTATAAAAAAAAAGTTATAATCACTAACACACTACCCCAAAGCCCCTCCCCCAATAAAAGTTAAAATCACCCCCCTTTCCCATTATATAAATAAAACATATAAAAATAAATAAATAAATAAACATATAATATACCGTAGCGTGCGTAATTGTCTGATCTATTAAAATATAACAAGCGTCATTGCGAACGCTGAATGGTGTAGACGAATAGAGGGAAAAAAGTGCGCGGATTACCGATTTTGTTACATTATATATATAAAAAATTAATAAAAAGTGATCAAAACGTCCGATCTTCACAAATATGGTATTAATAAAAACTAGAGATCATGGCAGAAAAAAATGACATCTCATACAACCCCATAGGTGAAAAATAAAACTGTTATAAGCGTCACAATAGGCCCATTTTATTAATAATTAATTGCCAAAAAAAGGATTTCATTTAAAAAAAAAAAAAAAAAACATTAGAGAATCTGTATAAACCTTCATATGGTTGTGTTCGGACTGACCTATAGCGTAATGGTATTGTCGCTTTTACCATATAGTGCATTACGTAGACACAGGAACCCCCCAAACGTTACCATATTGCATTCTTTTTTACGATTTCACCTATTTATATCTTCATAAATAATATATTTGGAATTCCATCATACATGTTATGGTAAAATGAAAGACGCCATTACACAGTACAACTATTCCTGTAACAAATAAGCCCTTACATGGCTTGTAGATAGAAAACTGAAAGTGCTAGAGCTCTTAGAAGGGGAGGAGGGAAAAACAAAAGCGCAAAGATCAAAATTTGCGCGGTCCACTAAGTCATTTTGGGCCTGGTCCTCAAAGGGTTAAAGGGGTTGTCCAGGGAAAAAATTTTTCTTTCAAATCAACTGGTGTCAGAAAGTTATATAGATTTGTAATTTACTTCTATTTAAAAATCTCAAGTCTTCCCATACTTATAAGCTGCTGTATGTCCAGCAGGAAGTGGTGTTTATTTACATTCAGAAACAGTGCTCTCTGCTGACATCTCTGGCCGAGTCAGGAACTGTCCTGAGCAGGAGAGGTTTTCTATGGGGATTTGCTACTGCTCAGGACAATTCCAGACTCGGCCAGAGATGTCAGCAGGGAGCACTGTTTCTGAATGTAAATAAACACCACTTCCTGCAGGATATATAGTAGCTTATACGTATGGGAAGACTTGAGATTTTTAAATAGAAGTAAATTACAAATCTATATAACTTTTTGACACCAGTTGATTTGAAAGAATTTTTTTTCCCTAGACAACCCCTTTAAGCCGATCTCACACATAGGGTGAATCGTTGAAAGACTGTTCAGACAAAGCAATCTGCTAATTTTCTGCAAACAACCAAGTATAATTTTAGAACATGTTAAAAGATCACGATGAACGATTTATCGCTCGTCGCTTGATCGTACGCAGTGTGTACACAAGCGGATTCTCGCTCAAATGCGATTGTTATCGTGAAAATTTGAATGATAATCGCTCCGTGTAAAGGGACCATTAGAGAATTTGGAAGAAGAAGCTCTTACTGATTTTTTTACTGTACCCTAAAAGTTTAATTATGTGAACATGAATGTATTAAATTCACTGGCACTAATATGTAGAGATTTGTTAGTGCACTTTTTAAGTAGCTCAGAAAATGTGTTAATAGGTTTTCACAGAAAGAAGGTAAGTAGAAGTATACAAGAAGCCAGATACCAACAAGCAATGACCTGTACAAATCAGCTGCTAACAGCTACACCCATCTCTGCTGTCCCAAATGGTTAACTCAAGGGAGGATAAAGAGTGCATTGTGATCTCTATGACGAAGGAAACTGTTCAAGTTTCCAAACCATGCTGGAGTTTTTTGGCTCTTCCTTCTCCTCGTTCCCTGCTCAGTGTTGGTGCTATTAGACACACTAACAGGGGGGGGGGAGAGGTGGGCGAGGAACTGCGGGAGGGGCTACCCAAAATATCTTCAGAACGGCTGATGGTTGCCTTTCTGCATGAGCAATTACACAAAACGATTAACGGCCGGAAAGGATGGTAGTCAACCAAGTATGGTCGATAATCGCTTTGTGTAATAGTACCCATAATGAGAGAGCCTGTTCGCTTTCATGACAGCACTTTTTTGTGTTTCATGCTTTCTATTATACATTTTTAGCTCCCTTCTCCTTGGTTTTTAGCGCTGTGACTACACACAAGTTGTATTGTGTTTCTCTGATTTTGCTTGTGCAGGTGATAGGTCCGCAGAGCAGCACTCACTGAGAGGTTTGATGCAAGGGGTCTCTCGCACCAATGAGTGTGGTTTTTGCACTTCTGTAAGCTGATGGCAGCAGCTAGTGACTGACATTTCTTAGTAGCTTTCTATGATAGATAAAGCTGACTGTCCTGTTTTTATAATGCGAGTAGGAAGTTTATTTAGTCAAATTATTATAATGTGCCCAATCTAGTCCAGCTACGTGACATGCTTCTCAATTTCCTTAATGTTGGTAGAATCCTGTAAATGGAGAAATAGACTAGAGAAAGAGAACAGGTTCACCCAATCAGAATAACTGTTCCTTCAAAGTTATAGGTATATTGATGACAACTGGACCCTGCTTGGTAACTATTCTTTATGGCACCTATGGAAATAATGCGTACATTATGTATAGGCACTGTAATTACAGAGATAATTGTAGCACTGAAGGATGATAAACGGTACCTGATAAGGTGTTATTCCAAGATTGAGGCTATGTTCACACATAAAATTGAGTTAAAGTGTCACGACAGGCACTTCTAGATTAGCGGTGAAATCGATTGCTTACCTGGAAGTTCAGGTCTCCATGGATACAGAGACTTAATCAGTCAATAATGCTTAAGACCCCTATGAGATCCAATATGGGTTGTGCGAATAGAGAAAAAAAAGTTCAGTATCTGAAGGGAAACAATTTTCTTTCAAATGAAAACAGAGAATGGCTAGAGTCTCACACTGTCTATCGTTTAATCTTTTTGGACGTCCGTCATTTTGAGGCCAAATAACATTTGTTATTTTGGCCTCAAAATGACAGACATCCAAAAAGACAGACATCAAGCGTCCAAAAAAAAAGATGGTGTGTGAACCTAGCCAATCTTTGGAACAGTCTACCTCAGGGACTGCTAACAGCAAAAACAGTGGAGGACTTCAAAACAGGTTAGGACAAGTTCCTACAACAAAATAACATTAATGCATATGTAGAAATAGAGAATTTATCCATCTATCCTTCTTCCCTTCATCCATGCCCTCTCTTGATAGAACTTGATGGACATGTGTGATTTTCGACTTGATTTTGTAACAATGTGTAAGTAGTAAACTGTGAAACAAACTGGAATAGGTTTTACATTCTAAATTCTTTAGTCCCCTTTTGCTTTGCCCACTCTTGGCATTCTCGCAATCAGCTGTAGGCTATGATAAGACGCTGTAAGAGACTGCCCGTTCTGTGACCCGGCTGGTCTCAGAAAAGATCATCCTGGCTGGTACTGCAGTAATAGCCGGATGATCTTTAGCACCCTGAGTTCTGATGCAGGCGCATCCGTGCACGCCCGCATCAGAACTCCCCACTGCACACAATGGAGCGTGCGTCATTGTGTGCACTGACAGGGTTTTCTGTGGCCACTATTCATTGAATAGCAGCCGTAGAAAACTGACATGTCAGATTCTCATGGCACCGCTAGGGATCCCGGCCAGAGTGTATACTATGTGTATACACTCCGGCCGGGATTCCCTCAGCCTTCAGCACAACATAAGTTCAGTACTAATCACGGCCTTTGCAACAATGGCCGTGATTACTGTGGAACTTACGTTGTGTAAACATGGCCTTATGAAGCAGTCTCCTGGAAAGATGTTTCAACAGTCTTGAAGAAGTTTCCAGAGGTACTTAGCACAAAGCACAACAATGTCAAGAGAAAAGCACCACACATCATCTTACCCCCTCACCCATGTTTCACAGTGGGAATCACACAAGTAGAAACTATCACAAAAGGCACAAAAGCAAAAATCGTCAAATCATAAAACCAATTTCCACTGGTCTAATGTCCATTCCTTGTGCTTCTTGATACATGTAATTCTTTTTCCTGTTCCTCGGTGGAGGCTTCTTTGCAGCAATTTGCCCATAGGCCCAACTCTTGCAGTCTCCCTCGAACAGTTGATGTTTAGAGATGAGCTAATTATGAGCATGAAAGGGTTCTTGGTAGAGATGAGTGAACCTGGAGCATGCTCGAGTCCATCCGAACCCGAACTTTCGGCATTTGATTAGTGGTGGCTGCTGAACTTGGATAAAGCCCTAAGGCTATGTGGAAATCATGGATATAGTCATTGGCTGTATCCATGTTTTCCAGACAAACTTAGAGCTTTATCCAAGTTCAGCAGCCCCTGCTAATTAAATACATTAAATGTTCAGGTTCGGATCGACTCAAACCCAAACCCGGTTCGCTCATCTCTAGTTCTTAGCATTTGATTACTGGTGGCTGAAGAAGTTAGATAAGGCCCTAGGGAGTCCTAAAAAAAAAAGATACAGCTTATGGCCTGGATTCCATCCAACTTCTTCAGCCACTGGTAATCAAATGCAGAGTGTTCAGGTTTGGACGAACCGAAGCATGTTCGTGATTTACTCATCTCTACTATCAATGACTTAAGATGTAATATCGTTTGCATACACTTTAAGGATTGCATTACTCCATACTTAGGTGACCAGCAGTTCTATATTTTTAATAGAAAGTGATCCTTCTCCTTTAGTCAACAGTCAGGGGCTGGAGAATGACTTTAATGTTAAGCACACCACAACTGCTGCTTTAAAGGGGAACTATCAGCAGGTTAGACGAATCTAACTGAATAATTGCTCCCTATAGTGCATGGGGCGCTGAGGATAAAAGTATGTGTCTTACCTTCATCCTTGGCTCCATTCCCATGCGGTTTTAGGCTGGGTTCACACTACGTATATTTCAGTCAGTATTGTGGTCCTCATATTGCAACCAAAACCAGGAGTGGATTAAAAACACAGAAAGGATCTGTTCACACAATGTTGAAATTGAATGGATGGCCGCCATTTAATGGCAAATATTTGCTGTTATTTTAAAACAACGGCTGTTATATTGAAATAATGGCCGTTATTTACTGTTATATGGCGGCCATCCACTCAATTTCAACATTGTGTGGACAGATCCTTTCTGTGTTTTTAATCCACTCCTGGTTTTGGTTGCAATTATGAGGACCACAATACTGACTGATGTATACGTAGTGTGAACCCAGCCTTAATGTGGTGCTCCATATGGTAAGGTCGATCCACCTCATTAGTAGGGGAGGGCCAGCCAGGGATGGATCAGCACTTTGGGCGTAGAGCAGTGCTTCAAATGGCCTTACTGTACAGAGATTTAAATTAAAACTGCACAAGACACATACCCCTTGCACGATAAGGAGCTATCATTAGGTTAGCTTTGTCTAACCTGCTTATAGTTTCCCTTTAAGGCTATTTTTCATCATTCCAAATAATTTCCAAATAAAAATATGCACATAACGTTTTCTACAGTTTTTGACACCATAATGAAGATTAAGCAATATTTGGATCAAAACCAAGCCCTTATAGTTAGACTGATAACCATATTCCGTGGGTTTTGTCAATGAGTTTTGTTATGTCTAACGTCTAAGAATTTAGGTGATTGAAATCTGTTGTAATATCTCCTTTCATCCTTTATAACAACACAAAGTTCCACGATACCTGTGATAGAAACACACGCTGAAACACACCTGTTGTTTACCCTCTTACAAGTGCATTGGGCTCGACTTTTCCTCAGAACATTTTACTTTAAAACATCAAAGTTGACAAGAATTAAAAAAAAAAAAAAAAAGCTAAACCCAATAATTTCCCATTGTGATAACAAAACACAGTGACTTGTTTCATCATAGAAATAACGTAAGGTTGTATTCATGAGTCAAACTAAAAGTAACATTTTACTACAAACTATATCAATTGTAAACCTAGGCCTGCCTTATTCTTATTTTTGTGGTCAGGGATGGGTTGAATCTTCACACCTGGAGCTGGGATGATCTCAAAGAACTCTTGCCATCCTCATTGAGAACTTCTTCCTAGTGAAAAAAAAAATCACATGTAAAGTTCTAGATATTCCTGTAAAGTTGTTAACCCCTTTCTGCCTCTTGTGCAGTGTACAGTATGGGCAGGACATACTAACAGTGATTTAGCATGCTTTAAAGTGAATGTACCAGCACGTATATTGCTTTAAGATTTTTACATCAATAGACAGGCGCTGGCAATAGACAGGCGCTGCCAATCCTTTTTTTGAACTGCAGCCTGATTCCCGTGCACGGTGCCAGTCTATTCCCGGTTATCAGTGTGGTATCTCACCTGCGGTCAACTGCTAAGTTGTTCCTGGTGGGGCCACTTCTGTGGTGGTTGGTTGGTGGTGTATAGCTCAGTCTGTGAAGATGTAGTTGTGACATCAGTGCTAACTCAGTATACCTGCTTTTAGTTTTTGTGGCTGGCTATATTGATCCCCAATGGTCGGTGACCTGCCAGACCACTACTTTTAGAACAGAGTGGTGGTCGGTAACCTAGACTATAAGCGGTCAATAGAGATGAGCGAATAATGAAATATTTGAAAATACGAAAATCAATTCGGATAGCCCCAGATATTCGACTATTCAATCGAATATCGAATCCCATTATAGTCTATGGGGGTAAAATGCTCGACACTTGGAAATCAATATTCGACCACTTTGAGGTCACCATATCCACAATGACACCTCAGGAAATGACGCCAACACCTCTGGAATGTATCTGGGACAGCAGGGGAAGCATGCCTGGCGGCATCTTACACACCCGAGTCCCAGTATTATGCCACTATCACAGTCAGTCTACAATACACTTCAAGCACAATATAACCGCTATGTAAAATGGGAAAAAATACTTGGAAAACTTCTTTCCTCTACATTAGTGTGGACAGAAAGCCAAATATTAAGCAAAAGAAACTTTATCATGCACCCCTTTAAATTAAGTTGCCCAAGACAACCACAGATGACATAGGCAAGGGGTAAATAAAACAGCACCCACCGCTAACTGTCATTGTGTGTGTATGTGTGTGTGACGCGATTTTTTTTTGGAATGCCAAACAGAAAAAGGCGCTCAAATTCTTTAGATGACGCACAGTGCGCAAATCAGTAGTACCAAGATAATAGTTTGTATGGCACACTCATAGTACACGGCCGTATACCGGATATATACATTTTTTCAGAATGCCAAACAGAAAAAGGCGCAAATCAGTAGTACCAAACTTGTTTTTTGTTATGGCACACTTGCAGTATACAGCTGTATACCCTATCTCTACAGTAGATACACTACAGCCTATTGCTCACACTGCACTGCCTGCCTGTCTGAACACACTGTCTCACAACAGCTTCTAAATCTCTGGTTTTTATACTTTTAGCCCTAACAAGGGCTTTTGGTGGCCCCTTCCTACCTAACTTCCCCTAAAAGCTTTCTCTCCCTGGTATACAGTCTCTCCCTCTCTAGCTCCAACCAGAAAGTGACACACAGATCTGGAATCCCCTATTTGTATATTCAGGAGGTGACATAGTTTACCCAGCCAATCACAGTTAAAGCTTTTTTTTTAAAGTCCTGTCTATTCCTATTGGCTGAAAAAAGCTCCAGGGGGTGGGGTGGGAGGGCCAATCGAATTTTTACTGCATTTTCAATCGAATTATCGATAGAAAACGAATAGTTCGAATAGTGTAGTATAGGTATTCGAATACTACTCGCTCTTCACTAGCTGCCAACCATGGGAGGGAAAGAGCAGCATAAAAAAAAGACAAATGTTCTTCCTTGTTGTATTAAGCCCCATTTTCCTATTGGATTAGGTTGTGTAATTTCCTCATGACTGGCAGACAGAATGCTTATTTGCCCACTCTCTAAGCCCGTGTAAGCACCAGAATTGTGCGGATAACATAATGCTAATTTGCCCTTAAGTACAAAATGCCATCTACGATAATGTGCCAACAATACGGCTGTGCCAGTCAATAACATGTGCCAGCTGTCACTGCAGTCTACAGTCACAAACAGACTTTGATCGCCATCCAGAAATGACAGGAAATACATACCAGCTATTAATTGACATAACCTAATTAATATAATATCGACTGTAAAATACCCATTCCTATTTCCTGGAATAAGGTGGCAGAAAGTAAAAACACATGTTGGACTGTACTATTATAAGATCACAGTTCATTCTATCTCTAGAAGGCATCAGACAAGCCAAAAAATAAAAAAAATCCACCTTGTCATCTTTAAAGCCACAATATATATCTCTGAATTCTGAATAATTCCTTTTAGATAAGTTTAAGACCTTATGATGCTATTTTCTGCAAGTGATGCTGACAATATGTGCATGAAAACATAAATACCTACAGAGAGAGATTTCTATGTTCCAAAGTATCAGATCAATAACTGATAACTAAGTGATACTGTCACCCCCTTTCTGTATGACGACTTCTCTACACAGCTGTAAAGTATTAACGTTGCAGTTTTTATACCTTACTTTATAATAGATTTCTTGGTGCTTGGTCCAGTCGATTGGTGGATTGTGACACCTGGACAGGTGACTACTGTGCCACTTCGCCCCGCCCACATTGTCGTCATTGTCACATTGTCGCCCATCCCTCTGTGACATCATCAGCATCTAGGCCCCTCCCCCTCGGTGGCCATTGGAATGGGCTGACCTAAAGGTTTAGGGCCCCACCCCCTCTAGGCCAGCCCATTCCAATGGCCGACAAGGGGGCGGGTCCTAGATGCAAATGATGTCACTAAGGGGCAGACCTATGTGATTGCTGTGGGCGGGACCAAGTGTCACAGCAGTTGTTACTCCCCACCCAGGTGACACTATCCACCAACGATAAAAAGCATTTTTCACTGGATTAAGCACCAAGAAATCTATTATAAAGTAAGGTCTGAAAATTGCAAAATGTAGGTTTTACAGCTGTCTAGAGAAATTCTCATACAGAAAGGGGGTGACAGTATCACTTTAAGGGTATAAACCCACACACCGTATATGCAGCGTATTTACTGCTGCGATACGCAGCAAACTCGCAGCAAACTCGCAGCAAAATCGCAGCAGATTAGATCTAAATAACTGAACACAGCATCAAATCTGTACCAACAAATCTGCTGCGTATTTGTTGCATATCTGCTGCATATACGGTGTGTGGGTTTATACCCTTAAGAAGCAGTTCACAAAAAAAAGCAGGTCAGAGTGGAGGTAGGGGCGGGAAGCTGCAGAAGGGCTCCCTGGATGATCTTTAGATCGTCTGGGGAGCCCATAGACAGAGCAGCGGTCTACTACCAGTGCTCCTCTATTACATGGAGCAATTGCCAACAGATTGTTAAAAAATCTTTCAACATGTTGAAACACAAGGATCAGCAGACATCGTGCATGTTGGCTGATCGCTGCCTTTTAACAAGAGTTATTACACCAAGCGGTTATCGGCCATAACACCCAAATACGGCCAATAATCAATTGGTGTAATAGGGCCTTTATTCTTGTTAACTTACCAAATGGTGACTTGTAATAGAGATAACCCTTTCCATCTTTGTAGTATTTTACTTTATTTAAACTGATTTTTTATGCCTGTTCCTCTTTTATTGTTCTATTTTCTGTGGGTTATTGTAACTGAATTCATCCCCACCTGGCTTCTAGACAGAAGAATAGAAATGAGTGCAACTCCAGCATGCACTTGATACAGCCATAGACATAGTCATAGGCAACTTGCTCGAGTTGCGCTCATCTCTATAGAAGAAAGATCCTCGCATCAGTACTAACAATCTCTTCCCTCCCTTGATGATATCAAAAGAAGCAACATCCATTATAGTGAATGCAGGTCGTTTACATAAAGTTATTCTCGATAGACAAACTAATTCAAAAACTGCGACTAAAAACCTTCCCTCAAATTCCTAGTTTCACAAGTTAGGCCAAAATGTTTGCAGAGGAGAGTCATGTTCAAAGTGAAAAGGTATGTTTGGTATAAAAGACAAAGAAATGTACAGTCTGGGGAAACACAGTACAAAAAAGACAACATGAAAGCTCAAAGAACAAAGCGACACGTCTGTTGAAATGCTTATTGCGGGTTTGAGAGACACAAAACATAATTTAGGCTGCTCATCGTATGACCACACAGAAAGGTCAGACAAGTCTAGAAAACAGGATAAGTAATTATACAGTGAAGAGCAATATGACTCCGGTGAGGGGATTCTCCTCTCGTCTAAGTTACACTTTTAAAAATAACACTAGTTTCAATCATTTGGGGATTTTAAGCATTCTTATAGTAAGATTCTCTTTGATGCCCATAGCAACCAATGACAGATCCGGTTTTATTTTATAAAGGCTGAGCTACTTGCTATGTCACTATAAGAAGACTGATAAATACCCCCCTATGTCCCTCTGGGTTACATTCCCAAAACTTTTTTTTTAACCCTAAGATGTGCACATACTAAAGCCGCTAATCTCAGTGATCTTACTCTGTTCACCCAACACATGAAAACAGCAATGATGTGTAATGCATCACAATACCATACCCACTGAGCCACTGCAAGCCTCATCAACTTGTCCTGGCTTTGTATGTGTAAGGCCAGCTTTGTCCACCTGGACCTATCGGGCATCCTCGGGGACTCATAGGTTGTACCTATTAATAGAGATGAGAGCAACTTGAGTACTTTCGAGTCCAATAGTTAGGCATCTGAATACCAGTGGCTAAAGAAGTTGGATGCAGCAATATGCTGTGTCCATGTTTTCTCGGACTCCCTAGGGCTGCATCCAACTTCTTCAGCCACTGTTAATCAAATGCCAAATGATTAGACTCAAGCATGATCAGGTTGTGCTGATCTCTACCTATAAACCTTCATAGCTAGCAGGCGCAAAGAACCAAGAAAGCCTATATCGTGAAACTGATAGCCATCCGTGCTGTTAAAGGGGTTATCCAGGATTAGATAGAAGCATACAGTATCTTCTTTCTTTCAGAAACCAGTACCATTCTTGTCCTCAGTTTGTGTGGTATTGCAGCTAAGTTTCATTGATGTGAATAGAGACAAGTTGTAATACCATAAGAAATCTGAGGACTTACAAGTATGGCACTATTTTTAGGGAAGAAAACAGTGTTTTTTTAAATCCTGGTTGATGCATTTAAACTTGTTTGATATTAACTGTGGTCCAGTAACCACCATCACTGAAAATGTACTATATACTGTTGTGATCCAATCCTATAAAAGAATGTCAGTCATCTTTAAAAAAAAAAAACAAAAACATAAAATTACTAGCCCCGCCAACCTTACACGGTCCAATCCTCTGGCTACTTTTCCAATAAAAATTCCCCTCCTCTTTTCCCTACAACATCTCCGACAAACATCAGGATTTCACCAGCCATTATTCAGTGAGTCTATCATTGCATCGAATAACTAAACTTCTGCCCCAGGGGTCACATACTATGTCTTTCCAAAGGGATCAACCCTCTTTGGCACCCTATACCCCCAAAATGTCACAATGTAATCCTAACCTCACATTGCCTATAAACCAAGTTCAATAAATAAATAAATAAATAAATAAATAAATAAATAAATAAATAAACAAATAAATAGCTGGTGGTGCAATTTTCTCTTATTTAATAATTCATTTTTGGCTTTGGCTAAAGTAAAAAGTAGAAAAACAAAAAATAGGAAAAGGCATCAAACCACCGCCGCTGTGGGTCCACAGTTGTAGGCAGTTGGACAGATGTGCGAATGTGGCCTAAGGGAATTGAGGAATCAGTGTTGAGAACATCCTGCGGATTCCGATGCTCGCCACTGAGCGCCTCCCGCTTTAAGTCTGCCGTCATGCCAAAGAATTGACATGTCAACTCTGTCAACGGCAGAATCCGCCTGAGCCTAGAATGGAGTCTATGACACGAGCAGAGTTTTAAGAAGTGCGTGGGGGCGAGCAGAGGAATCTGCGGGATGTTCTCCGCACGGATTCCTCGATGTGAATGCACCCTTAGGCCACATTTGCACATCTGTACAACTGTCTACAGCTGTGGACCTGCAGCTACGGACAGCACTATGGATGTGCATCTGTAGCCATCCGCAATGGCACAGCCCCATTTACAGACATAGGTGGACCGTTACAGCCCTTTTACGGATGCATAGCAACTACGTAAAAGAGTCCACTGAAATCAATAAATACAATACTGATCAGTAATTTCAGACAATATAATACTAATGTGTGAAAGGGCTTAAATCTAAAAAGCCAGGATAAGGGAAAGTATTATTGAGTGGAGAAGAGTATTTGGGTTAAAGCGACTCTGTACCCACAATCTGACCCCACCCAAACCACTTTTCGAATAGCTACTTTTAATCCAAGATCTGTCCTGGGGTCCGTTCGGCAGGTGATGCAGTTATTGTCCTTAAAACAAATTTTAAACTTGCAGCCCTGTGCCAAACTGCCGTGGCCTAGAGTATCTGTGCCCTAACCTTGCACCACCCCTCTGTCCCTCCTCCCCACCCTCTTCATCATTAGGAATGCCAGTGGCAGGATCCTATTCCTCTGCAATGAACACTGCACAGGTGCCTTAACAATCTAGTCCATGTGCCGTGCTCACACAGGTGATTAATAGGAAAATACCTGCCTGGAGCATTCCTAATGATGAGGAGGGACAGAGAGGTTGTGCCAGCCTAACGCATAGTCACTCTAGGCCACGCCAGTTTGGCACAAGTTTAAAAGTTGTTTTTTAGGACAATAACTGCATCACTTGCCGAACGGATCCCAGGACAGATCTTGGATTAAAAGCAGCTATCCGAAGGTACAAGCGGTTTGGGGTGGGCAGATTGTGGGTACAGAGTCGCTTTAACTGAAAAGAACATGATTTTCAAGTTCTGAATGAAGATAAGCTGGGAAGTTTGTGCACAATAGATAGAGGTTTAGTATAGGAGTGCTGAGAATAGCTCCAATGAATAGCGACCGCAAAAGAAAAACTGACATGTCTTTTTCCGGTGCGGCTGCAAGGAATCCTGGCCGGAGTGTATGCCATGTGTATAATGGCCGATGTTGCAATCTGTGTGAACTTAACCTAACATGGTAAATTAAAATTAAGTAAAATTCTAAATGTTTTCAAGTATTTCACTTACAACTTCCTTGAATTTTTCAGCAGCGACATTTCCTATCTCATTCACTGCAAGTGATTAAGATGTTCATTTATGGCTGATGATGAAAGTTCTGCTCATCTTTGACTTCATGGCACCTGCAATGCACATTGTAAGTTTCTGTAGAGAATTGATGGTTTGGGGAGATGTCAGAGTCAGGTCAATGTGTGCTGTCTCATGGTTTGCATTAGGAGCTAGCAGGTCAGAATGACAAAAGATGTGAGTGCATCTCATCACTTTTTTCTTAGAACATATGGTTTAAGTCAGATATTATTACCTGATCTGTTGGATTATGGAACAATAATTGCTTGTCATAATGCAAGAATTAATCTTGACAGTGACAGACTTGGATATAATTTGCGTATCAGAATTAAGCACAACCGTTAAGGAAAACAAGTTAAGAGCACAATGATTTAAAGTGGTCCCCCGAAGGATTCAACTAACGATGGCTTTTCCAACGTTAGTTAAACACAGTATCAACTTACGATGCTGTTCCCATCAGTATGCCGGGGCATCTTTTTTCCCTGCCTGAGCCCGACATCAGCAGGGACTCCATCCAGGGACTACATTGATAATGCATCTCTGTACTACTAAGTTTAAGGACATCATCGAAGGTCGTTATAGTCCAGGCACGGGCCATGATCTCTCAGATCCTTAAATTGAATGTACCATGAGGTCTTTTTCACATGAATATACTGGCGGCAGCGCGGGGATGCCCGACCTGGCCTGAAGCACTGGAGCCGGGCCTGTCCGCCCCCAGTGTGAAGAAACCCCCTCATCTCTGTGATGGAGCTCCATTAAAATCAATGAAGTTACGTCACAGAGGAGAGGGGGTTTGGTCACACTGTGGGCAGGCCCACCTCCAGTGCTTAAGGCTGTGCCGGTGCCTGGGAATAGACCAGCGCCATTCACGGGAACGGGTCGCGGTTTAAAAAAAGGACCGCACCACCTGCATCACCATACCAGGGCCGGTCTATTCCTGTAAAAAATTCAAGCGATGTACCTGATGGTACATTCACTTTAAGCTAGGGGGCAGAGTAAAAGAAGGAGTACAGGGGAGCTGCTGAAGAAGGAAGAGACTTCCTCCATTATGGTAATGTATCACAAGGGGGTGTTTGTTTGTCTGTCTGTCTATCAGTCTAAAAAAGGTTCTCTATAGTAAAAGCAATCTCCTTTTTTCCTCTTCTGAACTACAGGTCCCAGCATAGTTTCTAGATCTGCTGGGACTTGTACTTTTGTTAAGACCATGTTCACACAGAATATTTTTGCACCCAAAAATGACCAAATAAGCCCCCTAAGCGCCTATGTTCTATTGAGTTTAACTGTACTAGTTTGTGCTTATTTTCTTTAATCTTTTATTTATTGTTTTTACCTAGAGATATCATTTTGGGGACACTGGAACCAATTACAAGTTTTCCATAGAGTAATGGTTTCAACATGCAATGGTCCTTCCAGAACCAATTAATATCGTGTGTTGAGGGACCACTCTATTCCCATATATATGTAGGAAGTCTGATGGAACATTGTACATTTTTTTGGTTAACCCGCCTGACAAAATAAAATATATATATATATATATATATATATATATATATATATATATATATATACATACATACACATAGTAGACAGCAGAGTGCTCATGCGCCTCTGTGCCTCTGTGAACTCTTTATTATGACTCTACACAACAGAACTGTACTACTGCAGCATCATTATTATTACAGTGCTAGCTGGGTTCACACAACAAATATTTCAGTCAGTATTGTGGTCCTCATATTGCAACCAAAACCAGGAGTGGATTAAAAACACAGAAAGGCTCTGTTCACACAATGTTGAAATTGAGTGGATGGCCGCCATATAACGGTAAATAACTGCCATTATTTCAATATAACAGCCGTTGTTTTAAAATACAGCACATATTTGCCATTAAATGGCGGCCATCCACTCAATTTCAACATTGTGTGAACAGATCCTTTCTGTGTTTTTAATCCACTCCTGGTTTTGGTTGCAATATGAGGACCACAATACTGACTGATATATATGTAGTGTGAACGCAGCCTTAAACATTTTGGGGGATATTTATCAAACATGGTGTAAAGTGAAACTGGCTCAGTTGCCCCTAGCAACCAATCAGATTCCACCTTTCATTTTCCAAAGAGTCTGTGAGGAGTGAAAGGAGGAATCTGATTGGTTGCTAGGGGCGACTGAGCCAGTTTCACTTTACACCATGTTTGACCAATCTCCCCCCTTAGTTTCCATTTCATACACAAATCATATAATCTATTTCAGGGTTAGGGAACCTTGGCCCTCCAGCTGTTGCAAAACTACAACTCCCATCATGCCCTATCACACCTCAGGTATCCATATTACCCGTCATCCAGCTTTCTCACAGACAGCCCTAGCTTAGAAACACAGTAGTTCACTAGAATTCTGAGCAGTCGATGGAAGAGGACAGCTCTATACAGTATAAATGTCTGACGCTCAGATGACAGTTCCCCATTAACTTTGGACTCTCTGTAAACAAGACTTCAAACCCGGCACGTAACATTGCTGCAATATTTAACTCCGTCTGCGCGGCAGCAAAGAGAAGGACTAGTCTATTTTCGGCTATTAGACATGCCTGTCGCGTGTGAAGATTTATGACAGGACAAAAGGAGGTGAAACAGCAATTTCATCCACTCACTCTTTTTTTGGACTAACGCCCTGTGTTTCATCTTGCACTATTATTCGGAAGAAAAGAGATTATTATCACGTCAACCACACGGGAACTGTAGTCATCCGATCAGTCGTCTGGGTACTACTTCTGTGAAACGTAAATTAACCCTGTCGACTCAATAATAAAATGTGATTATTTGAACGAAAAACGGCGTCCGGCATCTTTTAATTATTGTTCTCTATTTTTCAGAATGTTTTAATTATTGCCCCCCCCCCCCCCCCCATGTTCTGTTTTTGCTGATTTGATGCCAGTTGAATTGTCTCAGCAGGACCTCCCAGAACAGAGTCAAGTTTACCTCAGGGTATTCTGTCTGCTTTCTTGTTTAAAAGGAAACCAGATCACCCAAGACATGAAACAAGGGTAAAAAGAGGAAGAAATTACAGCTAACAACTATAGTCACTGCTCAGAAATACGCCAACGTCTACACAATATACTCGGGGAGTTAACCAATAACCACAAGTGATACGGATGTCACTTTTCACTATGCATCTAGGTGATGACACCATAGATTGCTATAAAGAACAGAGAGTGAATTCACATTTTCTTGCAGCACATCTAAAGTTGCTGGGTACAGTACATTGTAATTATTATGTTGTAATCTTAATTAAAAGTCCTATGTCATTCCCAGTAACGGAATAAGTAGCACAAAGACTGTACTAAAGTATACATTAGACTAGACAGAAATGCCGAAGTACTGTGACCTAGATTATAGCCTTCGATTTTTTTCCAAGGTGTTCAGAAACACATCGGTAATGAAGAAGCTAAAATGGACGGTCAATGAGTTCTGACAGTTTACAAATAAAAGCATTCTACATAAAAGTAATAAATAAAAGAACTCAGCATTCACCGGGTATTTATCTTCAGCAAATTTATTCCACAAACTCTTGCAGGGAGGGGATAAGATGGAGTGCAGTAGGTGCAAGCACGTCACCTGGAACAGCTGTTTTGCCCCCTTCTTCCGGTCAGGTACAACCTGGCTGGAAGAAGGGGGTGTTCCCTGAAACTGCTGTTGGCCTTCCCTTTTCTATCTATGCACCCTGGAGTGAACTCAGCCTTGTCTCATCTCCCGGAGCTCCAGTCGGAATAGTGCTCCCCCCTTGAGCTGGATAGTGTGCCATGCCGGACAGGTGTCTCTCCCCGTGTATTGTACTCTACATAAAAGGTTGAGGCATTTTGGAAATATGTTACATTATATATGTTCTAGTAGTTTTACAGCATCTGTTAGGACAAATGCACAATAGATGGAGTTACCGCAGACATTTTCCCTAGCAAATCTGCAGTTTGTGGATTTTGGTGCTTAGCAAATGACCTCAAGGACCAAAGCTCAATTTTCAAATCTGACGTGTCTCACTTTATGCGGTTATAGCCTCGTGATGCTATAACTTATTTAATCAATTTCGACTTTTTTTCATCACATATTGCACTTATAGGACAACTCTGACGCTGAAAAAAAAAAATAAGACAGCAACACATACATCTTATACTCACCATCTCTCCTGACTTGATCGCCATTTGAATTTCCCGCTGGCCGCAGTCCCTGTCAGCTCCGGTTGGCGTCTTCAGTTCTTCTTCACTTCCAGGTTTTTCTGCACTCAACGGAGGAGAAAAGGCTACTGGTGAGCCTGCGCACCGTCAGCCTTTTTATTGGCTGGACCACATCACATGGCTTCCAGCTCGCTCAGCCAATTAGGACTGAGCAAGCTGGAAACCATGTGATAAGGTCCAGCCAATGAAAAGGCTGCTGGTGCACATGTGCCCCAATAGCCTTTTCTCTCCCATTCATTCAAGCAGAAGATGCTGAAGAGGAGGAAGACCAGGCCTGTCCTCAGGTTTGTAACAACAACTACACAAAATGGGGTCGGGATAAGAGGATGTGGTCGACAGTTGTCCTTTGAGGTTAGTGGTATGTTTTGTCTGTTATCTGTAAAATTTTCTAATGAAAAATGCGCCCGTTTCAAAAAATTTAATTTTCTGCGGTCACCGTGCAGGTTTATTCATGTACCCTTTTTTTTTTTTTTTGCCTGCATCGTAGATTTGCATTGGGGGATATGAGAATTATGGGGGAGATTTATCAAACTGGTAGAATTGTCTTATTTGCCCCTAGCAACCAATCAGATTCCACTTTTCATTTCTCACAGATTCTTTGAAAAATGAAAGGTGAAATCTGATTGGTTGCTAGGGGCAGCTAAGAATTCTAATTCAGACATAATTCAGACATTGCAGTGCTGATCTGAATTTTGTATTATGCATGTCACAGTCATAGCAGATCAAATTCTTCCTTAGGGTCTGATCGGCTGATCAGCAGAGTCTGATGAGCTTCTGTAGCGATTGGTTGTCATGGCTACCATCGGGACTGTGTGATCATTTTACAGAGCCCCGATGACAAGGAGAGTGAGAATTCTCCCTCTGTTGTTCCCTTTGCACTCACCGCAGCATATATAGGGTTTACTGCTGGGATCCGAGCACAATTCAGGTCCCGCTAGTTGTGGTGGGTGCCCGGCCATCACCTACAGCATCTGTGCCCCTTTTATCTACGGACATAAGCGGGACCTTAAGCTGGATAGCACCGCAAAAATGGATGCACAGTTGCATCCTAGGTCCTGAAGGGGTAATAAATGGTGCAGAAGCTGATGCAGATTTGCTTTACATTTGGTAGAAATTTTACCTTTTCTATTAATATCCCATGCGGGAACAATAATGTTATATTTTAATAGATCGGACAATTGCGCATGCTACGATATATAAAATGTTTATTTTTTTATATTTTTCTTTTTATAATGGACAAGGAGGTATATTAAACTTTTATTAAGGGGGTTTATAAGGTTTTTTTTTAAATACTTTAAAAAACTTTTTTTTATTACACTTTAAATAAATATTTCACAGTAAAACATGCAATCATTACATTGCATATACTGATCTATGCTATGCCATAGCATAGCATAGATCAGTGTTATCGGCGATCTATGCATTGAGCCTGCCTGAGAGCAGACTCTATCCATAGATGGCCGATCCGACAGGACGGAGGTAAATGGCTTACCCCTGCACGTCGGTACAAGCGATCAGGACCCCGGTAGCATGGCTTCGGGGGTCCCGATCACTCAGTGACAGGAGCTTGTCCTGTCACTGAGTACCTTAAAGCGTAACTGTCATTTCAGGGCCATTTTTCTGAAAACATTAAATATCAACAGTTCAAGCGATTTTAAGAAACTCTGTAATAGGTTTTATGTACTAAAAGAGTTTCCTTCTGTACTGAAAAAGCAATCTCCCAGTCTCCCCCCTCACATCAAATGAAGCAGGATTTCTGTCTCCATTATGTGGCTATGGAGAGGGGAGGGGCTGTTAGGAGTGAGTGAGCACGGAGGATTTCTGCACAGCACAACACCCTGCAATCTTCTCTCAGTAAGTTCATAGATAAGCACTGACCTTTCTGACACCTGAATTTAGCGTTTTAGGTGCCCAGAGAGTCTACAAACAGCTGACCTTCATGTCACCTCTTCCTGCTCCCTCATCTCCCTCAGCCCCTCCCCCCTTCTTAGGCTTACAATGGAGAGAGCAGAACCCGTCTTCACTGGCTTCTCTGTAATGAAGACGTGTTTGCCTGATAATGCACAGATAAGAAGTCAGGGGGGGAGGCTGGGAGATTGCTTCTTGAGTACAGAAGGAGGCTTTTTTGGCTGATGAAACCTATTACAGAGTTTCTTAAAATCGCTTATACTACTGATTTCTGCAATAAAAAAAACATGACAGTTACGCTTTAACCCCTTAGTGACCGCCGATACGGCTTTCTACGGCGGTCACTAATGGGCCTTATTCTGCTGCCATCAGCTTTTTACGGCGATGGCAGAGAATAAGATTGCGGGGCCGGGACGGCCCCCACCCCATCCCCCCGGCTACCGGAGGTAGCTGAGGGGTTGGGGCAGTGTGTGGGGTCCGTCCCGGCCCCCCCCCTTACCGACGATCGCCGCTATTAACGTTATAGCGGCGGCCGTCGGTAAAGAGGATTACCCGTGCCGCCGCCGCCTTTCATCTCCCCCCGCCGTGAATCTACGGCGGGGGGAGATGAAATAAGTGTCCCCCAGACCTCAGATCAGCCCCCCCTAGTGCCCCGATAACTAACCCCCCTCCCCCGGCGGCCATCATTTCCAAGATGGCCGCCGCCATCGCTGTGAACCGACTAACGTCGGTTCACAGCGATTAAAAAGTTAAAATGAATGAAAGCCCCATGCTCTCCGCCACCGGAGGTAGCGGAGAGCATGGGGCAGTCATCGGGGACCCCCCTGTGGGGTCCCGGTACAAGCGATCAGCGGTATATACTATATACCGCTGATCGCTTGTACCATGTGCTCCTGGCACTTTTTATCCCCTGTCACCATAAATGATTGGTGACAGGGGATAAAAAGTGATGTCCCCCCACCCCCCAAGTCGCCCCCCACCCCCCCTGTCACCCCCGTCCCCCAGTCACCCCCCCTTCCCCATATACTCACCGGAACCCACGGAGCTCCTTCCTCCTCGACGTCCTGGCTGGTTATGAAGTGCGCATGCGCTTCACAACCAGCCAAGCTCTGAAAATTTAAAGTGACAGAGACCAATTTGGTCTCTGTCACTGAACTATGATTACTGTGATAGAAAATATCACAGTAATCATAGTAATACAGTGAAAATGAATATGTAAAGTACAAAAAGTGACAAACATACAAAAAAATAAAACACACACTTTTTATTATAGTAATAATTACAGTTTACTCCCAAATTACCCCTAACCCCTCCCCAGATTACCCGTAACCACCGCACGTTGCCCGTAACCACCGCACGTTGCCCGTAACCACCGCACGTTGCCCATAACCACCGCACGTTGCCCGTAACCACCGCACGTTGCCCGTAACCACCGCACGTTGCCCGTAACCACCGCACGTTGCCCGTAACCACCGCAAATTGCCAGTGACCCCCTCCAGATTGCCCGTAACCACCCCAAATTACATGTACCCACCCCAGATTACCTATAAGCACTTCAGTTTATCAGTAACAATCCCAGATTGTCTGTAACCCTTCCAGGTTGCACATAACCCCCCCAGGTTCCCCGTAATCATGCCAGATTACATGTAACCCCCCCAGATTGCACGTAACCACCGCGCGTTGCCTCTGACCACGCCACGATGCCTCTGACCACGCCACGATGCCTCTGACCACCGCACGTCGCCTCTGACCACCGCACGTCGCCTCTGACCACCACACGTCGCCTCTGACCACCACACGTCGCCTCTGACCACCACACGTCACCTCTGACCACCCCAAATTGCCAATGACCCCCTCCAGATTGCAGTGCCCATGTCAGATTACAGGTACCCACCCCAGATTGCCTATAAGAACTTCAGTTTATCCGTAACCACCCCACATTGCCCGTAACCACCCCACGTTGCCCGTAAGCACCCCAGATTGTCAGTAAGCACTGCAGGTTGCGCGTAACCACCCCACGTTGCCTGTAACCACCCCAGATTGTCTGTAAGCATTGCAGGTTGCCCGTAACCAGCCCACGTTGCCCGTAACCACCCCAGATTGTCTGTAAGCACTGCAGGTTGCCCGTAACCACCCCACGTTGCCCGTATCCACCCCAGATTGTCTGTAAGCACTGCAGGTTGCCCGTAACCAGCCCACGTTGCCCGTTACCAGCCCACGTTGCCTGTAACCAGCCCACGTTGCCTGTAACCAGCCCACGTTGCCTGTAACCAGCCCACGTTGCCGTAACCACAGCAGGTTGCCCGTGACCACCACACGTTGCCTATAACCACCACACGTTGCCCGTAACCACCCCGCGTTGCCTGTAACCACCCCACGTTGCCTGTAACCACAGCAGGTTGCCCGTGACCACCCCATGTTGTCCGTAACCACCCCAGATTACCTGTAACCACCTCAGGTTGCCCGTAACCACCCCTGGTTGCCCGTAACCACCCCACATTACCTGTAATCTCATTTTTTTTATTTTATTTTAGTAACTGCGCTATTCTAATAACCATTACTAGCTGCGGTTTTGCTCCTGTAAATTGGCGCTCCTTCCCTTCTGAGCCCTGCTGTGTGCCCGTACAGTGGTTTATGCCCACATATGGGGTACCGTTTTACTCAGGAGAACCTGCGTTACAGATTTTGGGGTACGTTTTATCTCCTGTTCCTCGTCAAATTGAGAAATTTCAAACTAAACCAACATATTATTGGAAAAATTCGAGTTTTTCATTTTTACTGGCCAATTTTGAATACTTTCCTCTAATACCTGTGGGGTAAAAATGGTCACCACACACCAAGATGAATTCTTTGAGGGGTGCTCTTTCCAAAATGTGGTGACTTTTGGGGGGAATCTATTCTGCTGACACTACAGGGGCTCAGCAAACGCACCTGGCGCTCAGAAACTTCTTCAGAAAAATCTGCACTGGAAATGCTAATTGGCGCTCCTTCCCTTCTGAGCCCGGCTGTGTGCCCATGCAGTGGTTTATGCCCACATATGGGGTACCGTTCTACTCAGGAGAACCTGCTTTACATATATTGGGGTGACATTTCTCTCCTGTTCCTCGTGAAATTGAGAAATTTCAAACTAAAGGAACATATTATTGGAAAAATTCGAGTTTTTCATTTTTACTGTCTACTTTTGAATACTTTCCTCAAATACCTGTGGGGTCAAAATGCTCACCACACCCCAAAATAAATTCTATGAGGGGTGCACTTTCCAAAATGGGGTGACTTATTGGGAGATTTTACTCTGCGGACACTACAGGGGCTCTGCAAACGCACCTGGCACTCGGAAACTTCTTCAGCAAAATCTGCATTGAAAAAGCTAATTGGCGCTCCTTCCCTTTTGAGCCCTCCTGTGTGCCCATACAGTGGTTTACGCCCACATATGGGGTACCATTGTACTCAGGAGAACCTGCGTTACAAATTTTGTGGTACTTTTTTCCTCTTTTTCCTCGTGAAATTGAGAAATTTCAAACTAAAAGAACATAATATTGGAAAAATTTGAGTTTTTCATTTTTACTGTCTACTTTTGAATACTTTCCTCTAATACCTGTGGGGTCAAAATGGTCACCACACACCAAGATGAATACTTTGAGGGGTGCACTTTCCAAAATGGAGTGACTTATGGCGAGATTTTACTCCGCTGGCACTACAGGGGCTCTGCAAACGCACCTGGCGCTCGGAAACTTCTGCAGCAAAATCTGCATTGAAAAAGCTAATTGGCGCTCCTTCCATTCTGAGCCCTCCTGTGTGCCCATACAGTGGTTTATGCCCACATATGGGGTACCATTGTACTCAGGAGAACCTGCGTTACAAATTTTGGGGTACTTTTTTCCTCTTGTTCCTCGTGAAATTGAGAAATTTCAAACTAAACGAACATATTATTGGAAGAATTTGAGTTTTTCATTTTTACTGTCTTCTTTTGAATACTTTCCTGTAATACCTGTGGGGTCAAAATGGTCACCACACACCAAGATGAATTCTTTGAGGGGTGTACTTTCCAAAATGGGGTGACTTATGGGGGGTTTTCTCTCTGCTGACACTACAGGGGCACTACAAACGCACCTGGCGCTCAGAAACTTCTTCAGCAAAATCTGCATTGGAAAAGCTAATTGGCGCTCCCTTCCTTCTGAGCCCTGCTGTGTGCCCATACAGTGGTTTACGCCCACATATGGGGTACCGTTGTACTCAAGAGAACCTGCATTACAAATTTTGGGGTGCTTTTTGTCTCATATTCCTTTTGAAAATGAGAAACTTTAATCTAAACGTATATATTATTGGAAAATTAAAATTTTCCATTTTTTTACTGCCTAATTGTGAATACTTTCCTCCAGCCCCTGTAGGGTTAAAATGCTCATTATACCCCTAGATTAATTCTTTAAGGTGTGTAGTTTCCAAAATGGGGTCACTTATGGGGGTTTTCAGGATACCAGACTTCTAAATCCATTTAAAAAAAGAACTGGTCCCTAAAAAAATCAGTTTCACGAAAATGTGATAATTTGCTGATACATTTCTAAGCCCCATAACACCCTAAAAAAGTAAAATATGTTTACCAAATTATGCCAGAATAAAGAAGACATATTGGTAATGTGACTTAGTAACTAATTTATGTGCTACGACTTTCTTTTTTTAGAAGCAGAGAATTTCAAAGTTCATAAAATGCAAATTTTTTTTATTTTTCATGATATTTTGATGTTTTTCACAAAAAACACACAAAGTAGTGACCAAATTTTGCCACTAACATAAAGTGCCATATGTCACGAAAAAACAATCTCAGAATCGCTAGCATACGTTAAAGCATCACTGAGCTATAAGAGCATAAAGTGAGACAGGTCAGATTTTGAAAAATTAGCCTGGTCATTAAGGCCAAAACTAGCTGCAGCACAAAGGGGTTAAACACTGCAATCACTATAGATCACAGCGTTTAAGGGGTTAATGGCAGGCAGCTGTGGGATCGCAGCTGTGTGTCATTACCTTCGGCTTACAGGACACTGATGTGTTCCGGGCCGCTCTCGCTGCAGCGGTCCAACACACATTAAACCCCTTCAGTGTCAGGAATGTATATATACATTCCTACTGCACGGGGTATGTGCAGTAGGAACGTATATGTATGTATTGCTGATGTGAAGGGGTCAAATGAAATGCTGCGGGTCTGTTTATGTGCTGACAATTTTATAGATAGTGTATAAGAATCGCATCTACTTTGTTGGTACTGTTATCTGACATGGAGACTGCATAGTGTATGATGTGTTTTTTGGGTGATTTACTATTTTGGTGCATGCTGGTTAGTAAGCACGATTCAACAGTATAACTATAAAAAAAGGAAAAAGTATATAAGCAAAGTGCTAAAGGGCCATCACTAAGCTAGGCATAAAAGGATGGAGAAGAGAAGCCATACAGACCATGTTATACAAGGGTTTGTACGGATTTTTGTCAGTGGACCCGAGCTCTTACATCCTCTTCAAGGTGTCAAGGGCCTCCATCCATACAGTAAATTTCAAAAGCCCATTTTTATTTTTCCACTTGAATCAGGAAGCATCAACAGAAGGGCTATTTTGAGGGTTAATGTCATTTCAGAACTAGGCCCTTTCAGAAGTAGGCCCTTTCAGAAGTAGGCCCTTTTAGAAGTAGGCCCTTTTAGAAGTAGGCCCTTTCAGAAGTAGGCTCTTTTAGAAGTAGGCCTAAAACAGTCGTAACCATTTTTAGGTTCCATCCTAAAATATTTATTCAATTTAGCTCCATTGCACGATGAGTAGAATGATCTTACCTGTTCTAGCTCAAAAGGCTTGTCATGTACTATTGCCATTTTGTATTATGCTATGAATAATCACTACATTTTTAGGTGTTCCGCCCTGTTATTATATTTTATTAGGTTACATGCACCTGCTGTGGCTGTTCTTCAACCTCAGAGGATAAGTATATTAATTTCTTTCTTATGTAGTTACCTCTATTCAGGACAATAACTTTCAGAACAAACAAGCACCAGATCCTGCACCAAGAACACATATATGTGACATCATGCTGCGTTTAAAAAAAAAAAAAAAAAAAAAGTAAATTATTTAGTAAACAATGGGGATAAAAGTGCCTAAAAAGTACCATAAGAGTTTAGAAAATGCAACAACATATTGCTGGATTAATCTTAATGGTATCAGCCATAGTGCACTGTGCATATAACATCCCACAGTGCCTGCATAATGCATAAAAACAGTCAGCCATATAGTATATTTTGAACTGGCCATATAGTGTCTGCTATACTTTTTATGGTCAAGGTTAATTCAAGACACTAAAGATGACTGTGCAAGTATTTCCATGTGATATGGCTAATATAGACCAAACAAATAGCACTGTCTAAGGCTAAGTTCACACAACATGTATTTTGAATTAATCATGGCCGTTGTTGTGATTTTCAACAACGGCCATGATTAATTGAAAATATGCATTGCGCTGAAAACAATCCCTTGTGGCTGCAAGAAAAACTGACATGTCAGTTTTGTGTGGCCACTATTCATTGAATAGCGGCTGCACAGAACTGTCAGTTCACAACTGTCAATGTAAGTGCAGGTACATTATAGCAGGAAGGATTTGGAAGGTGAGGGAGACTTCCTGGGTCAGAGTACAGTGCTGCTATATATAAAACGATGCTATACTGGAGGGGGGAGAGGGTACAGTAGCAGAATCCAAACACACATAGGGCCATAAGCCCAAAAGGGCCCCCCTCTATCTTATAGCGTCCCCTCCTGTGGATGGGGTTACCAATAATATTGAGTAATCTTAAAATTTAACTTTTAATGATGAATAATAATAACTCCAAAAATATATGTGATATTTAAAAGCACAGCGACTAGTAGTAACTATTCAGTATTTACTGTATTTAAATATTCGTATACACTCTGTGGGTAGCCTATTATGTCCTCAACGTTCACAGCTGATATCAACAGCGATAGAAACCCAGCTAATCTGGGGTGACTGTGGGGCCAGCAGGCCACCTGGGGTCACTACCCAATATCGCTATTGAACTCAGACGCGCACAAAGGAGGCTAGAGCTCACCCAACAGAGAACAAGTATCAAGCTAATGCTATAAGTCACTACAGTCACTGCGGTTAAAAAACTGACACACTCTGCCCCCGCGACTAGTTTCGCCCTAACACGGGCGTCTTCAGGCACAGGGCAAGTGGCGGTGTGTCCTGAGTGAGCTAGCTGTTTTATGTGGTCAATACGCTACGTCATGGGGAAGGTGTGCCGATTATCAACCAATCGTAAGTCTGTACGTCATCCACTGGGCGGGCAATGCGATCTTACATCAATTAGGATTTTACCTAGTATATTTATTATGTGTGTCAATATATAGTCCTCCATGTGACACCATAAATCGGGCCACAACCAAACTATGTAATTGTACAAACAAAGCGATCACTGCTAAATATCATAATATATACGTATACCTGTGTGGCACTTAGATCTCTCTTTGTTTACAAATAGTGTCCCGCCTCCGGTAGACACATGGATGCAATTCAGTGAGCGCTTGTAAATACAAGTGCGCGTGTGTGAGTACTAGGGCGTAAATGTCTCTTATATCCCATTTCTACGCTTACGTACTCTCCGGGCGTCTTACGCAAATGGAGTAGTACATGCGCAGACGCTATAGTGCCCTGAGGCTCGTACTCCATACAGTGCTTATATGACAATACCGTCATAGGATATCTCATACTATCAATCCTATACTGCACATAAGCACCCAAATAGTGCAATCACTAGCTGCCAGTTTAAAAATGTGGTTTGGTGAGCTCTAATCTGGGTCATACTTTCACACTACACTGGACCCTATGTCCTCTCTACTTATATAAATATTACATCAATGTGTTACAGGCCCATGTTCTCTACAGGTGCCGTCATATAAACAGAGTAGCGTATGTATAGGGGCTGCAGTCCCAAAGAACTCTTGTTCAGTACCCATCTAATCTAGTACAGTATATTACAGTGGCAGGACATAACTCTAATTGTCTGACTCAGTATTGTCAGGACTCAATTATATTGTCAGACTATATCACTCTTTCAGTGTCTCCATCACCACCGGGCATCAAGGAATCGCACGTCCTCTCCACACAGGTAAGTAAAGCCCAATTGTGCTATAAATAATATCTCAAACTGACTGTACAGGCTTATATTCTATTTCGGTTTTAGTGGGTCCAATCTGAACCACCCGGGCGCATCACAAATCCCCAGAAGCGGGCTCTCCCCAACTCCATACAGGTAAGTTGCTAATACAGACCATAACAGCATAGCTCTAACATATATCTAGAGAGAGTGTAAAATAAAGTAGATATAAGAAGAGCTGACAATCAAATTAGCGAAATCAAGTATTATAAGAATGCTGCGAAGGAGAAACCTTCATTTAAGCCCTTAGGGCTCAATGTAGAAAGTCTAAATGTCCATCTAGCTTCCTCACGTAGCAGCTTCTTATCCTTATCTCCCTTCCGTTCACCTAGACTCATGTGGCAAATGCCCCAGAAACGTAAGTGTTCCCATGCACCTGCATGCTCACATCTAATGTGACGTGCTATTGGGGTCTCCTGTCCTGTGCGAATTGCACTTAAATGTTTGGATATTCTCCTCCTGAATTCCTGTGATGTTTTTCCTACATACAATTTGCTGCATTCGCATCGCATACAGTAAATTATGTTTTTGGTTCTACATGTTATTCTTTGTCTAATCTGATATATTTTTCCATCCACCGGGTTAGTAAACTCCGTGGTTGGGGGTAATAGTTTACAGAAGGAGCAATTTCCACATGGAAACGAGCCACATGGAAACGAGCCCCTGCGAAAGGTTATCGCCGGACGTGGTCCCACAGCTTCTCTGATGTCCTCATCCATAGTCAGCAGTCTCCAGTGTCTTTGTAGGATACGTCTCACAGCTTCCCTATGTACGTCATATGTACCTATACATCGTATTTGGGAGTCGATGTTATTCCCTATTTTGTCACTCTCACATAGAAGTGTATTCCGATCGCTTTCACGTGCCCGTTTGTAAGCTTTTTTAAGGGGCTTGTTGGGATATCCTCGTTCACGGAATCTACGTTGGAGATTGTCACATTCTTTTTTGAAATCTGACATATTGGAACAATTTCGTTTGGCCCTTAAGTATTGTCCGATAGGGATACTTCTCCGCAGAGGTATCGGGTGCCAGCTTTCCCAATGAAGGAGACTGTTGGTCGATGTGGGCTTACGAAAGATGTCAGTTTGAACAGTCAAGTCATCATCTATCCTAATGGTTAGGTCCAAAAAATTGATACACTTCTCCTGAAACTCCGAGGTAAATAGCATCCCTATCTCATTGGTATTTAAAATATTCACAAATTCATCAAATGTCTCCCGGTCACCATCCCACAGGACATCGTCTATAAAACGTCCCCAAAATAAAATGTGATCAGTGTATAAATTCATATTGTCACTAAAAACAAAAAGCGCCTCCCACCACCCTAAAAATAAATTTGCGTAAGTGGGTGCACACGTGCTCCCCATTGCTGTACCTTTCGTTTGGTGATAAAATGTGCCCTGAAACAGAAACAAATTGTGCGTTATACAAACTCAAGTAGTGCCAAAGTGAATTTGTTGTGTGCATTATAATGTGTCCCTCTTGTGTTAAGGAAATGAGAAACGGCGCAAATTCCCAAATCATGCCTAATATTTGTATATAAGGACTCTACGTCCAGACTAGCTAATTTAGTGTTACTAGTGACAGTGATACCAGTGAACTTACAGACAGTGTCCTTAGTATCCTTCAAGTGGGATGGTAACGCGGCTACCCACAGAGTGTATGCGAAAATTTAAATACAGTAAATACTGAATAGTTACTACTAGTCACTGTGCTTTTAAATATCACATATATTTTTGGAGTTATTATTATTCATCATTAAAAGTTAAATTTTAAGATTACTCAATATTATTGGTAACCCCATCCACAGGAGGGGACGCTATAAGATAGAGGGGGCCTTTTTGGCCTTATGGCCCTATGTGTGTTTAGAGCACAGTGCTGTAGACCACTCTAAGCAGGCCGTGCCCCTCCCCCACTCCCCCTCCCACCCAGTGCAGGAAGCTCCTAAACCAAAGCAATGCTCTTAAACCAAGTTACAATTTTCACAAAAAGTGCTCTCAATCCATGTTACTCTTAAACCAAGGTACCACTGTATATAAAAGGGAGTGGATTTTATTGTTTATTGTTTTAAGCATATAACCAGCTCATTATTCACAATGTGATGAAAACTACTAGGTTAAAATATATGCTTACAAATATGCTTAATGGAGTTGTTTACCAAAAAGTTTTTTATTGTTGCAGATCATTGGTGCCAGAAAGTGCCAAAAAAATTGTAATTTACTTCTATTAATTTACTTAAGCATTACTTATCAGCTGCTGTGTGTTGTGCAGGAAGTGGTATTATTTCCAGTCCGGAGAGGTTTTCTGTGGGGATTTGTTACTGCTCTGGACAGTTCCTGACATGGACAGAGGTGGCAGCAGAGAGCACTGTGTCATACTTGAGAGAATACACCACTTCCTGCAGGACGTACAGCAGCTGAAAAGTACGGAAAGACTTGAAATATTTTAATAGAAGTAAATTACAAATCTCTGGCAATATTTTGGTGAACTGATCTGATTTTAAGGCATAGACTACATTATCTAAGGGTGAAAATAATAGACACTGAGTATAAACTTTCATTAAGAGTGATGCAGCATATTGTACTGTTATCATAATATGCTTGGGAAAGCAAGCCAATTTACTTCATAGGTATTTTACAAAGTGCTATTTTAGAAGGTATACAAACATCCTAAGCATGTGCTCTAGACATTTATATAATATTAGTATACAAAGTTTTCTTTTTTTCCTGACAACTACTTGAGATTACTGTATAACGCCCTTGAAATGTCCCCAAGGAGTTTCTAATTCCATCATAATAACTTTTAGTTCAATCTAAATATTTACTTACTAACCTATTTTAAGAGTGGGAATTCATACCTAAGATAAAAAGTCAGCCATGAAAAGAAAGTATTAACTATAAAGCCGTACACTTGAATAAGACTTAGAATACGTACTTTATTAATTCACACAGGATAAGTTAACTAAACAGGATGAGATAAACTATACAAAAAAAGCAAGACTGGAGACATGGCTGAAACACTGTGATACTCTAATTCCATCGAAAATGTCGGCAGCTAACTATAAATAGTGGTAACTTTTATAGCATTGCATATCCCTGACATATGGCGAATGAATCAACATAGGTACTTAGAAAATGGAAATGATAAACTCATCGGGGAAGATTTACTAGTATTGTCTAATACTTAGTGTAAACTTAGACTAGACAGTCTAAGGGCCTTATTACACCAACAGATTATCTGACAGATTTTTTTTTTTAAACCAAAGCCAGGAATGTATTTGAAAAGAGGAGAAATCTCAGTCTTTCCTTTATTATCTGTTCTCTGTTTATAGTCCATTCCTGGCTTTGGCTCAAAAAAATTTGTCAGATAATCTGTTGGTATAATAGGGCCCTAAGGCTGGTTTCACACCTACGCTAGAAGCTTTATTGGGTGTCTCCATTGCAGGTTCCATCAACATTTCCAGAAAAAAATAGAGCAGCAATTTATCCAGTAAAATTATGGACACCATGCTGGAGTCTGTTAGATGCAAGGAATCCACCAGCACCAGGGGCGTAACTAGAAATAGCTGGGCCCCATAGCAAAATTTAGATTGGGCCCCCCTTCATTCCCGAATCCCGACTCATCACTAAGCTGGCAAGTCTAGTTATAATTGCAAGCGCTCATCAGAACCCTGGAGGCCCGCTTGGCCACCTGGTGGTCCAAATGATGACAGCTTAGGGGGCTCAGCGTATTGCATGAGCAGGCAATGGGGCCCCCTGATGTGGTGGGCCCCATAGCAGCAGCTAGGGCAGCTACAGTGGTAGTTACGCCTCTGACCAGCACCTTTCTTTTTGTTGTTCTGCTTTGATGACAGAGCATAACAACAAAATAGACAGTGCAAGTATGAACTAACCTAAAAGGAATCTGTCAGCTGCAATTTATGTTCCAAACTGGTGACACTGTTAGCTGTTAGGTCAAGGAGACACATGGTACCTTTCCTATATACATCTATACTTCCAGAACATAAAAAAGTACAGTCAAAGAGGTGTTCCCAAGCTCCTGAAGCTCCAAACTGTACATCCATCTAGTGATGAGCAAACATCCCAAAACCGAACACGAACATAAAAAAAATGATTGTGATCGGTTCGTGTTCACATTCACCGAACATTTACAAACAAATAAGGAATGTACAGTAGAAGCGTACGTTTCAATCTACGCACATGCGTACAAATTATTGGCTAATTACGCAGTTGCGTACTCATTTACATATGCATTTGCATACGTATTTGCATACAGATCGTGTACATTTTGGTCTAGAGTTATGCACATGTGTACAGATTATCAGCTGCAAAGCGTAAATTAAGCAGTTGCGTATATTCGCAAGTTTGAATATGTTCGAAAATTATCGTTATAACCATTCCGATCATCAAATTGTTTGCAATAGTTGAACACAAACAATTAGCGTCATGTTTGTGCGAACATACCAACATTAACGAACATGTTCGCTCACTCCCGTCTCCCATACCTGTACCTGTTTAGGACTCAGCTTCCAGGTGTCAATCAAGCAGGGAGAGGGGAGAGGAAGCAATTCAAGAGCTTTGAAAAGCCTCTTTGACACTTTGCCCCAGAGAATACATTCTGGAAGCACAGCTGGATATATGACAGGTATCATGTGTCTCCTTGATCTAACAACTATCTAACATTGTCAGCAGTTTGGAATGTGAATTGCAGTTGACAGATTTTCTTTAAAAATGTGCCAAATTTATAACCATGCTCAGGATGTTTAACAAATTTGGTGCCTCCTTAGACACACCGTCCCCAATTTTAAACTTATCCCATAGTCCATCAAGGTTGGAACCACCTTTTACATGTTCTTCAATTTGCACAATCCTTATATTTTAGATGGATCTTCTGACAATCAGCTCATTACAAACTATCAGGGTATATGAAAATAGGTTCTCTAAAAAGAACAACCCATTATAATAAAGCCATGCCTGTCAGTGTTCTAATGAGCAGCGCAGAAAAGAAGCAAATTTTTCACAGATCTATTCTTAGCTCACACAGGAAAAAGAACTTCCACCAGAAAAGCGTGCATGAGAAAGTTGTCTGCAGTCTTTTTTAAACAACATAGTGTGACCTAAGATTCAGTAATGCAAACATACATAAGGAGTGTCTCCGGCCAAACAACAATAATCTACAAATAGAACACCCAGAGTTACTTACATGTGTCTTTATAATCATTGATTACAGATTAAGGATGGTCCGAACCTGCCGAGGATCGGGTTCGTATGAACCCAAACGCTCGGCATCAGATTCCCGCTGTCTGGCTGCTCCGTGCAGCAGGTGGATACAGCGGGAGGACCGCCTGGAAAACTGGGATACAGCCTATGGCTATGGCTGTATCCCAGTTCTCCAGGCGGTCCTCCCGCTGTATCCACCCTCTCCACAGAGCGGGCAGACAGCAGGAATCATTACCGAGAGTTCGGGTTCGTACGAACCCGAACCTCGGCAGGTTCGGACCATCCCTATTACAGATAATTGAAATAGAGAGAACGAAAAAAGGCGCCTCGTGCGTTACCCAGGGCACAGAGGATAGTAAAGGCAAGGTGGTGTGCTCACCTTGTAGCCACTTGGGCTTAATGCATATCACCCTAAAAGGGTACAGTAGATGTAAAAACCTTCGATCCTAGGCTGGAAAAACAGGACTGCAAGCTGGTGATACCCTATTAGCGGATGCTCCTGGGAAGGGAGCCCGCAAAAGTAATCGAGAAAAATGAAAAGGTAAAAGAAAAAAAAGGGTATATACACTGACCAGCGCTGTCACTGATGAATTAACTCCTCTTGAAGTCGGTGTGAGATAAAAAACTTTTCTTTAATTATGGCACAGCATTAACATGTTTCAGGAGAAAGTTCTCCCTTCCTCAGAACAAACGTGCATCGTGCATCTGGTCAGTGTATATTATAGATAATAAGTGATAGCCATTATTGGCTTTCATTACAGTTCCTCTAGGGGTTATGAGCTGGTGTTCCACCACTGATACTAACTGCTAGACCATTTTGCATTGTGTTGTTAAACTGAAATAGTACATCTGACTTAAAGGGACCTTGTCACCCCCCGTGCCGGGGTGACAGGCTCCCGACCCCCCGCTAGAGGACCTTATACGTACCTGATCCTGCCGGGTCCCACTTCTTGATCCGGTCAGGTGACGGAGATGTCAGCGCCCGAAGCCTGGCGCTCGCGCTCCTGAGATGAGTCCGACACGCATAGAGAATTAAGGAGCGTCGGACTCACCAGTCATTCTCTATGAGTGTTGGACTCGTGGACTCGTGGAGCGTGCGCGCAGGGCTTCGGGCGCTGATATCTCCATCACCCGACCAAATCAAGATGCGGGGTTGACAGGTCCTCTTTAAGGCCCTATTACACAAAGTGATTATTGGCCGTATTTGGATGATTATCGGCCATTACGGCCAATTACCGCTTAGTGTAAAAAAAAGGCAACGATCAGCCGACATGAACAATGTCAGTTGATTATTGTCTTTCAATATGTTGAAAGACAATGGACGTGGAGTACAATGATCTGCTGCCGTTGTTCTGTGTAAGAAGCAAAAAAATAAATAAAGTAGGTATGCCAGATTTTGTGTTATGCAGATAAAAACTTTGGAAGTGTAGCAAACTGTTAGTTGAGGTGGCCTTAGAAAATAGATTGGTGGTGAGTTTTCCATGTTGTTGTCAGATGCGGAGATCTAACAAAAGGACTTCCATTGATGAGATCCTATAGGTCAGGTGTATATATTTCAAGGGTTGTCATTGAGTTTATCCAAAATTTGCCAACTTTGTTCTCCTGAGCTTGTCCAAAACAAAAAATAGAATATCGTCAATGAATTTGTGCCATCTCTATGCACAATGTTTAAATACAATGGGGGAGATTTAACAAACATGGTGTAAAGTGCTATATGCTGCGGTGAGTGCGAAGGGAACAACAGAGGGAGAATTTGATCTGCTAGGACTGTGATATGCATAATACAATGCTATTCAGATCAGCACTGCAATGTATTATGTCTGAATTAGAATTGTCTTAGTTGCCCCTAGCAACCAATCAGATTCCACCTTTCATTTTCCAAAGAGTCTGCGAGGAATGAAAAGTGGAATCTGATTGGTTGCTAGGGGCAACTGAGACAGTTTACCTTTACACCATGTTTAATAAATAATGAATTCCACATCCCCATAAATATCTGTCCCATCAGAGGGAAGTGTTCCAACTCTTGTAATAAATGGAAGGAATCTCTCAAATAGGAAGGCAATTTTAGAACCAATGGTTGGAGATGTGAACCTAAATGCATGCCTTCTCATATAAGCTCCCAATGCCTTTCCCAATGGGGGATGGGGCGTTCAAGTGGGTTGTCCACATTCTTGTGGACTTTGGGCAAAAGATAAAAAGTGGCCACTACCAGATTTTTCACCCACATTAACTCATACTCTCTTTTTTGATCCCATAGTTTTTTGCTGAGTTAAGTATTCTTTGTAATTTATTTTTGAAAAAAAGAAGGATCAGAAGGCAATGAGACTTTTTGCCAGTTGTCATTTGGCTTCCTGTAAATACATCTTGATAGGCCACATGTTGATGTTGCCCCCCCCCCCTTCTTTTAATATAAGGGTGTTTTTATTCAATGATTTTATAGCTTGTCGTTAGCAGTATTCTGGCCCTTCTATTTGTTTATAGGGAGTTCCTGGAGGTCCTGAAGGACAGAACAGCACAGAGGCCAGTGATAGGCTGAGCAGTCTGTCACTGCACGGATGGATTAGGACGTATCAGCTCCGGTGAGCAGGAAACAGGCAGGAGGACATCGGGGGAGCCTGGAGAGGTAAGTATAACTTTATTATTTTCTATACTCTTTTCCCCAGCTGCTGACTGCACACCTCCTATTACAAGAAGCAATTCATGGTCAGAAGCTGATGATTTTTAAACTTGCTAAAAGACAACGATCCGCCAACGAACAGCTCCTGGGTTGGTTGTTGTATGTATTACATGGGGTGATATCTGCCTGATTCCGCCTGATTGGGTAGATTATCACCCCGTGTAATGGGACCCTCAGGTTAGTGGCTACTCTCAGAGGAGCAGTGGAGCATCGTATGGATTAAACAATGACAGCTACACTTTAGATAAATTGTAAAGTTTAAGGAATGAGATATTTCAGTGTTTAAAGATACAGATGAGAATGACTTGATATTTAATGTCTGCAGGAAGCCATTGCTTATGCGTTTATGAACTGGTGATATTTTTGGACTATAGGCAAACAGGAAAGGATTACTTCAGCACTGTCTTCTCCTATTGCCAAGTTTATCTTCCTGCTATGATAGGACTTTACAGAATTAACATCAGTGAAATATACCCCAGACATAGGGAAATGATAGCTGTCACTAATATTATAGACAACAGGATTTTATAATAGTGCTAATTACCATCATTACCGCCTTCCAATATAAAGAGATTGTTAAAAGATTAGTTCTGTTTACTGTACAAAGACAAAAATTAGAACCTTAGCCGCGCTCTACAAATCTGTTGTTGGAATTCTAATGTAATTAATGTTTATTGGATCAAAACAAGATACTATTAAAGAAGAAATGATTGCGGTGCATATACAGTCATAGAAAGACCATTGGCATTTCTGTAGTAGATATAATGTTGTATCTATATTATATCTATTAGACCTACAACAAACCTGTACTTTCCAGAGTAATTCTATATAGCATACTTTATTTGACAGAAAAAAGGTGTGACATTAAGTATTAGCGGCCTATATGGTGGCATAGTGCACAGGAGACACCCCTGCTGAAGGGAAAACTACTGATCACCAGACACCCAGGGCTACTGATCACTGATTTTAACAGCAATTTGTGACATTCTTTACAGCAAGACTCATGGACATAGACAACAATAGACAGTGTCTGTCCCTTTGAGATGAATGTGAAACATTAAGGGCGTAATAAATGGTACGATTTTCCAGGGGAAGTGAGCATTGACCTGGCAGTTCAGTGATCGCTTCCCCCTCATTCCCTAGCTGCACTGTACTATTACACACACAGACAGCAAGCAGGGAGCAGCAGGAGGAGCTATCCGAACAATCCTTAGATTGCTGCCCAATGATTATTGGCCTGAAAGGTCGATAATCGGCTAAGTAGGGGCCCTACTCCACGGGACGTTTATAGTTCAGATTATCGTTAAGTTGTTTGAATCTAAGCGATAATCGTTCGGTTGAATAGCAGTTAACGATTAACGGCCGAACGAGAAATCGATGATCGTTTAATAAGACCTGGACCTATTTTTATCGTTGCTCGTTCGCAAATCGTTCGCATTGAATAAGACGTCGTTCGGTCGTTTGCAGTAGTGCAAATGCAATAGCGGCGACAAGATGACCGCAAGAACGATTATCGCTCCAAGTAAATTGGTGACGATTTCAGGTCTTTCGCAATAGCATTCGTTTGGATCGTTTATCGTTAACGATTATGCGAATGATAATCGTCCCGTGGAATAGGGCCCTAAAGCTCATAATCATTTAGTGTAATAGGGCCTTTACTGAGTGTACTCTGTGCCCTTAGAAGAGGTCACTTCACAGGGAGCGGCTATTGTCTTGTATTGATCTACTATCTACTGGTGTCACATGTGCATGTACATGCTGCAATGCTATACAGATCAGTTTACAGCAGTCTCTTCTTTTCACCACAGACAGAACAGGAAGTCTCAGCTTAGTTTTAGCCCCAGTGGTGAAAATGAAAACTGCAAGATATCAGGATTATTTTATACTAAAGATTTGGGGAAAAAAATCACCAAAAATTCTTTAAAAATATGTTTAATGTAAAATCGTTTAATACATTGTTTGTAATATATATAACCTTATAAATGTATAATAAATTGTGTATTCTTAGATTTTCCAGTGACAATCCTGTAAGCAATTTAATGATCAAATGAAAGTATAAAAAAGATGATGTATTTCATGTAAACAGCAGCCTAGCTTTTGGCCTCTTTAGTGGTTCTTGAGAAAAAAAAATGGGTTAGTTGTTAGCAAAAACTTTTGACATGTTACAAGGACATCCAGAAATGAGGTTGTCTGACAGCATCCAGTAGTGAAGATACGGTAAAATTCATTCACGCATCATACATAGTGGCAATGTTTCGACCTCTCTGGCATGAGAAAGACCCAGAGAAGTTGAAACGTTGCCATTATGTATGATGCTTGAATATACTTCACTACTGGATGCTGTCAGATAACCTCATTTTTGGATGTTATATGGTCTCTGTTTGGGACTAGATACTCTCTGGCGTATGTCCCACATCTATTGACAAGAAGGCTACTCAGACACCTGGAAGCGGCCGGGAACCGGGCACCGTAGCGCCAGCAAAAAAGGTCCCCCCCCCCCCCGCTGGAGTACCCCTTTAATATATTTAGAGTTTGTATTATTTACCTGTTGGATTTGCTGCAGAACATGTAGATGGTGTATAAAGATTGGTAATTTTTATTATTTATTTATATTGTTATTATTAATTATAACAATAATTTAAAATAAATAATATGTAAATTTATAATTATTTACTGTCAATAATAAAATAAAAATGTGCAATTTTTAGCATCTAAAAAGTTGAGCTGAATCTTTTTACCCCAGGAGGATGCTCAGATGGAGCTTATAATCTATCTATATAGTAAAAGTGCTCAATTTATACAACTCTCGTCATCTCAGAGGGGAAATTAAGGTTATTAAAGTTTGTTTGCAAACTGGAATGAAAATTGTATGTCTTTTCTTCTCTTTTACTGTGATAAATGCCAGAAAATAGAAGCTGGTTCCCTCATGTCTGATCCATCCACAGACGCATGCTTTGTTTCTGTAACCAGCTGTATTTAATTGCAGCAAGGCAAAACTCCTTTGTGTACATGAAAAGAAAACCTGCAATTTATTGCAACATGCTGTATAGTTTCTGCTGTACATCTGCCCTCTGTGTCAATTAAATCAACTGATCTATTAGGATATGTTTGCAATTCATAGAGCGGACAACTATATTTGTAACAGGAAAGAGATGAAAAAGTCAAACATATGGATAAATGGTGAAAAGAGACAAATTGAAGGTATTAGTTAATCATTTGCACGCTTGAGTATTACTGGAACGCTTAGCTAGGCTTGGAAATAGAAGAAGGCCAAAACATACTCACGTCTTTGTTGGAGTGCTCTGGTTCAAAGTTGAATGCTTAGTAGCTTCGAAAAGACCTGCAGAATATTATATGGGGGAAAAATCCTCAAAATCCTTCAATAAAGCCAGATTACTTGTTAAAATAAATAAAGATCAAACTTCTTTAGCTATTTTATCTATTAAAGCATGGCCACTTTCTTCCATAGACAGTATGACTCTTGTCTCCAGTTCAGGTGTGGTTTGCAATTAAAGGGGTTATCCAGCGCTACAAAAACATGGCCGCTTTTCCCCCTCTCTTGTCTCCAGTTCAGGTGTGGTTTACTTCAATGGAACAGAGTTTGAAACCCCACCCAATCTGGAGACAAGAGAGGGGAAAAAGTGGCCATGTTCTTGTAGCGCTGGATAACCCCTTTAACCTCTATTCACTTCAATAGAACCGAGTGCAAAACCTACATGCAAAATGGAGACAGGAGTGGTGCTGTTTCTGGAAGAAAGTGGCCATGTTTTTCTAACACTGTAAAACCCCTTTAGGCTAAGTTAAAACAAAGTAAATTTTCTATTAATCACGGACGTGTTTTGCAACAATGGCCGTGATTAATAGACTGCAGTCAATGGAATCCCGGCCAGAGAGTATACACATAGTGGACACTCTGGCCAGGATGCTTAGCGGCCACAGGAGATGCTGACATGTCAGTTTTGTGCGGCCACTATTCATTGAATAGCAGCCGCACAGAACTGTCAGTTCACACAATGGAAAGTAGAGCTCTGGCCGCACTTTCCATTGTGTGCTATGGTGAATTGGGATGCGGGCGCACACGAGTGCGACCGCATCCCAATTCAGCACAAATGAATATCAACCAGCCAGTACTGCAGTACCAGACGGGATAATTTTCACTGACACCGGCCGTTCTGTGACCCGGCCAGGTCACAGAATGGCCGGTGTCTCATGCTGTGTGAACCCGGCCTTAAAGACCACTGAGAGCTTAGTAAAGCCTCAAAAATCATATATGGGGATAACATGCAAGAACCTCTACACAGCCTGCAATGGACTATGCATCACGTGCCAATATGTACTAATAGTACAAATGAAAATCCCATTTAGAAATGATTAATCTCTGACGTTTGTTATTTGTTATGTTTGTTATTATACTGTGTCTTAGGCTGCCTAATGCGAAACCAACATCTAAACTTTTACTAGAGCTTCCCACCCTCTATAATTTAAGGTTTCCTATATCAATAGGATACTTGCAAATGTCCTTCATTTTGCCTTATTCAGACACCCACTTGTGTAAATCTAGAGTGAAGAAAACATTCCTAGGAAACCAGATTATGGGTAATTTTACAAACCTGTTTTATATTCAAACTTTTGACACATTTCAAATCCACCCATCTGTTATGACTATAAACTAGATCCCAAAATTAATCCTTTAAGAAAGACATGTAAGTAGAGATCATTGTTCACAAAGACACTTCACTTGTATTATTGGCATAAAGTTGATAATAGGGCAGGTACTGTACAACAACCATTGGCATGTTCATACTTGTAGGTGAAATCAGAGGTTTCTGATATGTTTCTGTATAGGAGTATACATAGAAAACTATTCTCTAAAAAAGATATTATATGCTTTTAAACAATTACTGGCAATTGTTATCGTCTTGCGGTGGCAGGATACATGTTTAACCTTTTGACGACCAAGAGTCATTGATTCCTCAATGCCAAGGTCGTTTTTGACTTCAGCTTATGGGATCATAATGATCCCATAAGCTGAAGTCCCTAGCTCTGCCCCCTCCCCTCTGTACTCTGCTGCTGTTTGAAGCTTGTAACAGCGGAAGGGGAGAGAGGGGAGGGGGCAAAGCTTGCGGCCATGCTCCGGCCTTACCTCCCTCCCTTCCCTGCTGGCCTCTGTAGCCAGGACACCGGAAGCCTCAAGCTTCCAGTGTCCATGGCTACCATCAGGGCTCTGCGATCACATCACAGAGCTGCAATGGTTACCAGACAGAGAATTCTCCCTCTAAAGCCCTATAGATGCTGAGGTCGTGCAGACTGCAGTATCTGTAGGGTTAATTGTCAATTGTTGACGGTTGCAGCATGTCCCCGGCTATCACTCACAGCTGGGACCCGCTGCAGATGGCACAGGCACAGATCCTGTGCCTGTGTCATCCTGCATCGTAAATTAACGTAGCTGCAGCATCGGGCATGGGCTTCAGCGACATTGATTTACTGCGCAGCGGCGGGAGGGGGTTAAACTCCTGGCAACTCCTTAGGGCAGGTACTGTACAACAACCATTGGCATGTTCATAGCCCGGTACCAAAGCAAACAGTAGATAGAATCTCCAAAAGTTTTATATACGTCTCTCTGACTGGTCTCCTCAATCTTCAGCTTCCTGTGACATCATGACACCACCAGAACTGCTTGTTAATGCTATGTGTAGCAGTGTCCTGTTTCAGTCACTGATTGGTGGAGTGGGCAACCAGCGAGACAAGATGTCGTGGTGAAGCAGCTGCGCTGGAGTGGGACAGGTAAGTGGCAATTGTTTATTATTTTTGAATTTTTTTTTCTCTTGCCCGGACAACCACTTTTAAAAAATTGGTGATACCATAAGTGTGTAAATAAAATAAACCAATGACCTACAGTGACCTGAAGCAATAAGAGTGGGGTACAGTCACCTGTTCTCAAACTTAATCGGTTCTGGAGGGCTGTTCCAGAATGAGCAGTTTAAAAACCGAGATGTGTGTTCCCATAGGGAACAATGTAAATGTCTTTAATTGTTTTTTACAGTCCATGGGTCAGGTACAGAGTGCCTGGCCCACAGAATGTAAAGACCATCACTAAGTAGCGGTGCATCTTGCTTCTTTACATTGTGTTCCCTGCAGCGGAAACAGAGAGAGAGGCAGGAGTAGGCAGCTGTTTGTTTCCCCCCCCCCCTCCGGAAACCGCTCCTTCAGACAGGTCCCAGGAGGTCGGAAAGCCGGCGGAAGCGAACCCTTAGTCGGAGAGAAGCAGCAGCCACGGCCAGTTTATGCTGTGGCTGGCAGCTACCGGACTCGCTAGTGGCTGCCGGACGGGGCCTAAGGAGGGTGGCCTGGAGAAGGGTCCAGGGACTGGAGGAGGAGCAGCAGACAGAAGCAATAGCAGCGCAGCAAGCCACCTGCTCCTGCCTCCCTCTCAGCCTCTGCAGCGGGGAACACTGGCTTATAGCGGAGATTTCCCTGATAATGGGGGGAATCCCCGCTTCTGTAAACATGGTGTTCCCGAACACCTCAATAACTGTCAGCTAAACAATAATTCAGCTGACAGTTATCTCCCCTGATTTTGTTTGAATACCGAAGTGTTCGGAAACCAATCTAGGAGCAGGAGAAAAATGGCATCCCCAAACAATCAATATACTAGACAATACCATACTGAGATCAATGACCTGGGACAAAAAATCCAATAATCACACATTCCTTCACCTCAATCTCCAACATGTTTTGCTGTTTCTTCTTGGAGATGAAACCAAGACCCTGTACTGCTTACCATTCCTAGACTTCCTAGACCATTCCTAAACTTCCTAGACTTTCATCTATGATTGTACTCCCACATAAAGCAGCTGTATGTATAAAATATTTTGTTTATGCTTTAGAATCTTTTTTTCAGTCATGACAAATCTACTTCAGAGAACCTATTGGGGTCATTGCTACTGAATTTTTGTCAACTTTTGCCCCTTTTTGTCAACTCTACTGTCTCCTGGCAGAGTTTCTTTTCTTCAAAGCCGCAGATGAGCTTCACAATTGCTTGAATATGGGCCATATGGTGACTTCCATTAGATGGTGTTACCAAAGTGACTAGTGGTAAGGCTGCTTGCTCTAGCAAATGTCCTGGTTAGGCAAAAAAAGGGAAATTGCTAGCCTTTTTAAAACTTGGTCCCCCAAAACATAGATATTAGGCTGGGTTCATACTAACCCATGCAATCTGTTTTTTTTTTTTTTTTCAACAGTTTTTGCAAAAATGGATGCAATTGTGTTTGTTTTTCCATTATAAAAAAAAATTTTCAAAACTCATCTGTTTTTTTTTTAACTTACACAAAAATAAGGTTACATACATTTCTGAGTATGTTAAAAAAAAATGGATGCGTTTTGATCTGTCTTTTTTTAATGGAAAAACGGATGTACACAATTGCATCCATTTTTCCAACCATTTTTTTTGCAAAAATGTAGTGTGAACCAAGCCTTAGCCAGAAACGAGAAAACAGTGCACAAAGAATAAGTGCAACAGAACTTTAGATGAACTTCCTGGTTTAATTTTTTATTGAAGGTTACATAAAAAATTATTAATTATTATATAAGTAACATAATATAATATAACATAAACATAAAATAAACCGGTGATGTTTTGTGAAGGATTCATTCCTTTAATATACTAAGGAATAATACCTGCCACGCTGCTCATAAAAAAATACAGATAATTAAAGAGATGACATTGCCATGTGTCAAGTATCTATTTTAATCCACTTTACAAGTCTATAAATATTTCCTTATGCCACAAAGTAGTTATAGTGAAACTGAATTATGAGTAACAAGGCTTTCACACTTTTCCCAATCCGGTCTCCTTTAATTATACCTCTTGGAAAATCTTTCCTTGCAGGATAGAGATGCATTAACAAACAAGGAACACCTAAACAAAGTGACTCAGATGTATGGGCAAAATGTATCTTTGGTATTTCTGACTCATTCTCTCCAGACGGCTTTCTATACATTGAGTCCACCCATCAATTTACATTGGGGAAAATAACATGGCGAAATATCATTTCACTGCCAATCCTAATAAATGCAAATCTTTTCTGTGACTTATACAAAGATAATTAAATCGCATTCCGAGCTGTAACCTGGAATGTGGTACCGTTTGCAGCGCATGAGGGTGAGGTCAGGTCAAGCTGTAACATTAAAAGTTCCAATATTGTACACATAGCAATCATATATAACTTGTTAGATCACTTTCATTATACAGATAGACTTGCCTCATTTGATTTTGTACTATGTACTCTCTACTGGTCATGTCTCAAGCCTTTAGAGCGGAAGGTGAAAGTCACTATAGATTCTTTATTTCATATGGGGGCATTATATTAGTAGATTTTAGCAATATATAAATTTAAAATTATTTTGTGCTATGCTAAATTATGCTATGGCATAGATCAGTATATGCAATCTATTGATTGCATGTTTACCAGTGATAAAAAGTGTAAAAGAAAAAGTGTAATAAAAAAAGTTTTTAAAAGTATTAAAAGACCCCTTATAAACTCCCTTTAAATGAAAGTTTAAAATACCCCCCTTACTCATTATAAAAATAAAAATATAAAAAAATCTATCTAAAATCCAATCTATTATAAAAATATAAAAAAATCTATCTAAAATCCAATCTATTAAAATATAACATTATTGTTCCCATATGGTGAACGGCGTAAACGGAAAAAAAAAAACACACCATGATTGCTGATTTTAATAAATTATTTTTCTGTTTCACCAGTATGATATTAATAAAAACTAGAGATCATGGCGCAAAAAATGACACCTCAACCAGCCCTGTAGGTGGAAGAATAAAAGCGCTATGGCTCTTAAAAGGCGGGGAGAAACATTGCACTAATCTAACCCGGACTTTTGTGCATCAAGGGGCTCTGTCTTGAAGGGGTTAACCTATATTTCTTCCCTATATATACACTGTAGAGTAGGAAATTATACATTCCCTGATACTCTGGCAGCATCTTATAATATAGACATGACCAGAATCCAGTGAAGGAAACACATAACCAGATTTTTTTAAAACATAAAATAACACAAATAGAATACTTTTGATAAGATTAAAGATAAGACTCTGAAACGTATAGATATATAATACATGCTAATCAAATCCCCGCAATGAAAGTATATAAATAAGGGGTAGTGCCTAAAACATAACTTTTATTCCAGCTATTTAAAAAACACCAATGACAGTGTCCCCAATACCAAAAAATAATAAACTATGTACAAATATAAAAGGTTCCATACACAAAACAAACAAAAAAATGATAATTTGCGCGGTCCACTGGGTCATTTTGTTTTTTGTCTTGTTTTTTTAGAGATTTTCACATATAACAATATAGACATTATTTCGGGGACTGCCCTTTTCTCCATGTATGATGTATATGCTGCGGCCAAACAATTTATAAAAACATTCCATAAACCATTCTAACAATCCATGTCAGTGTTCATATGGCACACAGTATGTGTCAGTGACCTGAGACTTGGGTTATCAAAAGCCTGGATCCAACAACAGCAATGTTTAGCTGAACAATAGAGTGTTACCAGGTTAGAAATACTGTGTAGATACTCAATTTAACCCCTACTTCGATGCTTATACATTGTTGACAGGGAGGAACGATCAGCAACAAGTAGGCTCATACAACTTTCTACATCCGGAAACTTTTCTCCAACATTTCAAGTATGTACAGTATGAGCTAAGTGGACGTGTTCTAGTTTCATGCCTCAATAATTATCTTCCGTAACACACAGGACAAGCCGTCCTTACTGTCCTCACATAGTTAGAAGATGGTAATAATTCACTACAGATACATAGTATCTCTGTAAAAAGACTACTTTGTGAGGTTATACCATGTGCTATCATTTACTGCCTTCTCCATGTGATGTCTGAATATTCCTCATTGCGTCTAGATGTTGCTGAATACCTTTTCTTAGACTGCTGGGGCGGATTAACTTTACCATGGGCCCTGGGCTGTTCACCAAGCTTGGGCCCCCCCAACCACTGTAACTATGGTGGCACTAGCTTTATTCTCTTTCCTCCATAAAGTAGCCTGTAAAGGACCTGTGGTGACATCATTGTCACATGATAAGGTCCTTCAGTATGTTCTCTAATGTTACTGCATTGTCTCCTTGTTGCAGTTTTGCCCTGATTTGTGCAAAATTGTGGTAAAAAGCAGCGATTTTTATCCAAATCAGGGCAGAACTGTATCCTGGAGATAAAACACCACTGAAAGTATAAGTCTGTTTGGGGGGCTTTGGACCCCCCAAGAGCTCAGGGACCTGGGCTGCCGCCCGAAAAGGACCTATTGTAATCAGCTACTGGTAAGGAGAAATTTTGCACAAAACTATTGCTGAAAGGTACACACATATTGGCACTCCTCTTTATAGCAGTATAGTACTTTATGGTCCATACTGTTCTTTACCTGTGTTAGGTTGGGTTCACACTGTGTTTTTGCAGTCCATTTATAGGGTTAGTTCAGGGGAAAAAAAAATCTCGACTGGTGCTAAAAAGTGTCAGAGATTTGTAATTTACTTCTATTAAAAAATTCTCAAGTCTTCTAGTACTTATCAGCTGTTGTATGTCCTGCAGGAAGTGGTATTATTCACAGTTTGGAGAGCAGGAGAGGTCTTCTATGGAGATTTGTTACTGCTTTGGACAGTTCCTGACATGGACATGGGTGTCAGCAAAGAGCACTGTGTCAGACTGGAAAGAATACACCACTTCCTGCAGGTTATACAGCAGCTGATAAGTTCCGGAAGACTGGAGATTTTTTTTATAGAAGTAAAGTACAAATCTGTGGCACTTTCTGGCACGAGTTGATTTCAAAGATTTTTATTTTTTTTAACTACCTCTTTAACATTTAAAAACGGATCTGTTAAACAGACAGTGTAAACCTAGCCTTACCTGTGAGCTGCATATTTGGACAGCAGTTGATGACAGCTCCATTATATTTGTTCAGTAAATGCTGTGGACCATACAAAACCCAGTAAAAACTCATGATTATTGCATCTTAATTTTTTCTTATTTACTATTAATTTATGGGGGCCCCAGGACCAATTATTTAGTCTAAAAGTCACACGCATACAATGACATACAGCTGTCTGTCTGTCGATATACATATACACAGGGAAGATGCGGAAAATGGTACAAACTAAGATTGCTATGAAAATAGAAATGTTCATTGTTTATTTGTATCAATTAACAAAATGCAAAGTAAATGAACAGAAAAGAAATCTACAGTAAATCAGGTCAATATTAGGTGTGACCGCACTTTGCCTTCAAAACAGTGTCAGTTCTTTTAGGTAAACTTACCAGCCATATCGGCAGAATACTGGCCGTTCCGGCATATTATCGTTTAGTGTGATAGGACATGTTAAATAAGCGGACATGCTTGAAACTGCACGATCATGTCAGCGACGGTCTGCTACTCGTCACTCTGCCTAGTAGGATTGGCGGCAGTAGACTGCTGCTCGCTTCAATCAAACATGGTGTAAAGTGAAACTGGCTCAGTTGCCCCTAGCAACCAATCAGATTCCACCTTTCATTTTCCAAATATTCTGTGAGGAATAAAAGGTGGAATCTGATTGGTTGCTAGGGGCGACTGAGCCAGTTTCACTTTACACCATGTTTGGTTAATCTCCCCCATTGTCTGCGCACTCCCTTGAGTTGGTACAAGTTGAAGTAAGAAATCATACAGTAAGTAGGACAATATCAACTGTACTCAGTATACCTGTATATGCTTATTTTGCCATCTTTTACTTATAAAAATTTCTCAATTCCATCACAGTACCCACATGCGTAAGTATTATTTTACAATCGTATTTCCTCATTATACCTTATTACTGCTGGACTTTTCGGTCATTGCGACCTTTATCAACAGGGTGTACTGTGTGGAGAGATAGACAAAAGATACTGTGTCGTGTAGTACTGCATGTGCTTGATGGCAGCCAGAGCTTTTAGTGTCATCTAGCAGGGTTAACTATATTGTGATCCCCCCTTGGTAAAACCCATGTACCCACTGTTGGGTTTTAAATATGTTTGAGGTCTTTTTGAAATTTATTAGGGTGTGTCCTAAATTTTTCACGGCCCAATGCCTAGTGTAAGCGAGACCCAAACTGCTAGATCGGCGCCTACTTACTGAGCCTATTACATGGCTCTATAATAGTGAAGCAAGAGCTGTATATATATTGTTAGCAATTACATACATCAAAGAGAGTTCTCGGCACTCCCAGCTCCGTTCCAGGCTGTTGCATGGATCGGTGTGCACTCAAGTTGGGGAACCTGGTATTGTAGAACTTTTAAATGTGGCACTCAAGACAAAAATCATAGTCCATAGAGCTTTATACATGTAGAAAAATGTGGCACTCACCCATGTTGTGCAAAAAAAAATGAAGACTTTATTTCATGCTGGTGCTGGGAAGTGGACACCAGTGCCACATTTTTCTACATGTATACATATTGTTAGCAATGTCCATGCAGCCCTTGCCTAAGTGTAAAATAATAAACTATATACATACTGGTCCCCAGACTTCTTATAGTTTCTGCTCGTTGTCCACAGCCGCTGGAACTTCTAAGCTGGTGACTGGCCGTAACTCTGTCTCGTCTCAGCCAGTGATTGAGAAGTTCTAGTGGACTGAGAAGTTCCAGTGGCGGCTGCGGACAACATGCAGAAGCTAGAAGAACATCGGGAGCGTGGACTGGTATGTATATATATATATATATATATATATATATATATATGTTTGTTTTTCTTTCATCTGTCCACCGCACATCACTATTACACGATGTTTTTCAACATGTTGAAAGACAACGATCAGTCGATGATCGTTTCTTTGGCCGATCGTTGTCTTTATTACACGGATCTATAATCTGCCGAATGGGCCCGATTCAGCACCTTATCGCTTTATGTAATAGGGATTTTATTCTCTTGAGAAGAATAGGATTAGTAAGTAAAACCAGATTTGTAATTTGCCACGTTTTTAACAACGAGGACATTTCAAATGGAAGTTGAAGGGAAAGTTAAAAAACAAAACATTTTGCTCTAATAAAGAACAAAACACAATGGCGCTTGTGTAGTTCATTATTATATCACTACACCCAAAGCCTTTTATGTTACACCCAGGGTGTGGAAAATCTCAAAATAACACAGCACGCTTAGAGTGATGACATAATACTAACAGTATGTACGCACAATGGTAACAGAGCATGATGCCAGCATAATAAGACACATGGGGAAATTGCACAATTATACTTATTAGGAGTAGCAAGCGAGAGTTTTTATCTTGTGAAGCTATATAATCTATTGTACTACTGTGCTATTACTGGTAAAGTGCATGATAGAAAATTATACTACTGTGTATTACCTGTATATATAAATGAACTCTTGCTGTACCCATTACATGAAATGATATATGCAAATAGCACTGGAATTCCCAGGTACTGGAAAATCTCTATGGTGTGATATAATAGCCGGTGACACAGAACAACAGTGATAAAACATTTCACCTAACTTGAACCTTGAATATTGGTAAGAGAAGAGCAACCCCACAAAGTTATGCACAGAGAATATATAATAGCCCCCCCCCCCATCTTTTAGCATATTAGTGATGAGTGAACATGTTTATAAATATTCGTAAGTTCGTATGAACATGGCGCTAATTGTTCGTGTTTGCCGATCACAAACAATTTGTTTGATTATAAGGATTATAAGGATCATTTTCGGTTATCTTGCAATGTACGCAGATGCGTAAGTTTCCTCCCACCAATTTGAAAATGCCAATGAACGTGTGGGAAGGGCACATCCGGTAATGTAGTAGCCATGTTTACTACTGGCATTACTGTGATTGGCTGTACGATTAGCGTCATGACGTACGCTACGTACATGCTATAAAAACGCGAGGCTGAGGCGGATTTTCTCACAGTCTTTCCTGATTCTTGTGCCGTTCAGTAGGGAGAGTGAAAGGAGCAGGGACAGCATCTGAATTTAGTTAGGCAGCAATAGTCACAGTGGTAGTTAGTCAGTGTAGAGAAGGAGAGCTGACTGAGTGGGGCTTAGAATGTTGTGAAATTGTCAGTGTAGGGAGGATGACAGAATCCAGCATTTTAGCACTATAAGGGTATGTGCACACTTTTGGAATCCTGGCAGATCCCCCGCCGCGGATTCAACAGCTCTCCCCCCCTCATGGACACTGGCGGCCGCGTATGTACGTCATTGAGTATATACGCACAGGTGAATAAAAGATACGCTAATGCTACGCACCTTGTAATTGCTCCGCTTATTACGTGTTTTACTCTTTGCATCTGATAACCTGAATGCACTGAAACGTATGCTTCTACTGTACGTTCATTATTTGTTTCTGAATGTTCGGCGAACACGAACTGATCACAATCACAATCATTTTTTTCTATGTTCATGTTCAGGATCCGAATTACTGTAATTCTGGATTCTAGTTGCAGTATAATGCTCAGTGTCAGCCACACATATCCAAGTATGAAACTGAAGGCAGTGGTACTGATTGTAATTTCTGTTTAGGAAACACTGTGAAATGTTGTCTTGGTGCTTAAAGGGGAACTTTCAGCAGGTTAGATGAATCTGACCTGTTGATAGCAACCTATAGCGCCTGGGATGCTGGGGAGGAAGGTATGTGCCTTCCCGCACTACCCAGCCAAGCCTCCTAAGATGGCTGAAAATCATCTCAGGAGAGAGGAGGAGGAGCCAAGAAGTTGGAGACAATGCCGTATTGTAAATTAAATAAGGACACAACTTCCTGTCAGGGATAAATCAATCAAAAGTAAGCAGCAAAATTTGTGATAACACTATATTAGTAAGATATATATATTGGGGAATACCTTTATTTAAATATAATTATATTTATATAGGAGTTCTGTTGATGTAAATTAGTCCTTTGGTTATACATGGCTTAATAAAAATAAAACTTTTAGAAAAAACATTATATTTGTATGTACATAAAGATCTAAATCTAAACTTTCTAAATTGTGATTTCCTATTACAGCTGCAACCCAAGCCTATTGGTATTTGGAAAGTATCAGAGATCTTTATTATGACTCTTTTTTTACAGGTGGTCTCAGAATATACATTAGTGGCATGTCTAGAACTGCCTGCTGTGACAAACATGAAGAGGCAGTAGCACTAGAAATGGGCTATGCCCCTTTGTCTCCTACCAGCAATCTTCAATGGCTAATAGAATGAATCCTAAGAGGTTATTCTGCTATAGGATATCCACAATAACAATTGAGTTCCTGATCTAACAATCCTTTTAAAGGGGTACTCTTTTTATTTCAAAACTACTTGTTTTAGTTAAACAGATTTGTACTTTACTTCTATTTAAAAATCTCAAGTCTTCCCATACTTATTAACTGCTGCATGTCCTGCAGGAAATTGTGGGTTTTTTGTTCAGTCTGACAGGAACTGTCCAGAGTAGCAAATGTCAGTGCACCGACTGCCAGGCCGCCCTGCTTTCCTGATATTCATTAAAAGGGGCAGACCAGCCAGGGCGGATCAGTACAATGAGGGCGGTTATCCCATCCCCAGTGCATCAAAACACCTCATTAGCCTAGGGAATTAACTGCTAATATTATGAATACGGCACAGAGGATGAAGAACCTTACCTTTATCCTCAGCGCCCCATGTCCTATAGGAACATTCTTCTAACCTGCTGAAAGCTTCCCTTTAGTTCAGCCAGTTGTGAATATTCGTGCAAATTCCCGAATATTTGAGAATTGCATACAAACAAATTTTTATTAAAACAGGCAAACTATAGTAGCTACAATAGTAGGACTGTTGCAGAGTAGCGATTTTTTTTCAACAGCTGTTGCTGTGACAGTGTCAAAATTAGGAAATGTCAATTTTTAAAAAATGTCAATTAGCCTGTCAATCATTCAATTTCCGCCATGGACAGTAGTGGACGTTGGTGGATCAGCGGCATAATATCAATGATCTACCAGGACAGCAGTGGACATTGGTAAGTGAGTGGTGGTATTAGATGGACATTGTGTTCACTGTGACTTTCTATAATGCACACCCAGCACCTAGTTACTTGATATACTGGACACCACTCACCCAGTTACTTTGTATACTGGACAATGGCTTCACTGCTCCCACAGAAAACCACCCACAATCCACCCTCCTCTCCTCTCTGTCCCTGTCTCTCTCTATTTCTCTCCCTCCTCTCCTCTCTGTCTCCATCTCTCTGTATTCCTCTCCCTGCTCTAACTGCCTGCTGCAACCTGATCTCCACTATACACAGCCGACTGGCCGCCTCCAGGAAGCCAATCACCTTATATAGAGGGGGAGGGGGAATTGCTGACATCACAGAGGGGTTTGCAGCTGATTGGACGGGCACAAGGGATTACAGATAATCCTTTGCTCCCACCAAAAGACAGTTCTGTAAGCTAACATGTGCGGCCCCCGTGTTAGCGAATTTGTAAAGCGAATCTGGCAAATTCATGAATCGATACAAAACAAATGTAATGCCCGATTCACTGAGAATCGGAATTTGTCAGATTCGCCTCGCTCATCTCTACACGTAACCTTCTATCAGCCATTGATTTTTTTTTCAAGTATCATGTGCCCACCTGAAGGATCGTGTTCTCTGTGATCCACGGAGGTGGCTTCATCAACAAGTGGAAATAAAGATGTTTCTTGGTGTTTGTTAAATTTTACCACATGAGAGTCTTGGAGCTTCTAATATTTACTGCTTACTCTCCAAGTTAAAGCATTTAAAACTGGAGTGGTTGCTTTTATCTGTACATGCATGCTTTTATCTGTACATGTTGAATCTGTCCCAGGACGCCCTCATACTGATGTAATTTAGGGAGTGCTGAAGATTCAGACAGAAGATTCCTTTGTAAGTGCTTTTTATTATGTCTTATTAGTGCAACCACACTTAGGAAAGTACAATATGTGGCTTTTCTTCTAGAGTAGAAGTTCAGTCACAAAGTTAATTGTTAGAATACATTACGCTAGTGAACATTTCACTACAAAGGGCGATGGTAGTTTAAGATGCCAACTCCAAAAAATGTACTAAAAAAAAAAAAAAGATGGAGTATTGGGATAGATTCACAAGAGTAGGGGTGGATTAAAAGGAACCAATCAGCCCACGTACCGGCCAGGGCTGCAGCAGAAGCTGTACACCTGAGAAAAAGAGGATTAATAACCCGGGCGCATACCGGCCGGATGATCTTTAGCATCCGTGCGCGCCCGCATCAGAACTCTCCACTGCACACTATGGAGCGTGCGGCCGGAGCCGCTCGCTCCACAGTGTGCACTGACAGGGTTTTCTGCGGCCGCTATTCAATGAATAGAGGCCGCAGAAAACTGACGTCAGTTTCTCACAGCACCGCTAGGGATCCCGGCTGGAGTGTATACTATGGGGGAGATTTATAAAAGGGTGTAAATATACACCTGGTGTAAACTGCCCACAGCAACCAATCACAGTTCAGCTTTCAGCTCTGGTAGAATAAAAGAGGAGCTGTGATTGGTTGCAGTGGGCAGTTTACACCAGGTGTATATTTACACCCTTTCATAATTTTCCCCCAATGTGTATACACTCTGGCCGGGATTCCATAGGCGGCAACGGCATGTAACTTTTTTGGTATTAATCACGGCCGTTGTTGCAATCGGCAACAACAGCCGTAGTTTTACAAAAATAAATGTAGTGTGAACATAGCCTGAGGGTGCAAAGGGGACCTATTACCTATGTGCTGGGGCACAGAACCTAAAATGTTTCTCTGGCAGAAATATATGGGGGCAGCACCTTTGTATAGTTCAACATGGGCAATAGAGAGGCTTGCTTCACCCCTGAATAAAGGGTTACATGTTTTTTATTGCTCTAACAGCTATCTAATAGTGTCAGAAGACGGGAACATGAATTACAGATGACAGATTCATTGTAATGGGTCTGAGCTGTTTTGGTAGTAGGGGGTGGCCTACACAATAGTTTTGGCTGAAAAAATAAATATATAGTTATATACATATAATTTTAAAAACCGCATACAGCTTATACAAGTATAAAGTGCCTTCTAAAACAGAAATATGTAATAACACCCTAAAATCAACTATCAATGTGCAAATACGTGAAATGACTCAGTTTCCTGAAAATTTATTTGTACTATGAAAACGGTGAAAGCTGTGTCGAAAATGAATTCATCCATACCTCAGTGTTCATTTAAAACAAGGTTATCTGAATCATCTTGTATGTAGCACATATGTATATGAACATAGTATGTGTACACAGAGAGAAAGATCATTAATACAACATCATTACCTTAAGGCTATGTTCACACAACATTTTTTTCAGCTCCGTTTAAAATGACGTCCGTTATTTTGAGTCTAAAATAACGGATGTCATTTAGCAGCCTTTCCTCCCCTAATGGTGCGTTAACACAGACAGATTTATCTGACAGATCTTTGAAGCCAAAGTCCGGAACAGACTATAAAAAGAGATCAGGTCATAAAGGAAAGACTGGGATCTCTCCTCTTTTCAAATCCATTCCTGGCTTTGGCTTCCAAAATCTGTCAGATAAATCTTTCTGTGTAAACGCACCCTTTTGTTTCTACATTCTAGTTTGGGGTTACTAATTGGCCTATGGGTGCGGCTTAATTGAAAAGTCCATTGAATTTAATAGTAAAAACAGATAAAGAATAGTGGAAAAAGAAAAACTGAGTGTGAACTAATAAAAAACGTCCGCTGTTTACAGAAGACGTCCGAAAATAATGATCATGTTCATTATTTTGACATCTGCAATTAAAACGTCCGTCATTCAATAGATTGTGTGCATTGGACGTCCGTCTTCCCACTGACTTCAATGCATTGCCATTGCAGTCAGTTAAATCGCGGCGAAAACAGACGTTATTTTAAATATCAAAATCGGCCTCCTTTTCTCTATTTTTGACGTTGTGTGAACATAGCCTTATTCTGTATGGGCAATTTTTATACAATAGATTTTGGAGACTGAAAGAAAAGCGACACGTTTGTGATTCTAGACATGTGCTGGAATATGACTGTGTACTATGTCATTTTCATATTTGCATACATTTACTGCCATTAGTGGTTTATACAGTGTGAGGTGCTGAAAAATCTGCATTGGCACCCCGGGGAGTCCTTCACACATTTCTAGTCACTGACGGCTTATGTTGTATAGTGACAATGAGCAAAGGATGCCAGGGACATGTAATTGTAGCGTTTATTATCTGGTTTCAATTTAAGAGACTCTAATGGTCTTATTATTTACACAGAGAGATTTATCTGACAGATTTTTGAAGCCAAAGCCATGAATGGATTTGAGAAGAGGAGAAAGCTCAGTCTTTCCTATATAACCTGTTCTCTGTTTATAGTCTGTTCCTGGCTTTGGCTTCAAAGATCCGTCAGATAAATCTCTCTGTGTAAACACACCATTACAAATGGACATAGCCGTGTATACTCTAGTTGGAATTAAAATGATGTCATTGGATGGTTTTAAACTATTCTTTTCCTCTAGTCTCTATTTTCCTTCCTTGGGTTTGAACCAAAAGCCAGAAACAAGTCAACTAAAAATGTTTCGGGCAAAGGAGAAAAACACTGTAATTCACTTTAAATTAAAGTGTCACTGTTGTTATAACTTTCAAAATCTAAAGCAACAGTAGATGTGATATAAAGTTAGTTTGCAATTTACATTCATTATTTATTTTTTTTTAGTTATCATGAAAAACACGGCACTTCCTGTTTTCTGACTCTTTTTTGTCAAAACAGGAAGTCCTGTGAGTCCCAGGCCCATCTGAGCGCTCACAGAGAGAAGGCAGTCATGTGATTGATGGACACATTGAGCCGTGACTCTCTGTACTGGATGGAATTCCTGTGTTTAGTCTAAAAATCTGTCTTCAGGAGACTGGACCTGGATTTCTGGTAAGTTCTGCTTTGTGTTACAGCATGATAATAACAAAAAAAATAATGAATGTATTTCGCAAACTTGCTTTATTTCACATCTACTGTTGATTTAGATTTTGAAAGTTATACCAACAGCGACACTTTAAAAACAGTTTGGATATTAGATTACCCTTTACAATGTCCATACATTCTGATAGGACTATTCCTTTATAGAACTAAAAGGGTTGTTCAATAAAAAAAAATGTTTCTTTCAAATCAACTGGTGCTAGAGATTTGTAGTTTACTTCTATTAAAAAGTCTCGTCTTCCAGTACTTATCAGCTGCCGTGTGTCCTTCAGGAAATGGTATTCATTCAAGTCTGTAGAGCAAGGGAGGTTTTCTGTGGGGATTTGCTACTGCTCTGGACAGTTCCTCACATGGACATAGGTGGCAGCAGGGAGCACTGTGTCAGACTGGAAAGAATATGCCACTTCCTGCAGTACATACAGCAGCTGATAAGTACTGGAAGACTTGAGATTTTTTTAATAGAAGTAAATTAAAAATCTCTGGCACTTTCTGGCACCAGTTGATTTTAAAGAAAAACATTTTTAGTGAACAGCTTCTTTTATAAGAAAATTCAGTACATAATATTGCAACACAAATATGTGCTTCCTGTGAAAAAGCAAAAACAATTACATGGCATACATGATCAGGTGGGGAATATAAGTAATAGTATGTTTTTAGATCTAAGTAACATCTTAATATATATTCATCTGGAGCTACTTTTACAGTACTGAAACAAACACGGAATATCTTCTGTACCCAAATATTGAAAGAATATTACAATAATCTATAGGGCTTCTTGAAGCTTCATGGTTACAATAAAATGGGATGCGCTAAGACAAGGTACTTGATTCAAATATTACATCATCTGATATTTTTGAGTCTTCTAAAGGGAATTATACAGCAGGCATACCCCTTGGTTATCTTCATATGGATCTGAATTCAGACGTCAGGAAGCATACTGTAGAAAGTGCGTTGTAGGATTCTTTCTAAATGACTGTATGAGCAATGACTAGATTTCCACTTCTATCTTCTTAGAATTGGTGATCTAAGTTCAGACCTTCAATTCCATCGTATAGTCATATATGAAAAATAAAATGCAAAATTACAAAATGAGTATAAGTCAAAGCACCTTTTTGTAATTGTTGCTTTATTTAATACTTCATTCTTATTAATAAATAATTTGAATGATGTACTGTAGTGATAAGAGAGCATGCTCGTCCGAGTATTAGGGTACTCGATGGTACTCGATACTCGGACGAGCGTCTCGCGATACTCGAAAAAAATCGCATAATTCGTTTCCTGTAAGTTTAAGCGCAATTTCTCAGTCAATCAACATGCAGGAGACTCTTTGGTACATCATGCAATCACGTGGGACCCATACATGTCGATAGCAGCGATTGCTTGGCCAGATCAGATGACCCTGGCATATAAAAAGTTGTGTCGACTCGGCTCGGCTCATATGCATGCTGGAAGAGATTAGGGACAGAGCTGCTGCTTGTCAGGGAGAGCGTTAGGGAGGGAATTAGCTAGCCAGTAGGCAGGGATACTATAGAAAAAAAAAACAACAGCCCTTGTTTTTTTGATTACTCCAGACTGCTGGCTGGGACTTGCAGTGCAGCTAACACGATTTCAGCAGCACACTGTGGTGATCGGCTGCTGGCAGAAAGGGGACATTAGGTGTTGCATGCAGACCCCAAAGAAGTCCTCAGTACTATTATATTTTTTTGTGGCTGGTGCTGCTGCCGTTGTACGTTGTATTGCTGTAATTTTTAGTACAGCTGCATAGAACCTCACTGCTCATTGTCCTGTGTAACAGGTGGCATACACCGTATACAAAGTGTACACACAGACTATATGACAACCTCCAAAAACTAGTGTGACCAGTATATTTTCCTATTTCTTCATTTCTTTGTGTAGTCATATCCTAGCTCACTGCTAATTACCCTGTGTAAGAGGGTGTCATACAGTATGAAGCTGCAGTTACCCACAGATTTTATACGACAACCTCCAAAAACTAGTGTGACCAGTATATTTTTTAATTTCTTCATTTCTTTGTGCAGTCATATCCAAGCTCACTGCTAATTGCCCTGTGTAAGAGGGTGTTATACAGTATATGGCTATGTTCACACTATGTAAAATAACGGCTGTTGTTTTCACCGGGCAAACTTTTGCATCCGAAACTACGGCCGTGGAATTGCGAGCATAAGGGCTAGTCGTGAAACTACGGCCGTTGTTTAATTTTGCTTCCTAGCATGTTTTTAAGCTGGCTGAAACGGGTCATTTACTTTAAATACTGCGCCCAGCCAGAGAAACCACTCAGAAAATTCTTTACATCAAAATCAAGTTTAATTCAGCAGAAGTTTTACATTCGCGTTCGCATTGAAATCCACGGCCGTTGATGCAGTGTTACCGGCCGGAAATAACTGACATGTTCATTTTTTTACGAGGACGTACAGTATATACAATGGCCGGTATCTGATACGTAGTGTGCATTCAACGGCTGTAATTACATTCCATTGCATTCATAATAGGGAACCTCAAAACAACGGCCGTAGTTTTGCGGCGAGGACTACGGCCGTTGTTTTACGTAGTGTGAACATAGCCTATAGCTGCAGTTACTCACAGATTTTATACGACAACCTCCAAAAACTAGTATGACCAGTAAATTTTCTTATTTCTTTATTTCTTAGTGCAGCCATATCCAAGCTCACTGGTAATTGCCCTGTGTAAGAGGGTGTCATACAGTATATAGCAGCACTTACCCACAGATTGTATTTGTCAATCTCCAAAAACTAGTACGACCAGTATATTTTCTTATTTCTTAGTGCAGCCATATTCAAGCTTACTGCTAATTGCCCTGTGTAATGCTGAATTTTCGCAATAACGATCGCATTTGAGCAATAATCGTTCCGTGTAAACACAGCAAGCGATCAAGCAAAAAATCGTTCATTTTGATCTTTCAACATGTTCTCAAATCGTCGTTCGCTAAAAATTCGCAGATCGCTTCGTGTAAACAGTCTTTCAAAGACTCACCCTATGTAAAAGATGGGCTTAAGCGATCTTAAAAATTTTTCTTACGAATCTTCTAACGATTTTTCTCCATCTAAATGCTGATCGTTATAAAAACTAAATTGTTGCTTCAAAATCGTTAATCGTTCGATTGGGCGAATTATCGTTATGTGTAAACCCAGCATAAAAGGGTGGCATACAGTATATAGCAGCACTTACACTTAGCTTCTGAGGGGGAGGCAAGGTCAGTCACAGGACTTACACAGGGAGAAGCAGGGCCAGAGCAAGTAGATCAGCAACTGATTTCACAGAGTCAAACTCCCGTGGCCAGGCCTAGATGTTCGCAAGTCTAGAGGTTCTTTAAAGAAACTGCAGGTGACCGACGGACTGTAGTTTGCAACCTGTGCCATGCCAGGATCAGCAGGGGAGCCACCACTACCAGCCTAACCACTACCAGCATGCGCAGGCACATGAGTGCTAAACACCCCACTCAGTAAAACCAAGGCCGTTCAGTGACTGCAAGTCACACCCCTTCTCCTTCCCCTGTGTCACGTGCTGGCTCTGTCAGTCCCCCCACCCAGGCCCCACCATGAGCGCCCTACACCCATCCCTTCACCTCCACTATGCTCCACACCCTCCAGCAAGGTGTCCAAGCGCAGCATTCAACTGTCCCTACAACAGACGGAAGCGCAAATACACTGCCACTCACCCACATGCACAAGCCCTAAATGTGCACATAGGATAACTGCTGAGCCTGGAGATCCTGCCAGATCAGCTGGTAGAGACAGAGACTTTTAGAAATCTCATGGTGGTGGCTGTCCCTCGGTACTCTACTGTGTCAGGCCTAATTTTTGGGAGGTTCCCCGTCTGCCTCATCAAAAGGCCGGTTAAGGCCACTTTATGGTCTTTTTAAAAAAATCTTCAATTTCAATTTTCAAATCAAATCGACTTCAATTCAAGTGCTAGTTTGCAGGGCCGTCTGGTCATCTATTGTATCTCCAAGATACACGCCACCATTGAAAGGAACAGACAGTGAAAATGGTGGATCCTAATTTAGCATCCTTGTGTTGTCCATTTCAAACCATACTATCTGTCTGTGGATGTCAACTTGTACTTCTGTGGGCCAAAAAGCGGGGGAGAGGAGAGGTGGAGCAGGCTGCTTGTCAAGGGCCAGGGGAACACTCTCCAAGGCCTTTGACAGTTTTATGGCACCCCAGCAAGACTATGTCACCCATCCCCAGTCTAGACAGAGTAAGGGGAGGCCTCCAGAAAGATGGTGAGGGAGTACCTTGCTGACCATATCTACGTCCGTCCCGATCACTCTGCTACATACAACTACTGGGTTGCAAAGCTGGATACGTGGCCCGAACTGGCGTTTTACACCTTGGAGGTGCAGGGCTGCCCTGCCTCTAGCGTGTTGTCAGAGCTGGTCTTCAGTGCAGCAACTGACAGCGCTAACAGGCTGACATTTATAAAAATGAACAAATCCTGGATTTCACCTGAATTCAACTACCCACCCGGGGTAAGCAACTCAACATGAGGATTCTTCATATATCCTTTCCTCCTCCTCTTCCTCCTCCTTCTCCTCCTCCTTAAATTCTCAGCCATGCTGTGTCTGGCATAATTTTTGGAAGGCTCACCTGCTACCGCTTCTACCTTGGTCACTCTGTCCTCACCGCCATGCTGCTTCTGGCATAATTTTTGGGAGGCTCACCTGCTACTGCTTCTACCTTGGTTACTCTGTCCTCACTGCCAAGCTGTGTCTGGCATAATTTTTGGAAGGCTCACTTGCTACCTCACTTTTAATTGTTTTCTGTGTCCTCACTGCCATGCTGTGTCTGGCATAATTTTTGGAAGGCTCACCTGCTACCGTTTCTACCTTGGTCACTCTGTCATCACTGCCATGCTGTGTCTGGCATAATTTTTGGGAGGCTCATCTGCTACCGCTTCTACCTGGGTCACTCTGCTCTCACCGCCAAGCTGTGTCTGGCATAATTTTTGGGAGTCTCACTTGCTACCTCACTTTTAATGGTTCTCTTTGTCCTCACTGCCATGCTGTGTCTGGCATAATTTTTGGGAGGCTCACCTGCTACCGCTTCTATCTTGGTCACTCTGTCATCACCGCCATGCTGTGTCTGGCATAATTTTTTGGAGGTTCCCCTGCTACCGCTTCTACCTGGGTCACTCTGTCATCACTGCCATGCTGTGTCTGGCATAATTTTTGGGAGGGTCACTTGCTACCTCACTTTTAATGGTTCTCTGTGTCCTCACTCCCATGCTGTGTCAGGCTAAATTTTGGGGTGGTTCATATGCTACCTCTGTTTTAATGGTTCACTCTGTGATCACTGCCATGCTCTTGCCCAGAATTTGGCATAATGGTGCAATTAGGAAGCCTCAGAGGCATCCATGCATGCTGCACCTGCTGTTTCCGGTCCATTTCCATGGTGTTTCCATAATTTTCTGAGGTTGACAGGTTTTCACACAACCTCCCCTGTGCCGAGCTTGGGTCCCCTGCAAAAATGCTTGAGTTTCCCATTGACTTCAATGGGGTTCATTACTCAAAACGAGCACCCGAGTATCGGGAAATATTTGTCTCGAGTAACGAGCACCTGAGCATTTTAGTACTCGCTCATCACTAATGTGCTGTTAGTCAACAAAACCACTAAATATTAGATATTAGTTATTCAAATGTTTTTTTTGTTTACTTCTGTATAAAAATCTCGTCTTCCCATACTTATTAGCTGCTGTATGTCCTGCAGGAAATGTTTTATTTTCAGTCTGACACAGTGCTCTCTGCTGACATCTCTGGCCGAGACAGGAACTGTCCAGAGCAGTACAGGTATTCTATGGGTATTAGCTGTTTTTCTGGACAGTTCCTGTTATGCACAGAGGTGTCAGCAGAGAGCAGTGTGTCAGACTAAAAAGAAAACAACATTTTCTGCTGGATGTACAGCAGCTGAAAAGTACTGGAAGACTTAAGATTTTTAAATAGAAGTAAATTACAAATCTATATAACTTTCTTACACCAGTTGATTTGAAAGAAAAAGATTTTCGCTAGACAACCCCTTGAAATGGAATCACCATGATGTGGTGTATTCAGTCGGAGTGCCTAGGGCAGCATCACATGTACATATGGCCCTGTATGTCCTAATAGTGCACATTAACCCCATTTAATTAACCATATGTGTTTGTTGTTGGTAAAAACATTACCATCAATTGTATTGCAACAGATCTTATTTCTCAGCAGGATTGTGATATCTGTGTGATATTTTGAAACCGTTTATTACATTTTATCTATGAGAAATAAAATCTGTTGCATTAAGTTTTATAACAGTTAGATATCGCAATACCAAAGAGATTTCTTATTTCAAAATTAATGTTGCAAGCCTGTTTTGTGTGTGATATAGGCAGTACCAAAAACATATTACTAATTCAGCATCACTAGAGATGAGCGAACCTCGAGCATGCTCGAGTCCATCCGAACCAGAACTGTCGGCCTTTGATTAGCGGTGGCTGCTGAAGTTGGATAAAGCCCTAAGGCTATGTGGAAAACATGGATATAGTCATTGGCTGTATCCATGTTTTCCAGACAACCTTAGAGCTTTATCCAAGTTCAGCAGCCCCCGCTAATCAAATACCGAACGTTCGGGTTTGGATCGACTCGAACCTGACCCCGGTTCGCTCATCTCTAAGCATCACCATACTGATACTGAATAAAAACCTCTGCACACAGACCAGCATCTCACATACAGTACCCATGTAGTGATGATCGGAGCTTTACACAGCCTCTGCAGACGGTATAAGAGGTTACACTGCAGTTACATCCAGTTATGCAAAGTGGGCATCCTATTGGAATTGTTCTCTTTTTCTTCTCTATCTGGCTCAGACCACCCTGGACACTTTTAGCAACTATGTTCCATCTGCCAATCTTGTTAGGGTCTACACTTTTCCAATATGTTCCTCACATTTTCCCTAACCTCAGTACCCCAAATAATGGCTTCCTTGGTGCCCATTGCATAAGTGAGTAGGTAAGTGGGTTTGGGGGGTGAGGTAGGGAAATTGGGTGGGTGAGTAATTCCCTTCCTAGTAGGTTGATTCCCCTGTTAGGTACATAATCTCCTCATTAGGTAGGAGCACCCAGGAGAGAGCTTCTTCTTTTTTTTTTTTTTATAAAAATTTAAAAACATTCTTTGAATTGTGAATGGGGGATTTGACTTGTTGTTTTTTTTTGTTTTTTTTTTCTTATTTTTAAAACAATCTTTTTTTTTTACATTTTCATTCCTCGTAGTCCCTGCCTACTATACGATTGCTTGAACAGTTCACTGCAGTACACATTATCTGTCGTGTTAATGACCCCTAAACCATATAATTATAGAAATATAATGCATGAAATCTGCATGAAATTTTAAAACCTAGGTTACTGTTAATGTACTTGAAAATGTTTCTGGTTGGTCACAGCTCTGTACCACTTCTTGATTTATATATATATATATATATATATATATATATATATATATATCACTTTAAGGGGATTTTCCCATTATTTCTTACTATTTACTCTCGACGGTATACATAAAAGGGATGACTTACTGACTAGACTATAATCAACCACAATAAACAGTAATGTTCAATATTACATTTTCCCTTTGTAACCTTACTCATTGTAACGCTTTGATCAGAGATCTAACTAAAAATAAGTATTATAGGCTTCATTGTGAAATAAAACTGCAGAATGTGAGAATACTTGATGTAATTTTAATTCAATCCCTGATATGGATGAAGCCCTTAGGTCTTACCAGTACTAACCATTTCTGGCCTATCATGTAACAGTTACATTGAAATCTAAGGACACTGGACAGTCAAAACCACTGATCGTCTTTTAGGTATTTATTCAAACCTCCAATAGCTATTAAAATAGAAAGTGTGGGGTTTCTCCTCTGTAACTGCACCTAAATTATATAAAATCTAACAGACAAACTTTAGAATATTTTTACTTGTTCTATTAAAGGTCTAGGATGTCCTGAAATTTCTTTAAGGGGGTTTCCCATTTAAGAGCTATGATAACCTTTTTTTTTATTATTATTATTCATCTCTCTCCGGCGGCTCAATTCATTCTCTTTGGAGTCGGAGGAGAGAGGAGAGTAGAGCACTTTGCTCTTTCCAGTGGCTCCATACAGAATGTATAGAGCCATGGGTCACATGCCAGACCCACAGCTCTATTCAAAACAAAGGAGCCTCGGGCTGATATGGATATTGCCAGGGGAAGGTTCTGGAGTTGCCATCTAAGTCTCCTGACCTCAATATCATTGAGCCACTCTGGGGAGACCTCAACTGCAGAATTCATGCAAGACAGCCCAGGAATTTACAGGAAGTGGAGGCTTTTCCCGAGAAGAATGGGCAGCTTTACTATCTGGGAAAATAAAGAGCCTTATCCATAACTACCACAAAACACTTTAAACTGCCATTGATGTTAGAGGGGGCAATACACAGTATTAAGAACTGGGATATGTGAATTTTTGATCTGGGTCATTTGATTTTGGTTGTCATTGTGATACAAAGTAATTTGACAATAAATGGCTTCAGACAACTACTAACCATGAGTAAAAAAAAAAAAACTTTTGTGTTATCATTGATATTCTCAGAAAAAAAAGGAGGAAAAAGGAAAAATTCTGCCGGGGTATGTAAACTTTTTACCACAACTGTACAAAAGGCTCTATGTGTATACCTATCGCTCTCTGGTTTATTTTGTATTTATTTAGCCTTTACTATCTTTTTTTTTTTTTTTTTTTGGGGGGGGGGGGGGGGGGGTTCTGTACTTTTTCTGTCAATCATTTTCCAATCAATACAGATTGAAAGTGCCACCAATATGTAAAAAGTAATCACATACACACACACACACACACACATATACATATATATATATATATATATATATATATATATATATATATATATACATACACACACACACACACACACACACACACACACTAGAAAGAGATACATGACATCCCCTTTAAACATTAGCACCCTGAACTTTAAGGACAAATACATCATCTATGTAATAGAAGCTTAAATTTGTTGATCTAGTGAACAGGTCCAACAACAAGCTAGCGTGACAACCTAGAGGCACAGTACTGCAATTCTTTAACATTTAAGGTTAGTTGTACTTGGCAAAAGACAAAGAACTTATTTTGAAGTTTTCACTTTGAATTGGCTTCTTGTAGGTTTCTCGCATAAACCACAGACTGTTGCCCTATTGGTGCAGAGGCCTCCGTGGTTTGTGCTTTTTGCTTTCACTTCCCACCTTAAAGCTCAAGTTCGGCACTGAAGCAATGTGCATGAAAGTCGCCTGTTCTCAGCTTCTTTCCTTCTCATCTAATCGGAATAGGTTAACGTATACTAACAATACTAATTCTGAAAACTGCTTGGTTTCTGTAAATATATCGAGAGCCATAAGCTGTTTGCAAGTAGATAAGCTGACAAATAGAACTTCATGAACATGAACTATTTTAGATAAATGTGAAAGACCTTATTACAACAAAATATATAACATATCCTGTAGTTCTGCTTGAGACAATTTGCATTGCCAGTTCTAATTTGCCTCTATGCATAACTGACCAGAATACGTTTATGGGCCACGCAACGTGGATTAAACTAACGTGACCCCTTCACTCTTGGTACTTTTGCACATTTAAGGAAGTATAAATGCTGTTCTTAGACTCAAGTCTTCGGCCTTCCAGCTCAGATAAATTATGGAACAAGAATTTTGGACTCTAAAAGGGCTGTTCCCGTTATGATACAACGATCACCTGATGGAATGAAGGAAGCCCACAAAATGATATCATTGTATGGTAATGGATTGTAGGGTGGACTCTCATACTACAGTATATCCTAGCATGTTGGAGCTAGAATTCACAGTAGAAGGCCAGAGGAAGCAGGTTTTACCTGCAAAACAACTGCTTCTTCCCCACAGCACGCTGCTATTTTGAGTTATTATGGAGAGATTTTGAACTTTAAAGCTACTCTGTACCCACAATGTCCCCCCCCCCCCCCAAACTGCCTGTACTGTAGGATAGCTGCTTTTAATCCAAAATCTGTCCTGGGGTCTGTTCGGCAGGTGATGCAGTTGAACTTGCAGCCCTGTGTCAAATTGGTGTGGCCTAGAGTACCCGTGCCCTAGGCCTGCACCACCTCTCTGTCCCTCCTCCCCGCCCTTTTCACCATTAGGAATGCCCCTGAAAAGGATTTCTTCTAATCATCACTTGTCTGAACACCGCACATATGCCTTAACGACCCATCACATGTACACTGCTCAGACAAGTGATGATTAGGAGAAATCCTGGTCAGGGGCATTCCTAATGGTGAAGAGGGCACAGAGGAGGGGCGGAGGGGTGGTGCAGGCCTAGGGCACGGGTACTTTAGGCCACGACAATTTGACACAGGGCTGCAGGTTTAAAAGTTGCTTTTTAGGGCAATAACTTCATCAGCTGCCGAACGAACCCCCGGACAGATCTTTCTGTCCGGGCAGAATTTCAAGCAGAGACCGACCAGTGGAATCCACTTGAAGTCTTAGCAGAAATTCCGTACTGTGCACGTACCCTAAATCTGCATGTAAAAATTGTGGAAGATACTACAGATGATGTTACAGATAAAGATGTTACAGTCATAGTGTTCCATAACAAAAAGCTTTTCCATAGCTTACAAATTCATTTTAGGATTTTATCCAATATTTTAAGAAAAGTTCATGAAAAAAAAGTGAAAGTAGCTTCACGGTATGCCAGTGCCTAACATGCCAATACCAGCTTCAAAACTGGAGTATTGAATTCTATGATTTAGACTTTTTTAACATTAAAATTAATCCTAAATTCAGTGTGCAGCAGCCACTAGAGGGAGCATAATAAAACAGATTGTACAGAAACCAATGAAGTCAATAAAAAATCCATCTGCGGAAAGATCAATAGCTCCACTGTGAAAGAAACTTGGAGCACTAAATCAGAAAAACAAATAAATGACAATATACATTGTAATATAGTAATAGCACAAGACAGCAACATAAAATGTGAAAAAAATTTAAGGGTCCAAAGACTTTCCGGATGCATAAAGCTATTCATGGCTTTTTGTGTTCATCACTAATCATATATATATATATATATATATATATATATATATAATATATATATATGAATATATATTTGATTTATATTTTTTAAAAAAATGTGTCTATATATATATATATATATATATATATATATATATACATATATATATATATATATATATATATATATATACACATACATATATTCACATTTTTTTATGATGACTCTTACCTTCTACATGTACAGATGATTCAAACAGAAACTAATAGTCACTACTCAAACATAGTAAAGCATACCAGCATTATTAATACAGAAATCACCTGAAGTAGGTTAGTTATGTGAAAATTTTTATTCTGCAATGGAAGTGGTCAGTGTGGCTTTCTTTTGAAGCAGCACTTATTGTAAAGAATTTGACATGGTTTAAGGTGATGAAGTTATACGGTGACATCTTTCCTATTCATCATCAAAAGATCGAGTTTTGAAAAGTCATCTTTTTTTGTGTGTGTGTGGTTTGAACGGTGCATCGCAGATACATTATTTCATTATCACATAAGCATATCTGATTTGTACACCACCTTAGAGAGAAATAGGGGGGTGTAAAGGGCTAGGCCCCTAATACATTTTTGAATGAACCCCCTCCCCTAGATAATTTTATTGTGCCACTTTTTAATAAATGGAACACACATCTCACAAAAGTTGTTCTCACCGGTCTGCGCTCCCTCGCTGTCTTCTTGTGGATCTCTGGTTGGGATAGCACCCAGACCCAGACCGATCAAAACTTTTGACTTGTCTCACTGATATGTCAAAAGTTTTTATAAACGACAGCGACACTTTAAAGGCAAGCTTGGGTTGACAGTGACTAGGACTGGAATAGTTTATCTTTTAGATGTTTTTATTAATCTGTACCACTGTCCCTCAGGCACATGATGGAACATTGTAGCAATAAGCCTATGGGTGGTATGTATATGCGTCACATATGATAATAATAACTAGTGATGAGCGAGTACTAAAATGCTCAGGTGCTCGTTACTTGAGACGAATATTTCCCGATACTCAGGTGCTCGTTTTGAGTAACGAACCCCATTGAAGTCAATAGGAAACTCGAGTATTTTTGCAGGGGACCCAAGCTCGACAGAGGGAAGATCTCGGAAAATGATGGAAACACCACGGAAATACACAGGAAACAGCAGGGGCAGCATGCATGGATGCCTCTGAGGCTGCCTAATCGCACCATTACGCCAAAATATGGGCAACAGTATGGCAGTGATCACACAGTGAAGGATAAAAATAGAGGTAGCATATGAACCACCCCACAATTGAGCCTGACACAGCATGGCAGTGAGAACACAGGTAACCATTAAAACAGAGGTAGCATATGATGAACCACCCAAAAACTTTGCCTGACAGAGCATGGCGATGAGGACACAGAGAACCATTAAAAGAGAGGTAGCATATGAACCACCCCAAAAATTTGCCTGACACAGCATGGCAGTAAGGACACAGAGAACCATTAAAACAGAGGTAGCATATGAACCACCCCAAAATTTAGCCTGACACAGCTTGGCAGTGAGGACACAGAGAACCATTAAAACAGAGGTAGCATATGAACCACCCCAAAATTTAGCCTGACACAGCATGGCAGTGAGGACACAGAGAACCATTAAAAGTGAGGTAGCAAGTGAGCCTCCCAAAATTTAGGCCTGACACAGCATGGCGGTTAGGACACAGAGAACCATTAAAGCAGAGGTAGCATATGAACCACCCCAAAATTTAGCCTTTTGGCAGAGGCAGAGAGAACACAGGGAACTATTCAAACACAGGTGACATATGGACCACCCAAAAACTTAGCCTGACACCACTGACCACGGTCAAAGGCATGAAGGTAACTTTGAATATTTATTCATTCAAGTTTGTAACCAGCAAAAACATGGTATAAAATGGACAATACAATCATCCAATAAAAATAGCCAAATTATGGCTACATTTAGCCTCACACCCTCATGCAGTTGTGCGGGAGAGGCATATCATTGGAGGCAGAGACAAAGAAATACCATTACAGTCTTCTTAAGAGGCCCCGGAATTTGAACGAATACACTTTGAATCCTTTAAAGAGTATCTAAGAAAGGGCAAGTGCGGTAGCCTGTCTATTAAAAAGACCTGGTCAATCCTGCCTTGAGTTTGAATTTGAGTGGCTCAGTGGTTAGCACTGTAACCTTGCAGCACTGGGGTTCAAATACCACCAAGGCCAACATCTCTATGAAGTTTGTATATTCTCTCCACGTGATCACCTGTTCACACTGCTGCGGTTTCAATAGCGGTGTACAGTGAGAAACCGTAAGTTGCGAGAAGAAGCTAGGAAGTGAATGTCTGCGGTGTGCTTTGAAAATTTAAATAGAACAGTAAAAAAAGACCATAAAGTGTCCGTTACCGGCCTTTAGATGAGGCAGGCGTAAAAACTCCCGAAAATTAGGCCTGACACAGCATGGCAGTGAGGACACAGAGAACCATTAAAAGTGAGGTAGCAAGTGAGCCTCCCAAAAATTATGCCAGACACAGCATGGCGGTGAGGACAGAGTGACCCAGGTAGAAGCTGTAGCCGATGAGCCTCACAACAATTATGCCAGACACAGCATGGCGGTGAGGACAGAGTGACCCAGGTAGAAGTGGTAGCAGGTGAGCCTCCCAACAATTATGCAAGACAGTGATGATGCCACCAGCTGCACTGAAGACCCACTCTGACAACACGCTAGCGGCACAGCAGCCCAGCACCTCACCTCAGTCTAACTCAAAATCAAATCAGCGGTGGGGAGAAGTGGTGAGTCACATGCAAGCTCACTATTAATTGCCCTGTGTAAGAGAGTGGCATATACTATATAGCTGCAGTTATCCACAGATTGTATACGTTGGTATGGTCAGCAAGGTACTCCCTCACCATCTTTCTGAATGCCTTTCACTTTGAATTTGACTGTAGCAGTTGCGGTAACTTTCCCTGGTTGACTTGCGGAAATGCGCACAGATGCGCTGCACCTTGGTGAGCAAGTCAGACAAATTGGGGTAGATTTTTAAGAACCGCAGAAACACTAGGTTGAAGACGTGGGCCAAGCATGGTACATGTGTGAGGCTACCGAGTTGCAGAGCCGCCAGCAGGTTCCCCCCTTTGTCACAGGCAACCAAGCTCACTGCTAATTACACAGGGTAATTAGCAGTGAGCTTGGATATGGCTGCACTAAGAAATAAAAAAATATACTGCTCACACTAGTTTTTTGGAGGCTGTCGGGGCGGGAGGCCCTCGTGCCTGGGGCCTGGGCGGGGGGACTGACAGAGCCAGCACGTAACACAGGGGCGAAGGAGCAGGGGTGTGACTAGCAGTCACTGAATGGCCTTGGTTCCACTGAGTGGGGTGTTTAGCACTCATATGCCTGCGCATGCTGGTCGTGGTTAGGCTGGTTGTGATGGCTTCCCATCCTGGCGTGTCACAGGTTGCACACTACAGTCCGTCGGTCATACGCAGTTTCTTTAAAGAACCTCCAGACCTCCAGAACATCTAGGCCTGGCCACGGGAGTTTGACTCAGTGAAAAAGTTGCTGATCTACTTGCTCTGGCGCTGCCCACCCCTCTTCCTCTTCCAAACAGTCCTGTGACTGACCTTGCCTCCCCCTCAGAAGCTAAGTGTAAGTGCTGCTATATAGTGTATGTATGACACCCTCTTACACAGGGCAATTAGCAGTGAGTTTGTATAAGGCTGCACTGAGAAATAAAGAAATAAAAAAATATATTGGTCAGACTAGTTTTTGGAGGTTTTCAAATACAATCTGTGGGCAAGTTCTGCTACATACGGTATGCCATGCCACCCTCTTACACAGGACAATTAGCAGTGAGCTTGGATATGCCTTCACTGAGAAATACAGAAATAAGAAAATATACCGGTGGTCACACTAGTTTTTTGGAAGCTGTGGTATACAATCTGTTGGTGACTGCAGCTATGCACTGTCTGACACCCCCTTACACAGGGCAATCAGTAGTAATTTTTGATATGCATTGAGTAAGAAATACAGAAATAAGAAAATATACTGGTGGTCAAACTATTTTTGGAGGCTGTCGTATACAATCTGGTGCTGACTGCAGCTATATACTCAATGCCACCCTCTTACACAGGGCAATTAGCAGTGAGCTTGGGTATGGCTTCAGTAAGAAATACAGAATTAAGTAGATATACTGGTGGTCACACTAGTGTTTGGCGGCTGTCGTATAGAGTCTGTGTGTAAGTGGTGGTCTGTGGTCTATGGCACCTGTTACACAGGACAATGAACAGTGAAGTTCTATGCAGGTGTACTACAAATCCCAGCAATACAATGTACGACAGCAGCAGCACCAGCCAGAAAATAATAAAAGAGTACTGAGCACTTCTTAGGGGTCTGTATGCAACACCTAATGTCCCCTTTCTGCCAGCAGACGATCACCACAGTGTGCTGAAATCATGGTAGCTGCACTGCAAGTCCCAGCCAGCAGTCTGTAGTAATACAAAAAAAAATAATTTTAAGCCCTTACAAGGGCTGTTTGTTTGTATTGCTAGTATTCCCTGCCTACTGGAACACTAATTCCCTTCCCACCTGACCAGCAGCAGCTCTGTCCCTAATCTCTTCCAGCATGCGAGCCGAGCCTTGCCGGACGAGATTTTTATATGGCAGGGTCATCTGATCTGGCCAACCAATCGCTGCTATCGACATGTATGGGTCCCACGTGATTGCAGGATGTACTAAAGAGTCTCCTGCATATTGATTGGCTGAGAAATAGCGCCCAAACTTACAGGAAAGGGATGATGAGATTTTCTCGAGTATCGCAAGATGCTCGTCCGAGTAACGAGTACCATCGAGTACCCTAATACTTGAACGAGTACCAAGCTCGGACGAGCATGTTCGCTCATCACTAATAATAACACATGACATGCCCACTGGCCCATGTGAATTCACTTGCATGACATGAGTTTGTCATTACATGTGGTATAAGACATTAGGGTCCACTAATGTGATGTAAGGGTAAAACAGGTGGAATTCTGCACAGAGCCCCCGCCGTGGACTTCTCTCGGAATCCCACCTGCCTCAGTGTATTAATGCGATGCCTTGTGTGCCTCCGCACTCAGGGACGGATTAACTTGACTATAGGCCCCCGGGCTGTTCATCAAGCTTGGGCCCCCCCCCCACCCCACTGTAACTATGGCAGCACTAGCTTGGTGTTCATAGTACAGGATAGATAATGTCATGATGCCCTGATTTGTGCAAAATCACAATAAAGAAGCAGCAATTTTTTGCAAATCATGGCAGAACTGTAGCCAGGGATAATACACCACTGAAAGTCTAAGTCTGTTTGGTTGGCCATGGGCCCCCCAGGAGCTCAGAGCCCTGGGCTACTGTCTGAAATGGACCTATTATAATCCGCTATTATCCACACTGGCAGGTCAATTCTTTAAACGGAGAGCGGAGGAAAGCGGCGGAGAGCAGAGGCACTCGAGGCATCGCTCCACGTGGAATTCTGCCTGTTTTAGTGTGAACAGACCCAAAACAAGCAATGTCAAAAGTATTCATGTAGCATAATAAATTTCTTTACAACAAGGTGCTTAGGTCTTAAAGAAGGGGTTCACCATTTTTTTTTCTTTCAAATGAACTGGTGCCAGAAAGTGCCAGAGATTTGTAATTTAATTCTATAAAATTAAATTTGCTACTGCTCTGTACAGTTACTGTTCCTGACATGGACAGAGGTGTCAGCAGAGAGCACTGTGTCAAACTGGAGAGAATATACCACTTCCTGTACATACAGGAGCTGATAAGTACTGGATTTGAGATTTTTAAAAAGAAGCAAATTACAAATCTCTGGCACTTTCTGGCACCAGTTGATTTGAAAGATAAAATTTTTTGGTGAACAACCCCTTTAAGTACGGTAAGATGTACACTTGTTGTGGTTTGCATGATAAAACAAGCAACCTTTTGCGTCTGAAAGTTTTCTGTCAACATTAATTATAACCTACCACCGACATTAAAAAAAACATAAAGTGAGTCAATTACAGTAATATTCTGACACAGCTTCCCGTAAAACATGCAACTAAATTTTCCTGTGTATTTCAACAAAGCGTGAAAACCAAGTGAACGACTCTCACAACCCTCACTCTTCATCCTAATGCTTCTTGTCTGTAATTTGTAATGGAAAAAAAACTAGAAGGCAAGAAGCACTTCTAGCTGGGTAGGAGGTAGAAGACGCAAGCTATTTCAGTGGAAAGGTCGTGATTCTTGTTCTTGAGTCGTACCTGTGGTTTCTTTGAACGTTCATTGTTATTACACTGCCATCTTTCAATCTCAGTTGCGTTAGCTTGATATGAAAATAAGATGTTAGTTTCCTGAACCCGTCCTAAAGATCGCTTACATATGACATATCACAATTCTGTGTTGTTTCTTAGTTCTGAGAAAAACTCTTTAGTTAGTGGGTAGTTTTTTACGCAATATGTGACATGTCATCGCAAGTGACATTTTCTGCCTTCAAGTACTGTTATATCTAGAACGTATATGCTGACAATGACTTGGCAAAATATTACTAATTTCTGAGGAAGGCGTATAAACACATTCACTATTGTTATAATTAGGGATGAGCGAACCGAACCGTTACGAACCAGATTCGTTACGAACTTTGCAAAAAGTTTGGTTCGGTAACGAACCGAACTTTCCAAAAGTTCGTTACAAAGTTCGTTAAAATCGCAACGGCATCGCAAAACTGTATTGTTTTCACAGAATGGAAGAAGATATAAGGAATTATTACTCCTATAATCCCTTTTGTCCTGTTATTATGTGAATATCAAGGTGTGTGACGTCACTACAGGAACAGGAAGTGCCTGAGCGTCCATGCTCTTTCTCATTGTGTGTCTAGACTGCAGAGAGAGAGGAGGTGTACGTTAGGCAGAGAGGGAAAACACATAGGGCCACATGTATCATCCTGCGAACGGATGATTTTCAGCGGAAAGTGGCGATTTGCGTATTATTTTATACACTTTTCGCCGAGTACGTCAGGGGGGCGGAAAGGGGGCGTGTAGTGGGCGGAACGGAGGGCGCGGACTCAGAGTCCGCGCGATTTACCATCCGTTCTGCCCAAATCCACCTCTACATAAATCTCCGTAGCGCCGGAGCTGCGGGGGCATTTTTAAGTTAATAAATGCCCCCCATAGATTACATATCCAAACAACTGGATAAGTACAGGGAGAGATAGAGAAGGAGTATATGTTGTTTGCGAGAGAAGCCGGAGAGAGGAAGATAAAAAAAAAAAATCGCAAGATCCAGGGGAAGCTTGATAAGCCCATACATAGTGAAAGAGGCTGAGAAATCAAGAGTTAGGTAGAGAGAGGGATAGATAGGCATCTAACTCAAAAATTGTGATATCTAGGGAGAGATAGGGAGATAAAAAAAAGAAATACGGAGAGAAAAGTGAGAAGAGTCACTCAGGACACGTAGCATTGAACCAGCTATTGTTCCGTGACAGAGAGGAGACGCTAGACATTGCTGCTCTGCTGGGTGCCGTTAACCGCGTATAGCCGCAAGCAAAAAAGTTTAAAAAAACTTCAAAAAAAAAAAAAAAAAGTTTGTTTGTTTGTGATCAGCTGTTCTAGGTGACACTAAGTCAGCGCCCCACAAAAGCTGTCCGTTTGTGCCCTGCTGGTTGCCGTCAACCCCGTCTAGCTGCCCGCAACCAAAAAAGTTAAAAAAAAATTAAAAAAAAAAAAGTTTGTTTGTTTGTTTGTTTGTGATAAGCTGTTCTAGGTGACGCTAAGTCAGCGCCCCACAAAAGCTGTCCGTTTGTGCTCTGCTGGTTGCCGTCAACCCCGTCTAGCTGCCCGCAACCAAAAAAGTTTAAAAAAAACTTCAAAAAGAATAAGAAAAGTTTGTTTGTTTGTGATAAGCTGTTCTAGGTGACGCTAAGTCAGCGACCCACAAAAGCTGTCAGCACCCCCACAAAAGCGCCCCACAAAAGCTGGTTGCCGTCAAACCCGTTTAGCCACCCGCAACCAAAAAAAGTTAAAAAATAAAAAATAATTGTTTTTTTGCGATAACCTGTACATTTCTGCTTTGCTGTGTGCCTCCAACCCACAAAGCAATAGTCACTGAAACTTTGTGCCTTCTGGCCAATAGATTATTTCTTTTTCAAAATTTACACCAACCAAACAACTATGTCCAAGCGTCCTACTTCTAGCACTTCCCAGGCAAGGACTGCAACGGCAGGCGGTGAGGGTAGGAGGAGTGGCAGCACCAGGCCCGGTGGCAGCCTTGGCAACAGGAGTGGCAGCAGGGTGCAGCTACCCCAGACGCCCACGGGTCATGTAAGAACCACACAGCCAGCGGTTCTAGATTGGCTTACCCAATCCTCCAGTTCCACTGCCTAAAGCTCCCAAACGAGGTCGGCTGGATCATCCGACACCACCCTTACATGGGACGGTCGGCGACAGTCCTCTGCCCCGTCCCCTGTTATTAATATGCCACTCACCTTTGGGGCACCTTCTGCCAGGGAACTCTTGGCAAACCTTGATTTGCCCTTGGAGTCTCTACCACTTTTTAGTGATGATGAGGAGGAGGAGGTAGTAGTCCCCCAAAGGCAGCAGGTGGAACGTGCAGAGGCTGCAGAGGAGGTGTTGGCTGTAAGCAGTCAACAGAGTCAGGGAGGGGCATCCAGTGCCACACCTGAGATACTGTCCCAGCCCCTGGAGGAAAGTAGCAGTAGTGGTGATGATGATGTCGCTGATCGGACGTGGCACCCTCAAGCAGCATTATCTTCGACGTCATCAGGGGAAGAAAGTGAGGTGCTACCGAAGCAGCAACATCCCACTGGTGCAAGGAAGCAAAGCACAAGAGGGAGGGGTAGAAGACAACCTACCAGGCAGACTTCATCAATACCTTTAAGCCTTGGTCCTGAGAGGGGACCCTCAGGCAGCGGTGGCAGTGAACAACCAGCAAGACCCCCCCGTGGCTGGCAGCAAACCACGTTCCTCTGTTGTCTGGAAGTTCTTTCACCTGGGGACAGATAAGCACATCGCTCTGTGCCTGCTGTGCAATGAGAGGGTCAGTCGTGGCAGGGCTGATAATCTTGGGACAGCATCCATGAGGAAGCACATGGAAAGGCAACACCAACAGGTCTGGAAAAAACGTGACCCAAATACCACCTCCTGTCAGGATGCACCATACACTGCAGATCCCATCATGCAGCATCCTCTCACTGGAACTCAGGGCTCGTCAGCCTCAGTTGCCAGCAGCAGCACAGTCTCACTGCCATGTACACCCCTAATGAGGCAGCAATCCCTGACCGAGTCCATGGGCAATTGTCAGGTGTACTGCAGCAGCCATCCTATGGCACAGAAACTAACCGGACACCTGGTTAAGCTGCTGGTGCTTCAGTCCCTGCCATTTAATCTTGTGGACTCCCAGCCTTTCAGGGATTTTGTGGCGTGTGCGCACCCCAGATGGAGAGTCCCCAGCCGCCACTACTTCTCTAGCAAAGCTGTCCCATCACTGCACAGTTATGTGAAGAGAAAGGTTGGCGATTCATTGGGACTCTCGATGTCCAAGGCAGTGCACCTGAGTGCTGATGTCTGGTCCTCTAATTATGGGCAAGGGCAGTACATGTCCGTTACTGCCCATTGGGTCAACATCCTCCCAGGAGACCATCAGGAAGTTGGCCCATTCTTGCCACTGTCACCTCCACGGTGCTTTAGTGCCCCCACCGTCAATTGTCTATTTGGAAACATACTTGTTGGAATCAAGAGCTGCGGAAGCTGCCATCTCAACTTGCCTGAGAGCCATCAACTGCTGCCTTCTTCTGCTCCTCAACTGGTCTGTTTTTAATAATAATGACATTGAATCAGTCAACTGCTGCATCCTCCTCCTCAGTTAGCCTATCCTCGATAATACTGGCCTTGAATCAATCAACTGCTTCCTCATCCTCAAGTAGCCTCTCCTCGATAATACTGGCCTGGAATCGATCAACTGCTGCCACATCCTCCTCAATTAGCCTCTCCTCGATAATACTGGCCTGGAATCAATCAACTGCTGCTTCCTCCTCCTCAAGTAGCCTCTCCTCGATAATACTGACCTGGTATCAATCAACTGCTGCCTCATCCTCCTCCTCCTCAAGTAGCTTCTCCTCAATAATACTGGCCTTGAATCAATCAACTGCTGCCTCATCCTCCTCAATTAGCCTCTCCTCGATAATACTGGCCTTGAAACAATCAACTGCTGCCTCCTCCTTGAAGTAGCCTCTCCTCGATAATACTGGCCTTGAATCAATCAACTTCTGCCTCCTCCTTAAGTAGCTTTTCCTCGATATTACTGGCCTGGAATCAATCAACTGCTGCCTCATCCTTCTCAATTAGCCTCTCCTCGATAATACTGGCCTGGTATCAATCAACTGCTGCTTCCTCATCCTCAAATAGCTTCTCCTCGATAATACTGGACTTGAATCAATAAACTGCTGCCTCATCCTCCTCAATTAGCCTCTCCTCGATAATACTGGCCTGGTATCAATCAACTGCTGCTTCCTCCTCCTCCTCCTCAAGTAGCTTCTCCTCGATAATACTGGCCTTGAATCTATCAACTGCTGCCTCATCCTCCTCAATTAGCCTCTCCTCGATAATACTGGCCTTGAATCAATCAACTGCTGCCTTATTCTCCTCAATTAGCCTCTTCTCGATAATACTGGCCTTGAATCAATCAACTGCTGCCTCATCCTCCTCAATTAGCCTCTCCTAGATAATACTGGCCTTGAATCAATCAACTGCTGCCTCATCCTCCTCAATTAGCCTCTCCTCGATAAAACTGGCCTTGAATCAATCAACTGCTGCCTCCTCCTCCTCAAGTAGCCTCTCCTCGATAATACTAGCCTGGAATCGATCAACTGCTGCCTCTTTCTCAAGTAGCCTCTCCTCAATAATACTGGACTGGAATCGATCAACTGCTGCCTCCTCTCAAGTAGCCTCTCCTCCATAATACTGGCCTTGAATTGAACAACTGCTGCCTCCTCCTCAAGTAGCCTTTCCTCGATAATAGTGGCCTTGAATCAATCAACTGCTGCCTCCTCCTCAAGTAGCCTCTCCTCGATAATACTGGCCTTGAATCGATCAACTGCTGCCTCCTCCTCAAGTAGCCTCTCCTCAATAATACTAGCTTGGAATTGATCAACTGCTGCCTCATCCTCAAGTAGCCTCTCCTCGATAATACTGGCCTTGAATAGATCAACTCCTGCCTCCTCCTCAAGTAGCCTCTCCTCGATAATACTGGCCTTGAATCAATCAACTGCTGCCTCATCCTCCTCAATTAGCCTCTCCTCGATAATACTGGCCTGGAATCGATCAACTGCTGCCTCCTCCTGCTCTTCAAGTAGTCTGTTTTTAATTATACTGGCCTGAAATCAATCAACTGCTGCCTCCTCCTACTGCTGCTCAAGTAGTCTGTTTTTAATTATACTGGCCTGGAATTAATCAACTGCTGCCTCCTCCTCAAGTAGCCTCTCCTCGATAATACTAACCTGGAATCGATCAACTGTTGCCTCCTCCTCAAGTAGCCTCTCCTCAATAATACTGGACTGGAATCAATCAACTGCTGCCTCCTCCTGCTGATCAACTTGTCTCTTCTCAACAATACTGGCCTGAGAGGCGAGCAATCTACTGCTGTCTCCTCCTGTTCCTCGACTTGTCTCTTCTCAACAATACTGGCCTGAGAGACGAGCAATCAACCGCTGCCTCCTCCTGCTGCTCAACTTGTCTCTTCTCAACAATACTGGCCTGGGTGCAATCAAGTGCTGCCGCATCCTCCTTGTAAACTTTTTTTTTCAATATTTTTTGTCACTATTTTGGCACTTTTATTTACTATATTTTATTATTATTTCTATAATTATTATTTTTTTTTTCTCATTATTTTTGCACTTTCCCCCCCCCCCCCCCCCCCACTTTTTTCATTGTAATATCAACTGCAACCAAACGAAACTATACCCTATCACACTCCCACTATTGTAGCTGCAATTATTCAGCCGTTAGAGCAAGGTTCGTTTTCGGTTCGGACTGATCCGAACTTTACGAAAGTTCGCCGGATCGAACCAAACCGAACTTTTCAAAAGTTCGCTCATCCCTAGTTATAACTTTAAAAATCTAAATCTAAACAGTAGATGTGAAATGAAGCAAGTTTGCAATATACATAAATTATTTTTTTTTTCGTTGTTATCATGCTGTAAAACAAAGCTGGACTTACCAGAAATCCAGGTCCAGTCTCCTGAAGGCAGATTTTCTGACTTGTGCTGGTTGAAAAAAACAGACTAAACACAGGAATTTCAGCCAGTACAGAGAGTCACAGCTCAATGTGTCCATCAGTCCCATGACTGCCTTCTCTCTATAAATGCTCAGAGGGTTTCCTGTTTTTTTGAGAAACAAAGAGTCAAAAAACAGGAAGTTTCGTGTTTTCCATGATAACAACAACAAAAAAAAAAAATAATGAATGTAAATTGCAAACTTGATTTACATCACATCTAATGTTGATTTAGATTTTGAAACTTATAACGACAGTGACGCTTCAAAAGTGTACAATTCTATGGACATCCTCTGGATAGATAGATAGATAGATAGATAGATAGATAGATAGATAGATAGATAGATAGATAGGAGATAGATAGATAGATAGATAGGAGATAGATAGATAGATAGATAGATAATAAATAGATAGATAGATAGATAGATAGATAGATAGATAGATAGATCTTAAGATGATACACATTATATATTGCCAATAAATTCATCACATGTATGTTCTAAAGGAGTTATCTGGTGATGCAAATACTTTAAAAGGGTCAGTATAGGTTAAAAAAACTGGGTTACACACTCATCCAGTCCTACGCTACTGCCATTCGGGTGGTGCTCGGTCCCTGCTGATCTGGACTCCATGGTTGCATAAATTGTTGAATAAAGACAAGAGTCCACTAAGTTCAATTTATAACTTTGTCTTGAAACAGGAAAATTGCTTCCCTGCTGCCACCATTTTTTGACTGAGAGGGCATTTCCTTTTGCCAAGAGTAGAAATGGGAATTGCAGGGACTTGAGCGCCCTCAGAAAAGCAGCTTTCTAGAATCAAGAAAGTAAGGGCCGTATTACAACGGGATGATTACCGTTAGGAAAATTGTTAGACTGTTCAGATTTAAATAGCAGGCAATGATTATGTGACCAACAAGAAATCATTGATCGTTTGATAGAATCTGAAATCGATGATCGTTCACAAATCGTTCGAACATCGTTCGGTGTAATAACACGCCATTCGGTCGTTCCCTGGTCTATCAGCCAGGAAAGGACGATCGCAAGAACAACCGCAAGTAAGGATCATTGTCCTGTGTAATAGGGTGAATGATTTAAGATTGTCATAGTGGTCATTTGAGATCGTTTATCATTAATCACTGAAAAATGAATCAGGAAATCATACAATCAGACAATGACTATGAATGATCGCAAGTGCGTTTGTATCTATATACTGTGAATGATGAGTGCTTACACTGGAAGAGAACAGTTAACAATGATTTTGAGGTCGGCTTAAAAGATGCAACAATTTTTTGTTTGTCACTTGATCATTGCTGCATTTACACCAGAAAATTATTGCTTAAATTAGAAAGATTTTTGTAAAAATTTTGCCCGATAATTGGCCCCTGTAAAATGCCCTTTACATATGGTACAAAAAGCATTATAAAAATATTTGTTTAGTTTCTGTTCTACAGACTCTTCCAATATTGTGCTATCACGCAGTAAAGTTTCTCAGAGAACCTAGTTTGAAGAGTTCTCCTTTTGTCCTTATGTCACCTCTCCTGAGACAACCTCTATGCTGATTTATGACCAGATCAAAAATCAACTTTGATGTGGTCATAAATTAGCTTAGAAGTTTCTTCAGAAGGGGAATTAAAGGGGTTTTCCAGGCAAAACAGACTGATGGCCTGTCCACAGGATCGCTCATCGATCATTGATCATGTCAACATCTGGCTCTCTGCCAATTGGCTGTATGCCACCCACCCTACATAGTGAACCAGATTGGAAGCAGTTTGTCATTGTGTAGCGGCAGTCACACAGCTCAGCTCCCATTCAACTTAACGGCAGCTTCTCTGACAAACGTCACTGATAACAGTACACTATAGAGGCTGTAGAAGAGAAAGTGAACAAAATGGTTGATAAAGACTTTTTAGGGTATGTTCACACAACATTTTGAGGTTAAAATATGGCTTTATTTTGATAATTATGTCCGTAAATGATGATCATGATCCTTATTTGTAGCTGTATTTATCAAACTTTGACCATCTTTTTAACAAAAAAAAAACTGACGTAAATCAGTTGTCCGTGTATAACGTATGTAAGTATAAATTCATAAATACATTTTAATCAATAGGTTTGGTTTAAAGGGTGTACTTTATCTGTATAAAATAATTCTACGGCTACCTTCCGGGACAAAAAAATGTCGCAATAGAGGTTTACCCACTTAATAACAGAAGAATTTCAGAATTTCAGGATTTCATTTTTTTAGAGTCCATTACCTGCACAAAAGGCTTTTAAAATGTAAATGAATGATTCACAAATGAAGGTCATGCTCACCATAAAACCAAGAGATAATATATTATCTGTACCTCATTTATAGCCAAAAGATGTCTTAAATGTATCATAATTCAGATGCTTAACTTAAAAAGTAAACACATTAAACATTTAGCTCTGAGCCCTAGTTGAGTCAGCACATGGTTAGAATAGTATGATAAAGTTACTTAGGGTAACAGGTTCAGCATATTCAGAGATATGCAAATATTTTAAGGTAAAAGTAGAAGTTAATTAAAACAAAAAAAAGGAAATTTTATGACCTTCTTACATGACTATTCCATTTTCACCATAGTAAATTTTACCATGTGTTAGTTTGCTCTATACAATATACAAGTAAGACTTTCATTTTTTTGTTCTAATTTTTGTATATTTCACCCCTTGAAGAGATTTTTTAAACAAAATATACAAAAATTAGATTAAAAAATGTAATAGGTTTCCACAAGAGGCATTCCACCAGTTCTAATGTGTCCATCACATTTTTTCATTATAATTTTTGCATATTCCGATAAAATATCCCCTCAAGGGACGAAATATATAAAAATTAGAATGAAGAAAAGTAATAGGTTAACCAGGCACCCTCCCCTGTGCCGAGCAGGGGGCACCTGGCTAAATGATCAACCCCATTGATTTTAATGGGGTATGTTACTCGAGCATTGAAAAATACTCAACTCGAGTAACGAGCACTCATGCATGTAAGTGCTCGCTCAACACTAGTGAGAAAGTTAAACTTAAACACTTTTTCACATGGTTTCTAATTACCTTTAAACCCGTCTTATGGTAAGATATGGTATAATGGTATATGTTTTTTTTAAACTTTACTATGGAAATGCAGTCACTCGAGTAGATAAACAGTTTGCTAAATATCCATAGGAATCATGTGCAGACTTTCAAAGTCCAGCTATTATTGAGATTTTCAGACAGATTAAACAATTGCTGTGAGAGTCTAAAGTTTATCTTAAGTAAATATATTCTTCTTACTTCGGCTCCTAGTGATGCCTCCATGCCATGGCTGAGCTAATTGTAAAACAATAAATAACATGTTTTATTACCAGTTGACATATACCTTATTTAGAGGCATTAGTATTGCATTGTCTCCACCCCATGGCGAGCGGAAATACTTTCTTACATACTTAAATCTACATACCGTTTTGCAATATACAGTATATTTCCATGTAAGAAAGAAAAACAATGGGCATGATTTAATAAAGGGGTATTCCAGGAAAAATTTACTTTTCCCCTATCCACAGGATAGTAGAAAAGTAGGAGATCGCGGGGGGGGGGTCTGACCCCTGAACCCCCCAGCGATCTCCGTATTGGACCCTGCAGCCCAGGGTCACGTATTCAGTCCTATGGAGTGACGGAAGGGCACTGTACTCAGCTCTTTACGTCACTACATAGGAATGAATAGAGCCTCAGGTCGCGTGCAGACCTGGCGCTCTATTCATAACGGAGATTGCCGGGGGATTCAGGGGTCGGACCCCCCGCGATCTCCTACTTTTCCCCTGTTCTGTGGATAGGGGAACAGTTAATTTTTTCCAGAATACCCCTTTAAGCTTTCTTCTATAAAGCTTCTCTTTGTTTCCCATACCAACCAATCACAGCTCGGCTTTCATTTCTCACATTGCTCTGATAAAAGGAAAGCTGTGCTATTTTACAACAAAGAGAATCCTACTATAAAACAGCTTAATAAATCCCCCTTCCCAAATGTTTTTACATGGTTAAAAACTGTAGTTCCCAACCTTTTGAACCAAATTTAACTTTGCTTGATGGTCTGGAGCCACCTTAAAACCCAAAATAGAGGAGAAACAGTATAGAGTAGGTTGTTTTCATTTTGTTGGAACGTGCATATTCGGTTGACTTTCCGAAGAACTTATTATTAAGATATTTTCCCAGAACAGTCAGGTGAGTGTGAATGTAATTACGAAAAGGGATGCGAATGTCTGATTCACACCTCCTCAGCCTGATTCACACACCCCCAGCCTCATACTCACATCCCCTCAGCCTGATTCAAATCCCTGAGCCCTCTATTTATACCTCTTTAGCCTCATAGTCACACCCCTTGAGCATGATTTACACCCACGTCAGCCTCGTATTGACTTAGACTATTGAGTAAGTGGCTTAGACTATTGTCAGGCAACTCACAGTCTCATGTCACTGCATGCTACCCCAAGTAGAAGAATCTTTACACTACTCTAACAGTAGAAATGAATGTAGCACTCACCCATTAGCTTCAGAACTTTGTCTTTTTATTTCATGCACAGAAAGCAAGGGAGGGAAGTGGAGAGGTGCAGGGTCCCGGGATGGCCGTTTTGGGGACCACCCCCTTTGTCGACCAGATGTGGTCGACACCTGGTCGACAAAGGGGGTGTTTCCCGAAACAGCCGTCCCAGGACCCGTCTGCACTTCTCCACCTCCCTCCCCTGCTTTCTGTGGATGAAATAAAAAGACAAAGTTTTGAAGCTATCGGTTGAGTGCAGCATTCATTTCTACTGTTACACATTAGTTGACCTTCCCTCCGTATGCTTGCACCCTTGCTCAGAAGTCTGTATACCACAGTTAGGACTTGTTTGCTTTCCCCCCTGGATCCGTGCACTCGGACTTACATGCAGCGTGGTGCGGGTCTGCTATTAGTCGTAATAGTTTCGGAGCTCGAGACTCCATTCCATAGTGTGTCTGGAGCTCCAGACTCCATTCCATAGGACATCATCCATATGGACCTTGCATGGAACAGTCCCTGTCACAGACAGAGGTGGCAGCAGAGAGCACTTTGTCAGACTGTAAAGAATACACCACTTCTTGCAAGACATACAACACCTGATAAGTACTACAACTACCTGATAAGGTTTAACAAACCTTTGATTGGACAAACTGATATCTTTCTGTGCCAAAGCCGTACCTGGGGTCTAATATCCACCGATCAATAACTGCTAAGGATAAATTCACACATCCGCAGTGCAGTTCATGACCGTGGACCCACGGCCGTGGCCCGCACTACGAATGAGCATCTGTACTGCTCCGTGCTTCACGGAGCACTACATTGCCGCTTCATTACAGTAGCGATCCGTGCCGCAAAATGCGGTCCGCATTACAACATGTCCTTTTTTTGCGGCACTGATCACGGCCCCGTACACACGTACCATAGATTCTATCTTCTGTCCAAAATTGCGTGCCCGCAATTGCGGACAGAACAACGGACGTGTGAATGTAGCCTACAAGCTGCAGTATTATTGACCACAAGCACTGTGCCTTCCATTCCACAATTTGGTGATATGCACAGCTGACGTTACGTACACATATAAGGATTCCTAAAACCATTAAAGCCTCAGTAAATGCATTCAGGAGCCAAAAGTGAATCACTTGGTATTCTACAAAGTTGTAATATCTTTGGCTATAAGAGAGAAAGTGAACTATTTAAAAAAAAAAAGTTCATGTTTACTTTATGAGCTATTGAGTGACACTTCCCAGAATTATAGACTTTGTTTAGACTATTCCTTTCAACCGCAAAATTTCTCATGTTTTTTCATCAGATAAATACATATGAAATACATTTCTGAAAAGAACATGAGCCAAGCCATAGGAACACAGATCTGCAGTTAAGCGGTGGCACTAAAGAGAATGCCTTAAAGTGATAGCCCCTAAAAGGTGATAACATACCACTAGGATAGGCCATCAATGCATGATCTGTCAGGCTCCACCAATTCAATGAATAAAGTGAATACTTTGCTGGTGTAGCACAAATTAAAAAAAAAAAAAAAAAGACATCTGCATTTTATACATTGATCTACCGTTAATTAATGTGCAATCGTACAACTTTAGTAAAGAGATGTTTTTTGTGAGTGCAGCTAAAAGCCCCCATATACATTGGGGAAAAGTCCACCAAGCCCGATGAATCCTGGTGGGATTGGCCAACCATCCAATGTATATTACAGTATCCCATCTCTCCTCTGACAGATGGTGTTAGGAGAGAGAAGCACAGGGCATGTTTAATTTCAACAGCCCAATCCTTTTGTGTATAGGGAGATAAGCGGATGCCAGAGCTGTCTGGTAGTGGCTTACCTCCCCTTTCCCCATTCAGAACACATAAACATTTGGCAGATCCCAATGTTAGTGAGCGCAGATCTACTAGATTGGTGCTCTCTTACTGAGCGTATTAGATGGTTTGATAATCGTGCAGCAAGGACTGTATACAGGGCCATATTTATCACTAGGCACCCGTGGTCCAGTGCCTAGGGCAGCACCTTGTGGGGGGGCAGCACCAGGGAGCAGGGGGAAACAAACAATTTATTTTTTCGTTTTTATTTTTTTAGTCTTCCACCTCCCGTTAAAACTTGCCAGTAAATTTGATGTTTTTTTCTATGGGGGGGGGGGGGGGTGTATGGTGGAATTGTTCAGGTCTGGTATGACGGTGTTACCCAGTCACGGTAAGGTGCTGTTGTTCAGGTCTGGTGTGGCAGTGTTATCAAGTCACAGTATGGCAGTGTTGTTCAGGTCTTGGTATGGCGGTGTTATCCAGTCACAGTATGGCGGTGTTGTTCAGGTCTGGTATGGCAGTGTTATCCAGTCACAGTATGGCGGTGTTGTTCAGGTCTGGTATGGCGATGTTATCCAGTCACAGTATAGTGGTATTGGTCAGGTCTGGTATGGTGGTGTTATCCAGTCACAGTGTGGTGGTATTGGTCAGGTCTGGTATGGCGGTGTTATCCAGTCACCGAATGGTGGTATTGGTCAGGTCTGGTATAGTGGTGTTATCCAGTCACAGTATAGTGGTATTGGTCAGGTCTGGTATAGTGGTGTTATCCAGTCACAGTATAGTGGTATTGGTCAGGTCTGGTATGGCGATGTTATCCAGTCACAGTATGGTGGTATTGGTCAGCTCTGGTTTAGCAGTGTTATCCAGTCACATATCCAAAAAGAAAAGAATGGTTTTGTAGTCAGCTCACCTTTCTCTTGTTTTTCTTATGCTCGAGGATTGGAGCCTTTTTTGGTAAGGAGGGTGCACGGATGACCAGGACGCCGGCTCAGCGTTGTTGTGCCAAATGCAGAGGAAAACAAAAAACTTCTTCCAGCACTCCAAAAAATAATGTTAAAAAACAATCCTTTAATTCGTCATTATTGAAAAAGAATTACTCCCCGTAGGAGACCGTACCAACGCGTTTCACACTTTTAGTGCTTAATCATGGTGTATTCGGTAAAATGTGCAACTAGTGATTTAAAACCGTGTTACTCACCGCCCGGTACCGCCCCCATGCCGGTGACGTGTAATCACATGATTAGAGTGTGTCACCTGTGTGGGAGGAGGTGATGGGAGGGTCCATTCCGATAGAAACAAACACATATACATGTTAAAAATAATAGAAAGGCAAAAGGTTCAATATACACATACATAATTTAACATGTATATGTGTTTGTTTCTATCGAAATGGACCCTCCCATCGCCTCCTCCCACACAGGTGACACACTCTAATCATGTGATTACACGTCACCGGCATGGGGGCGGTACCGGGCGGTGAGTAACACGGTTTTAAATCACTAGTTGCACATTTTACCAAATACACCATGATTAAGCACTAAAAGTGTGAAACGCGTTGGTACGGTCTCCTACGGGGACTAAAACTTTTTTAATAATGACGAATAAAAGGATTGCTTTTTAACATTATTTTTTGGAGTGCTGGAAGAAGTTTTTTGTTTTCCTCTGCATTATCCAGTCACAGTATGGCGGTATTGGTCAGGTCTGGTATGGTGGTGTTATCCAGTCACAGTATGGTGGTATTGGTCAGGCCTGGTATGGTGGTGTTATCCAGTCACAGTATAGTGGTATTGGTCAGGTCTGGTGTGGTGGTGGTAAATGTGACGCCTGGCGCTATTACCTACCAATCTATCAATCCTGTGGTAAGGATTCTGTCAGACAACATGCAGTCGGTTCTAATCATTGATTCCATGTGGAATTTGTTTATTTTTTAAGCAATTCAAAACCATGAAAAACGTGATTCAAACAATATTTCTACATGTAGAGAACTGCATGTGGCTGAAACCACTCTTCCCCATGCTTCCCAAGAAGGGGCGTCTTCATACCTAGTGCTTAGGGCAGCAGCAGCTGTTAATATGGCCCTGACTGTATAGATAAATAGTTAGCGATGTCCATGCAACCGTTGCCCCTTACTGGTCAAAAGGAGACAGCGCCATGGCCAGTGAGCGGCCTGTCACTTTGGAGACCGTCTCTGAAGTTCCAGTGGCAGCTGCGAGCAGAGAGCAAAAGCAAGAAGAACACTGGGGGGAGGGGCAGATATGTATAAGATTTTTTTTTTTTACACAACCAGCCGTCGACCACCTATCGCTATTACACGTAGAGATGCACTCCCGGCGCCCGATGATTTTTAGGCTTGGGTAAAAGAGTATGATCAGCCAATGATCGTTTCATCAACTGATCGTTGTCTTTATTACACGGACTGATAATCTGTTGAATTGGCGTATTATCGCTCCATATAATAGGGCCCTTATTCTATATTTATTATGTCATCAATCACATGTTTGTCTTTTGTGTATTTATAGCAATAACTTCCTGTCTATTTTATTCTTGTTCAGTAATTCCTTTACAATACATGAGCTTAGCGGCACCGCACGGTTCAGTGACAGGCACATGACAATGGTGGGTGCAACACGTCTCATGGCTTCAAAACCATGATAGACATTATACAAAAGGGAAACAGTAGCAAACGCCTAAGCACGAAGCTATGACTAGAATTTAACTACCCTACGCTAGACACAACTATACCTGAAAAAATGTGAAGGAAAGAAAAAGCTAAAAAGTAAATGACACATACTGATGAACTGATAAACACATTTTCTAAGGCGTGGCCTATACGGGTGTCATTTTGTTCTATGGGTCATGCTGAAGTCTCAATAACAAGTAACCACGTGGGACTTTTTGAAGATATACGATATGGTATAGATATATAATGTCCCATGCCATCATAGAAAGTCTCCTCAGTGGAAAGTTTGGGATGATATGGGAAGATCATAGGCCAAGATTGCAAGGGTTAAAAGATACACATACACACATAGTATATTCATTTTGGAATCTTGAACAAAGTGAACAATGTTTTAAAAACATGAAGGTCACTGCTACACGCATACTTTCTGCATGCCAGACCATAGCCAAGAGGCATAGACCCACATGATATGAACCGCAGACGACAGTTAAACCTCAGCTACAGGTATGCAGCCAGATCGGAGGCAGACAAGGAAAACAGGTGTGTCAAGTTCAGGAGAGTTCTCCGAGAGAAAGGGTACTCATCACATTTCAGCCAGGGGGATGCAGCTTTCTCTTCACAACTTGTCACACAAGATATGGCTAGCTGTCATTCGGCTTGATTTGTTTCACCTCATGTCTCTTGAGTGAAATGCATTCCCTTTGAAGTCGAACCTCACTTTTCTAAATGTCAAAAAAAGGGAAAACACTGAACAATGGGCGTACTATAAACAAAAAGACGTCAATACCGATTTCAGTCGTATCCATTGCTTTGTGTTTCCTGCGAGGCATATGCCGCCTTTTTGAATGCAAGTGAAAGAGCTCAATAAGGGGACATGTTAAAGTTTCTAGATGTACAAAGTGTCTTCAGTTTCAATATGTCACAGGTTTTTTATTAAAGAGGATGTACCACCAGGTACATCCTCTTTAACCTGAAGCCACGGATCGGATGGCGCCGGCACGGGGAAGCCGGTGCCACAGTCCGTTTTCCAGACCGAGTCCCGGTTCCCGTCCACGGCTCCGTTCTATGCACCGGAACCGGACGGTGCTCAAGCACTGGAGGTAGGTCGGGCCGCCCCCAGTGGGAGGGAATGAATGGAGCCGCGTCATACATGGGAGGGAATTCCCTCCCACTTGGGGCAGCCCGGCCTACCTCCAGTGCTTTAGCACCGGCGGTTCTGGTGCATAGAACAGCGCCATGCACAGGTACCGGGCCTCGGTCCGGAAAATGGACTGCGGCACCGACTTCCTAGTGCCGACGCCGTTCGATCCGTGGCTTTAGGTTAAAGAGGATGTACCTGGTGGTACATCCTCTTTAATATGGTTTCCTTCCCATAGATAAAGGCTTGGTATTGTAAGAAATATTTATTTATATGCTAATATTTGAGTAAAAATGAATGTATTTGTATATCTGGGAGTTTCTATCATGGGTATGGTCCATCAATATAAACTAAGGCCAGGGATACGATTCTGATGAATGGAAGGGGTACAAGCAGGACTGGAACTAATAAGCAGCCCTGGCACACAAACCCCACCAGCCTATATAGCACATGCCGTGAAAACATGGCCTGAACTTCCCTTGCCACTTTCTTATGCCCCATTAACACGTCAGTGTCAGTTTTTCCTGTCAGGAAATCCTGATCAGGAGGCCTTAAAAGGCTTCAGAAAACCATCAGGAAACCTTCAGGATTTCCTAATGTGCATCAGGAAAGTATCAGAAAAGCATCAGGGTTTTCTGAGCTCCCATAGATATGGGGGCATCTGTTCAGGAAATCCTGATGAAAATAGGACAGGTTTTATAATTTTCTGCCCAGTTTTCCTGAACAGACACCCAGGAAAAATCCTGAAGGCTGTCAGTGTTTAATACAACCCTATGGGTCAGGACATCCTGGAAGGAATTCCTGATAAGAAAAACAGACAGATATTCATAAAGTGTGAAGGGGTCCTTAAAAATGTACACCACGCAATCAGCACAATAAGACATATAAAAGCTCCAATATCATAAACGATCTACTACTTTTCCTCTATTCTGCGGATAGGGGAAAAGCTAATTTTTATTGGAATACCCCTTTAAAGTTATGCTAATGAAATAATTCCAGGACATTTTCCTTAGAAGTCTATAAAAACAAATAGGTTTTAACATTCCCCTCATCCCAACAATAATTAGCGGGTCCGCAGTACAGTGACTTCATTGTGCTGCGGACCAGTGAAGAGGACACATGGGGGTGAGTATACAGCTCTCCCCACCCCCTCCCCTGCACTGCACCCCTCCCAGCAAGGAAGGGGGGTCACTTAACCCCTTCCTTGCTGGGATGGGTGCAGTCTGACATCAGTCTGGCCCCCAAGGGGTTAAGGGGGATGCAATGCATCCTCCCTAAACCCCTCGGGGGCCAGACTGTAAGCAGCGATCTGTAAAGATGTTGAATACTGTAAGGAGCACAACACCGCTCACAATGATGGGTATTGTGCTGCTATTTTTGTGTTTTTTGTGTGTTTCTCCCTTTTTGTTTTTCAGATATCGGTATCCTGTGGATTACGTCGCATTCGGTGGACTACGTCGATGACCAGCGGTAGTTTGGATTTTTTTTTTTTTAAATAAAATGGTCAATGAGGGGTGTGGGGGTGTTTTTATTTGAATTTTAAAAAAATTCACTTGTGCATTGTCTTTATTTCTTTACTTTATAAACTTAGTAGTGGAAGCCGTCTAATAGACAGAATCCATTACTAAGTTGGGGCCTAGTGTTAGCCGGGATAAAATGGCTAACACTAACCCCCTATTATTACCCCAGTACCCAATGCCACCAGGGGTACTGGGAAGAGCCAGGTGCCAGTGGTCCCGAAGCGTCAAAATTGGCGCTCCTGGACTAGGGCGGCAGCAGGCTGGTAAGATTTAGGCTGGGGAGGGCCTAAACCAATGGCTCTTCCCACCCTGGTGTTACCAGGCTGCTGTTGCTTGGTTTTTAACCCGGCTGGTTATGAAAATAGGGGAAACCCTACTCGTTTTTTTTTTTTTTAAATAAATAAATAATAAAAAAAAAACGCATAGGACTGATGTCAGACTGCACCCATCCCAGCAAGGAAGGGGTTAAGTGACCCCCCTTCCTTGCTGGGAGGGGTGCAGTGCAGGGGAGGGGGAGAGCTGTATACTCACCCCATGTGTCCTCTTCGCTGGTCCGCAGCACAATGAAGTCACTGTGCTGCGGACCCGCTAATTATATGTGCGCTCAGCCGATCAGCTGATCAGCTCAGCGCACATATGATTCAAAATGTTTCTTTTAATAATGCTATTGTGATAACATAATTAGAAGAAACATTTGATGTTTTAATTAAAGTAAAGTATTAATTATTAAAGTGAGCTCTTTTTACCGGGTATATGAATTAACGGCTTTAAAAGAGCTTCCTGTAATAATTAATATTTAATTAATAAAACACATTTTCGTTGTAATAAAATGAATTGCGTTGTTCAATAATTTTATTTAAATGAATCCATACTTGTGCAATTAAATATACTGTAAAAAAATAAATATATATAAATATACATTTATTTATATATATATTTATTTTAACGGTATATTTAATTGCACAATGATGGAATCGTTTTAATTAAATTATTGAACAACGAAAGTGACTTTATTACAACGAAAATATGTTCTATTAATTAAATATATTAACCATTAGGGGAGTCGGCTCGGCATTATTGCTGATTTGCCGGCTATTTTTTTCTTTCACTATTTTTGCACTTTGATTTTTTCCACTTTTTTCATTGTAATAGCAACTGCAACTACACGAAACTATACCCTATCACACTCCCACTATTGTAGCTGCAATCATTCAGCCGTTATTGCAAGAGGTTCGTTTTCGGTTCGGTTCGTCAGAACCCGAACTTCAGGAAAGTTCGGGGGATTTGAACCGAACCGAACTTTTCAAAAGTCCGCTCATCCCTACCCCAGACCCCTAAATAATCCCAGACATGCAGTCACTGAAGACCCCTAAAAAATTTTTTTTAGAAGACCCCTAAATATTCGTACGGCAGAACCTAAAGTAAATCAAGCCCCAGACCCCTGAATAAATTCGTAGCCAGGACCTGCATAAATTGCAGACAAATCTCCAGCCCCCTCCCAATACAGTAGTAATGAGGAAGCCCACTCCAGCCCCCTCACCATACAGTAGTAAGTAGAACGCCAACTTCATCCCTTTATCCCTAAACATTCGTAAGTACCCCGCTCTCCAGCCACTTTTCCACAAAGTCATAAGCAGAACCCCAATTTCAGCCTTGTCCCCACACAGTGGTATGCAAGCTCCCACTCCAGATCCCTATCCACACAATAGGAAGCTCTCTCCCAACACAGTAACCCCCTCACCTAGTCCAGAGGCAGCATCAGATCATCTCCAAGTCCTGGAGCTAAAGAGTAGAGAACTCGAACCTTCCACATTTGATTCCCGATGCCTTCCCGGTCCGTGGGGAAGAAGGAAACAGCCCGGTACCGCCTGGAATCAGGAATTAAATGTGGAAGGTTCGACAAGGTTCGAGTTCGATAGAACCCAAGATTTTCCGATATTCGATCATCTCTACTGAAGAGCTGAAGAAAGCCTGTTATTAGGCAAAGAAGTCAGCGCAGGAGATGCACATACACTAGGCACATCACAGACCCATATACCCATGTATTAGTTAGATGTATGGCTGATGAAAGGTAGGAGTAGATGGTTGAGTTTTATAATAGGTTTAGTACAAGTGCTGATCTACAAGATCAGCACCAATCACACAAGATCGACCAACGTTTGTCACGTTTTTCTGTATGCTCTTCCTTCACCAAACAATGTTTGTCCATTTATGTTAAAAAAAAATCTAAACAACAAATTATTTGAGAATATTGCAAGATTTATTTCATCCCCCACACTATGAAAAAAAATTGCCATTATTTTAAATATATGTCACATTTAGTATTGTTTAAATAGATTCACAGTTCTGCTTCCTCCAACAGAAAGTGAATCTTACAAAATGTTCTTTTTGTACCTTGCGGCCTCTGGGGTTTATCAGAGCACAAGTTTGAAGGTTACACTTTTTATGAATGACTTGTTTATTTAATTCGAAGAGTGAGCAGATTTTAATTCTCTACTTAGAATAAGTGTTTATACATTTGTTCCAAGTTTTTCCACTTATCAGTTTTCACAAGAAAAGTTTTAATATCTTTTTTATTACTGTTTGTGTGGAGCACAGTTTAATGTAATAAGAGGCTTATCTTTTAAGGCTGCATCCCTTAAAGGAGAAGTCCGGTGATTTTTAAAATTCAGCAGCCGGCAAAGGCAGGGGGAATTTGATTACAAGTATGAACTTACCTCTCCCCGCAACTGCAGTGAGCAGCGTGACCGGTCTCAGAACTGACAAGTGGCCAGTATATCAGCCGGGACAGGACTTTTTGCTGGGATCCCGAGGCCGGTCCCATGACTCACCGCAGGCACGGGGAGAGGTAAGTTCGTACTTTAATTTTCCCACCTGCCATCTGCCAAATTTTAAAAATTGCCAGACTTCTCCTTTACATCAGTTTGAATTATGATGCTTCTTTTTACACTATTTAAAGAGGATGTACCACCTGGTACATCCTCTTTAACATGAACCCACCTATCGAACGGCGCCGGCACGGGGAAGCCGGTGCCGCGGTCCATTTTTTGGACTGATGCCCCGTTCCCGTGCATGGTGCCGTTCTATGCACGGGAACCGGCCGGTGCTCAAGCACTGGAGGTCGGCCCGCCCGCCCCCTGTGGGAGGGAATTCCCTCCCCTGTACGACGCGGCTCCGTTCATTCTAAGGGATCGGCTTCCCTGTGCCGGCGCCGTTCGACAGGTGGGTTCAGGTTAAAGAGGATGTACCAGGTGGTACATCCTCTTTAAATATACAGAGTCACAGTGACCTGAGCAACCATTTTTATAACCCACAGGCAATATGACAGATATAGGCTATGTTCACACAATGATGTTTTGAACGGCCATCATGTTGACACCAAAAGAAATAATTATGGACGTAACTAATGATCATGACCATTATTTGCGGCCATAATTATAAAAAAATCCAAAAAGAACTATGTTCCAGCATCAAAATTCGATAAAAAAAATTCCAGCTTTATTGGTACAAAATCCAAAGTAAAAATACAAAATATACAAACATGGTGCGGTCTCAGTCACGAGATGCTTTTGGGCAGTGTATATCTGCTGTGATCAAGGCTAGACAGTGGCCAAAACGTGTCTAGACACTGAGCGAGACTGAAATATTTGCTTATTACACCCATACTTTGGTGGCTGTCCAAAAATGGTGGCCCTAAAATGGCCAAAAAAGACAATGTGGAAACGCTGCCTATCCCTGTTAAGGTGACTGTGTTTGGAAAGAGAGTTTAAGTGGAAGAGCTTTGATAGAAATAATGGAAGAATAGTCAATTACACTGTGATAGAGTGCTGCGGGCACCAGGAAGTTAAAGCACATATTCACAGCGGGATGTTAATCCCGCTGCGAATATGTGCTATCATAGGAGTGAATTGATATCGGACCCGCAACGGTTCTCGCTTTGAATCCTCAGAAGTGAGATCCGCTGTGGATCCGGTAGGTGTGAAGGCACCCTAAAAAGGTAATAAGGGCTAATACACACTTTATGTGGAATTAACTATAATTAGCGTTGAGTGGAGTTGCCAAACTGTTCAGGTTTGGCAACAATCTGCAAACCTGAACACCAGCATGTGACTCCTAGATGCTGGAGAAGTTGGATACCACCCTAGGACTGCCGGAAAACATGGATACAGCCTATGGCATTCAACTTTTCCAACCCTTTGGAAGTCAAAAAATGTCAAGTGTTGGGGTTCGGAGAATCCACTCACCTTAACTATAGTATAAAAAGGGGCTCCTCAAAGTTTTTGGACGGAAGCCTCACTCAACACAGCAGCAGCCTCTCAGAAAGACCAAGATGATTTGGGGGCTTGGCTATTTGTTCTGGACGTTCATGCAAAAAAAAAAGATTATAGCTTAGTCTACCTTTTTATTTATGTCCTAAACTATGTATAACGTTACAATAAATTCCAAATAAAATAATGTTCCTAAACCAGAGATTGTTGCAGCCAGGGAAAGGACTGTGCAGCGTCCTACTGCTGGACCTCTCCAATAACTAGTGGGTGCCTCGCCAACCATAGCGTTTAGGAAATGAATGGTGAGGTAAGTGTGTGAGGTAGCAGGAGGGTAGGTACATCTGACGTCTGTCAGGAAAAAACTTGTCACTGGGTTGAGGGGACAGAGACATAAATATATATAGTAAATTTCCTATTGGGTATGGGTTTCCTCTTCGTTTTAGATGAAACTATAAATTCTATGTATTTTCTACCCATTTTAGCAAGTAGTAAATTTAGTCAATTCTAATAGTAGAACCTGAGAATATAATTCTCTCTGTTTGCTTTGTGCTCTACTGGTTTAAAGCAACAGACTATCTGTTTCCAAGAAATGAAAATGAAACATAAAGGTGAGTAGATGGAATGAATGATTCATGTTCCAATGATACTTGCTTAGTGAGTGGCTTTACCGTGTATTAGGGGACCCTGGTGTCATTGTATGCTTTTCAATGATACTTTTTCCTAGAAAGAAAAAGAGGTTATAAGAATCCTTGACTCGTGTTTGAAGAGTAATGTCTAAACAGCTGCTTACATTGGAACATTTGTACCTGTTATATGTCGAGGTACTACAGATATTTAATTGATGAGAATACTACTAGGTATATGTGCTTGAACTGTTGCAATGTTGAAGTGCGGTAAGTGTGGTGCAGTAAGCCATAGTGTTCTATCTATATGATATGTGCTGAGATGAACCAGGAAGCTGAATCAGTGTCGTGAGTAGAATGTATGAAAAGATGAACGGTATAGCCCACTTGACTGGAGGATGGAAAGTTAACCCTTTCAATGTCTTTTCACTAATCCAGGCATGAACCTCTTTACCTGCAGAGTCGATGTAATTGCCCTAGACCACCAGGTATATACACATTAAGGCTATGTTCACACTGCGTATGAGTCCGGACGCATTTCATACGCCGCCGTACATGTGCGGCTGAAACTACGGGCGTGGGAAAAATAGACATGCGGCCGGATGTGTACGAACCGCGAACATACGCCCATAGTACAGTTATGCTTCCCTAGCTTGTTTGTAATCGATCTGAAAGAGGTCATTTACTTGGAAATCTTCGCCCAGCCCCGTAAACCACACAGAACCTTTTGGATCGAAAAATCAAGTTCAATTTGGCTGAAACAAGTACTTTGTACGGGACCGCATGGAAATCCACGGCCGTGAGTTTCAACATTTCCGTCCTCAAACAATGATCGTGTTCATTTTTCACAGCGCCGCATACGATCCGGCCGTAAGCTCATACGTAGTGTGCATTGTGCGGGCGTATATCATATACTTTCAAGCGAACGCATCAACCTCAAAACGGGAGGTTGGGGAAAGTGGGGTAAGGAGCTTCAATTGGCTACCAGTGTATATTGTAAATCTATATAACTTTTCATGTGGGGAGGGAGTAGGGGTGAACCTTTTTCGCCGCACTACTCCTTTAACCCTTCCCCAGACCACCCTAGATGGTGTTCTTTTATCTGCCCTATATCCCAAGTAATACTGAAATTAACCCTATATATGATTGTGATCACCAGAAATGGTGACATTTACCACTTCTCTGCCCTAGACCACCAGAGATGCAGATATTAAAGCGAATGTACCACTAGGTATATTGCTTTTTTGTTTTTTACATGGGCAGTCCCTTTTTTAACCACCACAAGGTTCCCGAGCACAGTCTCTTACTGAGCACTGGCCAGGCAGGAAACACTGGAGACGGGTCTGTCGGACCCCAGTGTGACGATCTCCCCTTTTTTATACGGTTCCATTGATTCAAATAAAGCCGCGTCACAGAGGGGAGGGGGTTTTGTCACACTAGGGGTCAGCGGGCCGGCCTTCAGTGCTTCATGCCCAAGCGGTACTGGTTAATAGACCAGCACCTTGCACGGGAATCGGGCGACTGCAGCACCGGCATCTCTGTGCCGACACTGGTCTGTTCATGCAAAAAAACACCAATCGATGTACCTAGTGGTACATTCGCTTTAACTCCTTTACTGCACTAGACCTTCAGAGATGTTGCCATTGGCCTCTTTACTGCTCTAGACCACCAGATACATGAACATTAATCCCTTTTCTGTCACTGAGAAGCAGGGATTTTGACATTAACCCCATTCACTGACCTAGACCCCCATGGATACTGTCACTGACCAAATACAGGGTCATTGATTTGTAATTCCAAATTAGTACAAGATAATATAACAAATGTATAGAATAAACTGCAGCACTCACCAGTGCATACATGTTTATGGCAACTATCCTATGGCCTACGAGAAAGCTATGACACTTGCTGGTGAGTGCTGCGGTTTGTTCTATAAATTCATGAAGATTATGGGATTGCTATTTTAAATGTGCACCACTTTGAAGGTGTCAGGATAGCTTCAGGTGGGACTTTTGCACTTTTGAATTGCAATGGAATAATCTATGCAGTGCCAGCCCTGTGTCTTGCTTTAGAGCATGGGTGTCAAACTGTGGCCCTCCAAGCTGTTTCACAACTACAATTCCCATGCCTGGACATCCAAAGCCAAAGCTTGGCTGTCCATGGGCATTGTAGTTTTGCAACACTTGGAGGGTCGCCAGTTTGACACCCCTGCTTTAGGCCATGTTCGCACAACATAAGTAAAGTATTAATCATGGCCATTGTTGCCAATTTGCAACACGGCTGTGATTAATACTTTACTCTAGCTCTGACCGCATGCTCCAATGTGTGCAGCGGCGAATTGGGAAGCGGGCGCACATGGTTGCGCTCACATCCCAATTCATCAGTAGTGAAGATCATCTGACCAGTACTGCATTACCGGACAGGATGATCTTCTCTGACACCGGCCGGGTCACAGAACGGCCTGTGTCTTACGCCATGTGAACATGGCCTTAGAGTGTAAGTTAAGCAATGTATGTGCAAAAATACTTAAAATTTTATGTAGCTTTATTCTATATTTAAATGGTAATAATAGGGTCCAAGATTGAATGTTCTATTATTATTAAGACTTTTATAATCAGCAAGAGAAAGTGGTATATTTGAGATGCCATGTCTGCAAGAATTGTTGCCAAACAGTGAGTGATGTACTTTAAAAGAACAGATTGTCTTAATCCAAGGTGTTGTCTGGGCGCCAGGTTTTAGTAACCTGAGATTACAAGAAAAAGTTTTGGCAGGCATATTCAGATCCGCTGCAGCTTTTCATTAATCCAAAGCTACCAATAGCAAAGTCAATGGACTATTCAAAGTTCTACTTAGTGTACCAATTCCTTCTGTTGCCTAAGTGCAAAGGAACAACCAATCAGGAACAACCAACACAGAGCGCCTAACGCTTCACACAAAATTTGTATAGTAAGAGCTTTCACTTTTAATCCATTCCCACATAAGGGGCGTTATTGTACGTCCATTTTAGCCGTGACTTGCCAGGCACCTGCTGCAACTGTCAGCACCAGAGCCACGCTCCAAAGCTAATAGTCAACCCTATAGATGCTGTGGTGAGAACGACCACAGCATGTATAGGGAGAACAGAGGGAGAACTCTCCCTCTGTTCACATCAAGATTCTGTGAAGTGATCGCAGAGTCCTAATGGTAGGTATGGACACTAGAGGCCTCGCTGAAACATCCAATGTCCTTGCTACAGAAGCCTAAGGCCGAGTCTGATCTGCTATATCTGTCAATATAACACTGACAGGTATAATAAATTGAAGTGGAGATCACCACTGCAGTGTATTATATACAGAAAATCCCATAGTGGGACAGTAAAAAAAAAAAAAAAAAACTTCCCGTGATCAAAATATTTCATGTGCCCCAAAATGGTCCCACTAAAAACATCACCTCATCACCAAAATATGATCCCTCACACAGCTGTCAGGTAAAAAAAAAAAAAAAAAAAAAAAAAGCTTTAAAAACAACAAATGTTTGGGGGGGGGTTTTTGCATAAAAGTAGGAAACCATTTAAAAAAAAAAAAAGCACATCAAATGGGCATTGCCATAATCGTAATGACCTGCAAATAATATTATCACATCATTTAGACTTCATGAAGAACCTTCCCAAAAAATTAAATAAATAATAATAAAATAAAAACATCAACTCATCTTGCAAAAATTAAGCCCTTGGATAGCTTCACCAATGATAGAAGAAAATTGCTATGATCTGCGAAATATAGCGACAACACATTTTTAAAAAAAAAATTCTTAAAGGGTAACTGTCAACTAGTATTAGAAAGTTAGAAAGATTTGAAAAATCTCAAGTCTTCCGGTATTTATCTGCTGCTGTATGTCCTGCAGGAAGTGGTGTATTCTTTCCAGTCTGGCACAGTGCTCTCTGCTGCCCCCGCTGTCAATGACAGGAACTTTCCAAAGTAGTAGCAAATCCAAATAGAAAACCTCTCTTGTCTTGGTGCCAGGAATTTAAAGAATTAGCAGAAGAAGCCATCTGTCCAGCCTTGGCTTACAGATAATTCAGAAAAAAATATTGCTTCACAAATTTGGGCACATTTTAGCCCACACATACTATATCCATACATACTATCTATGGTTATACAATCTAGTATATGGTAAAATGAATGGAGCCAATGAAAAATACAATGAAAAATAATCCATGAGCTCTGTCGATGGGAAAAATTAAAACATTATGGGTCTTAGAAGGCGAGGAGGAAAAATAAAAATGGCTGTGATGAGGTTAACTATTGCATATCCCAGGACATTAACTGAAGTTTATAGCCCTAGTGGCACTAAAGATAAAGGATATGAAACAAGAATGAGTGCCGGGGAAGTACAATGAATTTCTGTGTGGTAAAAGATGAAAAATACTAATACTGCAGATAGAACATCCAGCAAATTGAATGCATATGTGTCTGCACTCAATGCATAGTGGTCCAGGCCTATAGACAAGAAGAAAAGCTAGGCAATAAAATGAAATAAAAAAGAATTCTTGTTATACTCCACTGAAAGTTCGCAGCTTGACTTTTTATGTTTAAAATGCTCAACTTGTATCTCAGATTTATATCACTCTGAAGGGAAACATACTTGGCCTCAAGATGCTGGAAAGGTGAAATCTGTTACGTAGATTGAATGTAAGAATTTTCAGATTTTAAGAAAATATAAAAATTTTCGTTCGAGAGTTAGACAATAATGGGGCATGAAGAGATGTAACCTTATTATGGCGCAGCCTTTTATCAGATGGCAGCCAAAATCATTTATTAACGGCCTTAATGCCTTAAGAGGTTTATTGACACAGGCTTATAGGAAAGTCATTGAGAGCTTGTTTTAAGGCTCTTACACGTGATAATTGCAGATAATTGCGTCTTCTGTCTTTGCTCTCTAAGGGCCCTTGCACACTGAGTAAAAGAGGCTGAAATTACAAGAGGAGTCCACGCGGCGGATTCCGCTCGAAATTCTGGCTGTCCTGTTTCTTCAATGGGATTTCTCTTGTGCCTCTGCTTTCCGCTCAAAGAATGAACATGTTGGGATTGTGTGCTCTGCAATGCCAGAACAGAGATTCAGTCCCAGTCCAGCCCTGCTGTTTGCTGTTTCAATAACTTTTTCAATGCCAATCATATGACTGATACCACAGGGGTCAGTTGGGTTTTTGTCATTTCACCAAAATAGTGCTGCAAGATAAGCTTTTTTATTTTTATTTTTTTAAATGACGATGTTTTATGACGATTTCTTTGCACTCTGTAAAAGGAAGTGTGTACAAATAGTGAAAATATGAAAACTGAAACACACATAATAGACGCACCCTGTTCCATTATCTTTGGCTGTGCGTGTAGAAAGTAATGTGCAGTGAGTGGCCATTTACCTAGGTGGTCATGCTCCAGGTACGCCACCACCAGCAGACTCAAATGTACCTATTAGCTGTCTGAGTCTCCAGTGTAAGTCTATGTTCACACACAGTAAGAGAACGGCCATTCTCTGAAAAGATCATCACCGCCGGTACTGCAGTACCGCATCTGAACTCCCTACTGCACACTATGGAGCGAGCGGCCGGAGCAGATAGCCCCTAATTGCCCCTATGCAAATCTGAGGCTTAGGAGGATTTGGGTTGTCACCCGTTGGCCCGGAGCACACACGCAACCCACCCAGCCCGCCCCCTTCTGTACTGCCCACTATGCATATTCATACATGCATAGTGGGCAGCACAGGAAAGGGCGGGCTGGGTGTGTGCTGCGGGCCAACGGGCGACAACCCAAACGCTCCCAAGCCTCAGATTTGCATAGGGGCAATTAGGGGCTATCTGCACAATGCCGAACAGAAGAATCATTAATAGCCCTGCAGTTAGAAGGTAAAGAGCTTCTGGGGCATATCAACAGCTTCATTGGGAGAACCAGCTGATGGTGCCGCATTAAAACTGTGGACTCCTTGATCAGTGTAAAACAAGAACAACGCATTTCAAGGTTTAACCTCTCAGTCCATATAGTGTTCTGCAAGTATGTACAAGTAATCTATATTGGCCGTTCATCTGCCCAGCTAGTGTTGTCAATAATCTCTCTATATTTTCTGTATGCAGCCAGTGGTTCTAATTTAACAGCTACACTTTTTATTGTTAACTTCCCCCCCCCCCCTTTTTTTTGCTGGTTCATTTTTATTTTGTTTGACAATTTTCTATTCAGACAAACACGTACATCAAAAAAAAAAGGGGGGGGGGGCACTGCATTTGTGCATCCATTCTAGCTTCTGGAAGTTGTTTATGTCTGGAGGAAGATATGCATGACAAAACAAGATGCTTTCGCAGCACACACACACACGAAAAAAAATACTACAAAGCTTCTCCATATTTGGAAATCTTAGATGTTATTTAAGGCATTGTTTTTCCTGTCTGTTCCTTCTCCTTTTTGGCTTTGAACCAGTTAGAAACACACACGTCCTGTCACATGGGTTCCAACACGGCCTTGACACGTAAACAATGTGGCAAAGTGCGGCAGACGCAACAGCTCCGTACGGGGTCTAGAAAGAGGAAGCTGATCTCACTTTAGCAGTCAATAGACACAATTCTTATGTAACTGGGTGCAGATCTTAAGCCTTGTCGTCTGCCAATGTGCATTAGGGTTGAGCAACCAAATTGCTTACACATGATCTTATGAAAAAACGGGAAACAGAGTAATATCGAATCATGCTGATAATGCTATCTCTTACTGAAGTTGTTAAAGGGGTTGTCCAGCGAAAAACTTTTTCTTTCAAGCCAACTGGTCTCAGAAAGTTATATAGGTTTGTAATTTCTTTCTGTTAAAAAATCTCAAGTCTTCCCATACTTATCAGCTGCTGTATGTCATGCAGGAAATGTTGTTTTATTTTCAGTCTGACACAGTGCTCTCTGCTGACATCTCAGGCCGAGACAGGAACTGTCCAGAGAAGGAGAGGTTTTCTATGGGGATTCATAGAAAACCGAGACAAAGTTCCTGTCTCGGCCAGAGAAGTCAGCAGAGAGCACTGTGTCAGACTGAAAATAAAACAACATTTCCTGCATGATATACAGCAGCTGATAAGTATGGGAAGACTGGAGATTTTTTAATAGAAGCAAATTACAAATCTATTTAACTTTCTGACGCCAGTTGATTTGAGAGAATTTTTTTTTTTCTTGCTGGACAAGCCCTTTAATAACTAACTATTACCACTAGTGTTATTTTCCGCATATATTTCTATATACTACTGTAGACCAAACAGGCACTTTCACTGTACTCTTCTTTTGAGGTATTGGAATGCCTGGAGACCTGGAGGAAAGATAAAGAAGGAGAGATACAAAGCTGACAGCGGGCGTATTTAGTAAGTGCTTGATAAGTGGGTAATGCCTAATCAAAGGGAAGAGGCAGGGGGCCCGACCAATCGCACAGCCCGGCCTTAGGACTTTTCTAATCAAGATTATAAGATTATGCGGCACGACCAATCTGTCAAAATTATTTACCCATCGCTTTCACAAGTTGGTAAACAAAATAATCTCAGTACTTTTTCATAGTTGGCAAATTCAATGATTTTAGGAGTCTGACAATGTTACTTAAGATGCAAGGACGTTTCCATACTGCCGGTCGTCATATATGCTAATGGCGCTGGTTTTGATTAGGGATTTTTTCGATTTAATATTTACATTTTTCTGATGCTAATAAGATTACAAAGTACACCAGATGGACAAAAGTATATGGACACCTCTCTTAAAGGGGATTTCTTGCAAAGCATCAAATGTGTACCACTTACATATGTGTAAAGGAGAACAAATGTGCTGTTTTTAGGTCATGTAAAGCTAAGTTCACGCTGAGTTTATGTGTAATGTATACCTTTTATATGCTCGGAAAAGATAAAAGCTTATATACATAATGTTGAATCGATTTCCAAGGAGATTTAAATTATAAGGGTACGTTCACACTTACCGGATCCACAGCTGATTTTCTGCTGCGGATCCGCAGCGGATCTACAGCGGATCCGCAGCAGATTTCATTTAAATAACTGAACACAGCATAAAATCTGCAGCATCAAATCTGCTGCGGATCTGCTGCGGATCCTGTAGGTGTGAACGCAACCTAAGCATATGTTCACACTGAGCAAATACGGCGGAATTCAGCTGTGCTCAGTGTCCCGATGTGAGTAAATGAGAGGGCGCACACTCCTCCGCTGCCGTGCGCTCCTCCGCAGCATAACTGCGGGGGTCCCAATCACTCAGTGAAAGAAGCTTGCTCTGTCACTGAGTACCTTAAACGCCGCAATCACTATAGATCGCGGCGTTTAAGGGGATCGCAGCTGTCTCTCATTACCTCTGGCCCCGAACCCACGGATGTGTGCAGGACCACTCTCACTGCAGTGATCCTGCACACATCACTAAGACCCTGAAGTCAGGATCGTATATATACATTCCTACTGCACGGGGTGTGTGCAGTGGATACGTATATATACGTATTACTGATGGGAAGGGGTTAATGCTCTGTTCAGACAACTGTTAAAGGGGTTATCCAGTGCTACAAAAACATGGCCACTTTCTTCCAGAGACAGCACCACTCTTGTCTCCAGTTCAGGTGTGGTTTGCAATAAAGCTCCATTCACTTCAATAAAATTGAGTTACAAAACCTGCACTAAAACAAGAGACAAGAGTGGTGCTGTCTCTGGAGTGGCCATAGTTTTTTTGCGCTGGATAACCCCTTTAAATGACACAGTCTGTACAGTGTCATAGCTAGGGATGAGCGAACTGGCCGAGGTTCGGGTTCGTATGAACCTGAACTCTCGGCTTCTGATTCCCGCTGTCTGCCTGTTCCGTGGAGAGGGTGGATACAGCTGGAGGACCGCCTGGAAAACTGGGATACAGCCATAGCCATAGGCTGTATCCCAGTTTTCCAGGTGGTCCTCAAGGTTGTATCCACCCTCTCCACAGAGCGGGCAGACAGCGGGAATCAGAAGCCGATTGTTCAGGTTCATACGAACCCGAACCTCGGCCGGTTCGCTCATCCCTAGTCATAGCATCTGTAATGATCAGAAGCCATGACACCAATGTGAACATAGACCAAGATGATACAAGATGACAATTTTTGGTTTTTGCCTTGGTGATGTCCTCATTTTTATTGCCATTCATTTCTTTCAATTTACTGATCAAAAATGTGTAGCGGGTAAATGCTCCAAAAAGTCAGATAAGAATACTAATACATTTCACTGTGTGAATGAGGCCTTCCTATAATGGTGACACAACCTTACATCCTGCTCCGTACGTCATGTCTAGATGAAGTAAAGAGTTCAGGGTAAAGGTAATCCCCCACTTCCTTACAGATATACAGAATATTGGCAAGTGAAATCACCTAACATGTACTGTACACAGTTTGGATGACACAGTTGTCATCACTTTTTATTGGTACATTGGGGATTCTCAGGTCGGCCAGTTAATGCTGTAAGTTCCATTCTGTGCTACGTTTCCCACAGTCTCTAAAATATCTAGACTGGGATCTTAGTTTAAATTACGAAGCAATCCTCATGAATAAACATTTTACTCAATAAAAACCAACGTCTTGGAAATGTTGAGACAAAAATGCAAAACTAAGCACAATCCGCAAACAAATGATGTAACGTTGTCTAAATATCGGATGAGTTTTGGCAAAATGAGTATTCTTTGTAAGAACCGAGTCATTCACACAACCTAAAATACGTCCTTACTTTTTCAGATGATAAAGCTATTGTGGTTAGGCAATGAACATGCCTAAAATATTCAGAGCGGTATAGTTATCATAACGCTCCCTAATGGTTGGAGAAGGTCATCAAAATGGAGTTTTAGAGGGTTGCGACAAAAACTGATGCAAATCCGAGGTTTCTAAAGGCTATTTTTTTGTTTGCTTTGCGATCAGAAAATCAGCATTTTATTTAATAATCATTCTTCAGACGGAACATGGACAAAAAATAAAACAACGCTGTTGCTGGCAATGACTCTCTACAGACAAAACTTCACTATTTAAAGGGGTTATCAAGCGAACATCTTTCAAATCAATCTTCTTTCAAATCATAGTTAATACGGTTGAAAAAAGACACATGTCCATCAAGTTCAACCAAGGAGGGGATGGATACAGGGAAGGGGGAGGGGTGATAGGTTCTATACATATGCATTTATATTATTTTGGTCTAAGAACTTGTCTAGCCCTGTTTTGAAGCCCTCTACTGTTTTTGCTGTGACCAGATCCTGTGGTAGACTGTTCCACAGATTCACAGTTCTCATGGTAAAGAAAGCTTGTCGCCTCCGGAGGTTGAACCTTTTTTTCTCCAGGCGGAGGCAGTGCCCCCTTGTCCTTTGAGGGGGTTTTACCTGGAAGATCTTTTCCCCATATGTCTTGTAGGGGCCATTTATATATTTAAATAAATTAATCATATCTCCCCTTAAACGTCTCTTCTCCAGACTAAACAAATGTAATTCTTTTAATCTCTCCTCATAACTAAGATGCTCCATTCCCCTTATTAGTTTAGTTGCCCGTCTTTGTACCCTCTCCAGCTCTAGAACATCCTTTTTATGAATCGGGTTCCAAAACTGGACGGCATACTCCAGATGAGGACGCACCAAAGCTTTATAAAGCGGTAATATTATATCCCTGTCCCGTGAGTCCATGCCTGTTTTAATGCATGACAATATCCTGCTGGCCTTAGAAGCAGCTGACTGACATTGTGTGCTGTTCTGTAGTCTATTATCTACAAGTACACCCAGATCCTTCTCCATCAGCGACTCTCCCAGAGTAACTCCCCCCAGGACATATGATGCATGTGGGTTATTAGTACCCAGGTGCATAACTTTACATTTATCCACATTAAACCTCATTTGCCAAGTGGACGCCCAAACACTCAGTGTGTCTAAGTCATCCTGTAACATCTGCACATCCTCCATAGACTGTACTGTACTACAAAGCTTGGTGTCATCTGCAAAGATAGAAACATTGCTGTTAATTCCATTCTCAATATCATTAATAAACAAGTTAAACAGAAGAGGGCCCAGTACTGACCCTTGGGGTACACCACTTATTACCGGGGACCATTCGGAGTAGGAATCATTGACCACCACTCTCTGGGTACGATTATTGAGCCAGTTTTCAATCCAGTTACACATTAAATTTTCCAAACCGATAGAATTTAACTTACCCATCAGACGTCCATGAGGAACTGTGTCAAACGCTTTTGCAAAATCCAGGTACACGATATCCACAGCCGCGCCGCCATCCAGGCTTCTACTTACCTCTTCATAGAAACATATCAGGTTGGTTTGACAGCTTCTGTCCTTAGTAAAGCCACGCTGGTTATCACTTATAATACTATTAGCCACTACATATTCCTGGATGTAGTCCCTTATAAGCCCCTCAAATAGTTTCCCCACAATGGACGTTAAGCTTACGGGTCTATAGTTACCTGGAGAAGTTCGATAGCCCTTTTTGAAGATCGGCATTACATTTGCCTTACGCCAGTCCCTCGGCACAATACCAGTAAGCAAAGAATCACAGAATATTTCATACAAGGGTAGTGAAATTACAGAACTGAGTTCCCTAAGAACTCTGGGGTGCAATCCATCAGGCCCTGGAGCTTTGGTTACATTGAGTTTGTTTAATTTATCTTGGACCATATCTATAGTAAACCAGTTCAGTACATTACTGGCCCCAGTACTGGCCCCACCCACCGTAGTACTAGCCCCACCCACCACAGCTCCATCCTCTTTTGTATATACAGAACTGAAGAACTTATTAAGTAACTCAGCTTTCTCCTGATCCCCAGTTATTAATTCCCCTTCACCATTATTTAGGGGTCCTACATGCTCTGACCTTGGTTTTTTTGCATTAATATATTTGAAGAATTTTTTGGGGTTTCTTTTGCTTTCTATAGCTACCTGCCTTTCATTGTGAATTTTTGCTGCTTTTATTACATTTTTACAGGTTTTGTTGACTTCTTTGTAATGTTTAAATGCTACAGCTGACCCCTCTGATTTATATTTTTTGAATGCCCCTTTTTTCTCATTTATAGCCCTTCTAACCTCGGTTGTAAGCCATGTGGGATTGGATTTTAACCGTTTATATTTGTTACCCATAGGAATATATTTGGCAGTACAGTTATTTAATGTGGATTTGAAGATTTCCCATTTATTAGCTGTATCAGTATGTGACAGCAGCCGCCCCCAGTCTATGCCCTTAAGTTCAGCCCTTAACCCAGGAAAATTGGCCCTTTTAAAATTAAGAGTTTTTGCCCTCCCAACATGTTTTTCTTTTGTACACTTTAAGCTAAAAGTCACTATATTGTGGTCACTATTCCCCAGGTGTTCATGGACAGTGACATCCCCAACCAGCTCAGCGTTGTTAGAAATAACCAGATCCAACAAGGCATCACTTCTAGTTGGCTCCTCCACAAACTGGCCCAGAAAATTATCCTGCAGGAGGTTAAGAAATTCCCTCCCCTTTGTGGTTTTAGCTGAACCGTGACCCCAATCTATATCTGGGTAGTTGAGGTCCCCCATTACCACTACTGTCCCCTCCCGGGCAGCCCGCTCTATTTGTCTATTTAACTGGCCATCTACCTCCTCAGTAATGTTGGGGGGTCTATAGATTACACCAAGAATAATTTTTTCACTCTTTACCTCCTTCTGTAGTTCTACCCATAATGCTTCCACATCATCACAGTCATCTCCCACTATTGCATCTTTTACACTCACTTTAATATCATTTCTGACATACAGACATACTCCTCCTCCCCTTCTGCCCACCCGGTCCCTTCTGAACAACGTAAATCCCTGAATATTGACAGCCCAGTCATGTGAGGAGTCCAGCCATGTCTCAGTCACACCAACCACATCAATGGACTCCTCCAGAACCAAGGCCTCTAGCTCCCCCATCTTGCTGGCTAGGCTTCTGGCATTAGTAACCATACACTTTATATTACCATCGAGTTTAACCGCTTCATTATAAGAAATGGGATTTATTACTGTGCTGTGGCTACAATCATCCTCACCGTTCATCCGCAACATATGGATCTCCCTATGCACTGGTCTTATCCTCCCCCCACAGGACCCTTCTCCTCCCTCCTCAATGTTCTGTCCCCTCTCTAACCTATCTGCCACTACATTACATACTACATTGTCCTCCCTCCACATCCCTAGTTTAAAAAACCCTCCACCCCTTCTAGGATTCTCTCCCCCAGTACAGCGGACCCCCTTCCATTAAGGTGCAAATTATCTGCAGAAAACAGATTGTACCCCAATGAAAAGTCAGCCCAGTGCTCTAAAAACCCAAACCCTTCTCCTCTACACCATGACTTGAGCCATGCATTTAACTCCCTAAGCTCCCGCTGTCTTTCCTGCGATGCGCATGGCACAGGCAGTATTCCAGAGAATACCACCTTGGAGGTCCTCCCCTTCAACTTAGCACCTAGTTCTCTAAAATTATTTTTAATAGACCTCCACCTACCTTGTATCCTGTCATTGGTTCCCACATGGACCACGACAGCTGGGTCATCCCCAGCCCCCCCAAGTAATTTATCCACCCTTTCCACCACATGCCGAACCCTGGCACCAGGGAGACAGCAAACCATTCGGTTGAGGCGGTCTTGGCGACAAATTATTCTATCCGTCTTCCTGATTATAGAATCCCCTACAACCACTAGCTGTCTAGGCCTACCTACAATACCATCCCGCCCACTACTAGTTGGACTGTTCCCCCGGCTGTTAGGGAGAACAGGTTCCACTAGAGCTGCCATTTCTGACACGGATGCCCTTGCATCATCACCTAACTTGGCAATTTTGCTTGGGCATACAGTAGGAGAAGTGGCCTTCCTTTTCTTGGATCCCTTACTGGTCCCTCTAACTACATTAACCCAGCTACTTACTTGGGCCTCCGGATCTATATCACCACCCTCCATCTCTAACCCACTAACTTCCTGCTCAGTGAGCCGAAGTTCCCTCTCAAGGTGGCCAAGTTCCCTCAGTGTTGCAATATGCTTCTCCAGATCTCTAACTCGAGCTTCTAGATGGGCAACATGCTCACATCTGTCACAGCGGTACTCACCCTGGAACACCTGCTCCAGTTGTGCGTACATGCGGCAGACTGCGCACTGAATGAATCCTTCCATCTCGCTAGCCATCATCCTCAGTGCAACAAAAACAGTGAAAAAGAAAGAGATTCAGCACTTACCAGAACTTGTAACTCCTTCTTTCAACTCCTTTTTTAAACTCCACTTATTTTCAACCACTTGTCAGCAAGCACAGTGAATCAACTTGTTTCAGAAAATTATATAGATTCCTTATTTAATTCTATTCAAAAATCTCATCTTCCCATACTTATCAGCTGCTGTATGTCCTGCAGGAAATGTGGTTTTCTTTTCAGTCTGACACAGTGCTCTCTGCTGACATCTCTGTCCGGGACAGGAACTGTCCTGAGCAGGAGAGGTTTTCAATTGGGATTTAAAGGGGTTATCCAGCGCTACAAAAACATGGCCACTTTTCCCCCTACTGTTGTCTCCAGTTCAGGTGCGGTTTGCAAATAAGCTCCATTTACTTAAATGGAACTGAGTTTCAAAACCCCACCCAAACTGGAGACAACAGTAGGGGAAAAGTGGCCATGTTTTTGTAGCGCTGGATAACCCCTTTAATGCTGCTCTGGGCAGTTCCTGTCTCTGACAGAGATGGCAGCAGAGATTACTGTGTCAGATTGAAAAGAGAACATTTCCTGCAGGACATACAGTAGCTGAAAAGTATGGGAAGACTTGAGATTTTTAAATAGAAGTAAATTACAAATCTGTATAACTTTCTGAAACCAGTTGATTTGAAAGAAAAAGATTTTTGCTGGCTAACCCCTTTAATCCAAACACCATTTTAAAATTATGAAGGCATTTTTCAGTATATAACTTAAAGGGGTACTCCAGCCCGGAGGTATTTTTAAGCTATGGCCGGGGAGGGGGTGGTTATGGACGTCAGAGGTCATTTATTTCCCCGGTTCCAGCGCCAGGTCCCGGATCGCGCCGCCCGTTACACCCGTCCTGCGGCCGCTTCCTGGTGTGAGCTGCCGCACGAGACGTGACATCTCAAGGCAACTCAGCCATTCAACGGCCGTAGCAAAGTCCCGCCTCGGCTGCTGAATGGCTTAGCTGCCTTGAGACATCACGTCTCGTGTGGCAGCTTACACCAGGAAGCGGCCATGGGACGGGTGTACCGGGTGGCGCGATCCGGGACCCGGCGCTGGAACAGGGTAGGTAAGTGACCTCCGCGTCCATAACCACCCCCTCCCCGGCCATAGCTTAAAAATACCCCTGGGCCGGAGTACCCCTTTAAATAATTGCCGATCTGGGCTGTAATAAAACATAAGAAGGTGTTATTACCCAACCATAAACCAAAATCATTATCCAAAAACAGTATCCTAATGGTTAGACGTCCCACACCAGTGGCTTTTGTGCCGCTCTGTGGTGACATTCCCATGTTCCGTAGGTATTTTAAGGCTCATTGATTTCAAAGGGCTGTTCACACTATCCGTATATTTATGAATCCGCAGAAAATACTGACAAGCTCTAGTACGGAATGTAATTGTTGCACAGTTTGTGCCATAGAAATCTAAGGGTAGGGTGCCTAAGGGTGCCTTCACACAGGACGACTCGCAGTGGAAATCTTGCTGCGAGTTCTGCGGCGACATCCGCTATGAGGTAAGGTCCTGGCAGGTCCCCGTGAATACATCCTAGCAGCAGTCGGGATCCGCACTTTACACTGTGAGCACAGGCTGTTTTGTAAGGCCACTGTTCACTTAATAACGGCCGCACAAAATAGACGCGTCAATTATTTTGTGCGGCTGCAGATAAGACCGGCCATAGCGTATACAGAGTGTATACACTACGGACGTGGTTCCATAGACTGCTTTTCAATGAAGCAGTGCTGTTAAACAACGGCCGTTGTTGCACTCTGCAACAATGAACGCTGTTTAACGGCCAAATACACTGTGTGGACAAGGCCTAGTTACTGTGTTTGTTCTATTTCAGTGGAAAAGGCTGAAAGATCCAAATCAACCTATTGCTTTAGGCTATGTTCACACACAGTATTTTAGTCAGTATTTTGCAACCAAAACCAGGAATGGATTGAAAACACAGAAAGGCTATGTTTACACACTGTTAAAATTTTGTGGATTGGCGCCATTTAACAGCAAAACAATTGCCATTATTTTAAAACGGCCATAATTCACCATTAACTGACGTCCATCCATTTAATTTCAGCAGTATGTGAACATAGACTTTCTGTGTTTTCAATCAACTCCTGGTTTTGGTTGAAAAATACTGACTAAAATACTGTGTGTGAACTTAGCCTAAAGCAATAGGTTGTTTCGGATCTTGCAGCCTTTTCCACTGGAATGGAACAAACACAGTAACTCTCTTTCTGGAAAAATATAGACCCTCTTTCAATCCCAGACAAGTCTTTTAAATCCAGAGCAATGTTCTACCACAGTACTTGAAGTAGACATTAAATCGGACATGTGTCAAACACCTGCAAAATTTCTTTTTAACGGCTTATTTTTTATTTTATTTTTTTACAAGTAAATAGTATTGTTCGTAGATACCAAGACTGTCTGTTTCAATGTAGAGGCCATTGTTCTCCTTTATGATGATATTGTCATGCAAAAACAGGAAAATAGTTAAGAAAGCCTCCCAAGCACCTTCTTCCTTTGTGGCTGTTTTTCAATGAGAAGAAAATGACAGTATTGATTGTGTTTGTTAGGCATACATTACACAGTTCCTCCTTGTGTCATGCATCCTATGATTGTGATTTACTTTCATGAGTCATTGTTATGTCAAAGCCTTCTTCCATGCCGACATCTGTTTTTCTGCAGTCTATGTAGTAATATCCAGGTAATACATGGTGTTTTCAAAGCTTTCCTTCGGCATCTTTATTGTGGTATGTTTATGTGTCGCCCACGTCTACTGTAAGAACACAATCCTTTATTTGTTTCCTGAAGCTTTTCATTCCCAATAGCAAAGTTGGTGATCAGGTATATGAATATAACAAGGATACGAGGTTAATACTGTGACTCAGGAACCATCGGACTCTTTTACACCATCTTCGTTTATAGTATTTTTATCAAATAGTACAAATAATAACACCGGTTATAATTGCTGCTGCCACAATGCCACTTTAGGGTGTGGCAGATGTTCTCCCTACCGTCCTTGTTGTTCCATCGAGGATGACTTATTTAACCCCTTCAGGACCAGTCCAGAAAGTGGCTTAAAAGAGAAGTCCGGCGATTTTGAAAGTCCGGCAGCCGGCACAAACTTACCTCTCCCTGTTCCCGCGTTAGCAGCAGGACGGCCTCTGGAAACCCACCCGGCTCTGGGATCCCCACGTCCCGACCTGGCTGATGGACTGTCTGCTCAGCCAATCAGTGACTGTCCGGTCCCTGTTTGGTTAAGCGGCCAGTCCATCAGCCAGGACAAGCATTTTCCCCCAACTCGGGGAGAAATGCCTTCTGGCAGGAGTCCCGAGGCCAGTCCCACCGCTCACCTCGGGCACGGGGAGAGGTAAGTGTGTACTAATTATCAAATTCCCCCCTGCCCTCGTCGGCTGCCGAATTTTCTCGCCGGACCTCTCCTTTAAGGGCCAGAGCCCATTTTATAAATCTGGCCTGTCTCACGTTATGCGGTCATAGCTACTTGATGCTTTAACTTATCCTACCCATTCTGAGATCATTATTTCGTGACATATTGTGGTAAATTTTGCCCTATATTCATACAATTTTCTTGTGAAAAATGCCCATATTTCACAAAATTAAAAAAAAAAGACAAAATTAGGATTTTTCACATTTTGAATTTTTTTTTTTACGGTCACAGTGCGGGTTCTATCATGTGAGACTTTTATTGCCAGCATTGTTATAAATACGGAGATACTAAATATGCCTATATTTTTTTTCCAAATATACTATTGCATTGGGGACTGTGGGGATTATGTATGTTTTGTAGTTTATGTATTTATATTTTTATCTGTATTTTTTTTTTACATTTTTACTTTATTTTACTGTCCCACCATGACTTTACTATCCGATAGCCTGATGACAGTCACATTACATTGCAATGCTGATCTGCAATGTAATGTGTCTTTCATATGGTGCATTTACACAGGCAGATTTTTCTGACAGATTTTGGAAGCCAAAGCCAGGAATGGATTTGAAAAGAGGAGAAATCTCAGTCTTTCCTTTATGACCCGTTCCCTGTTTATAGTCTGTTCCTGGCTTTGGCTTGAAAAATCTGTCAGAAAAATGTGCCTGTGTAAACGCACCAATAGACAAAGTTGATTAGACTCAACCTTAGTGTCCATTCACACAGAAAGATTATCTGACAGATTATCTGCCAAAGATTTGTTGCCAAAGCCAGGAATGGATTTGAAAAGAGGAGAAATCCCAGTCTTTCCTTTCTGACCTGATCTCTGTTTATAGTCTCTTCCTGGCTTTGGCTTCAAATCTTTGGCAGATAATCTGTCAGATAATCTTTCTGTGTAAATGGACCCTTAGGGCTGAACCTGATCAGCCACCATAGTTATAACACTGGAGGCCTCAGGGAAGCCTCCTGTTGTCATAGCAACCATCAGGGTTGCAAGGTGCGATTGCTTTGCACAGTCCCTATGGTGTACAGAGAGAGATTTCTCCTTTTGTTCTGCCCTATAGATATTGCGATAAAATTGATTGCAGCATCTATAGGGTTAACTGGCCTCCACTGACTTCTCAGCCTCACCTGGGGTGCCAGCCAGCTTGATAAAGGACCCTTGCATTATAAGACACACAGATTTTTCCTAGCACTTTGGGTGGAAGAAAAATCTTATAAAACGAAATATACCGTACTTGTTTGTTTTATTTTGGATAGTTCGTACCAGGTTTATGGCACATCATACAATGCTATGTTGCATCCTATAGTGTTGTCTGAAACAAGTTAGAAATGTACAACTGTAGCAACATGGAGGTTAGGCTGAGAGAAGACAATCCACCTAAAAACAGTAATATGGGGACACATTTAAAATAAAAGAAAATAGTGCTCAAAGTGGTTTTGTTGTAATGGTTGCCTTACTGTAAGGGACATATTACATGGCCTGACCACTAATGTAATCTGTTAGATCGGCACTCACTTATTAAAAGGCTCAATCATGCAGCAAGGGATGCACGGACATAGTGATGTCTGTGCAGCCCTTCTGTATAGAGTAAATAATAAAGTATATACATTACCTCTCCATGCGCCCAGTCAGTCTCTAAAGTGACAGGCTGCTAAGCCAATCAATGGCCAAGATGGGATAGCACCACAGTCAGTGATTGGCCTGTTACCTCAAAGATGGGTGTAGAAGCTTCAGAGGCGGCTGCCAGGAGTCAGCAGAAGTAAGCAGAACACTGGGGAGCGGGAGTGGTAAAATATAAAGTGTATTATTTATTTTTTACACAGTCATCAGTCGTCGGACGCACATTGATATTAGGGTACAAACACGCTGGGTGTATCCGCAGCGGATTTCTCGCTGCAAATTCGCAGCAAGACCTGCTGCAGATCCCTGCCCTGTACACTCTATGGACAGACAAACTCGCAGCAGGATGGACACCCCGCTGTGAGTTTGTCAGCAGCCCGCCCTGTTAACCCCCTGCTGCCAGAGTGTATACTTCACCTGCTCCCCGCTCCAGCCTGCTTCAGGCTTCCCGCTGTCTTCACGTCCCGCTCAGCCAATCAGTGCGGTGCAGGGGGGCAGTGCACTGATTGGCCGAACGGGACATGCCGGAAACCCCCGAAGCAAGCCAGAGCGGGGACTAGGTGATGTTTAGATTCCGGCGGCCGGGGGTTAATGGGGCGGGCTGCTGACATGTTCATAGCGGGATGTCCAGTCGCAGTGAGCTGCAAGTTCTTAGCGAGAAATCTGCTGCAAATATGCCCAGTGTGTTTGTACCTTTACACTTAGCGGCAGCTGATGATTTCTAAGCAGGATCAAAGGAGACAATCAGCCGATGATCAGTGTCCTCTGCTGATCGTTGGATCGATAATCTGCTGAATCAACCTGATTCAGCAGATTGTCGCTCCGTGTATTAAGGCCCTAACTGTGATCCTCAAGGGTCTGCATCAATACATTCAAAGCTGCAAGACTCCATAGAGGAAAAAGAATACGGTTTATATATTAATTTCACATATTTTTTAAAAATTGCCCCTTTATTTTTATATACCGACACTAATTTGATAATTAATAAATTAATAATTACCAAAAATGAAGTGTTTTTGGTAAACTACAAAACTAAAAATGTTTTGGCTGGATTTGACTAAATTTTGATGTTTTTGTTTCCTGTGCTAGTGGTAGTAACGATAGACCCTCTTATGTATGGTGCACACTGGCCAACCATATATGTTCTTTCCTATAGCAATTCTACATTCAGCCCCGGATCTCTCATTTCACAACAACCCATGACTCATTACCATACATGGAGTTCTGTTCCGTTTTTTTATGAAAAACAACAATATTATCATGTGTCTGCATCTTTCATTATCACTGTTTTCAAGACAAAAGAGTGCAGCTGAGACTAGAACAAAGGAGAATGCAGGGAAAGGGTACAGAGTTCATCAGGCAAGAATAGTATGAAAAGAGCCAAAACTGGAAAAGGAAGTCTAATTCTGTCGGAGTCCAGGGCAAAAAAGTTTTGGGAGAAATGTAAACAAATCAGGAAATCCTGGCACTCACTTCAGTTCCGATTTGGCAAAACACACCGCTGTGTGTGAGAGCTGCTGTTTATGAATGAAGTCCAGATTAAATTATTCACTCCGTCCTGCCAGCAACACAGCTTTAAGGTTTCCTCTTGCCTATGGCGTATCCAGTCAGACTTGAAAACGAAATACATATGCATGTTATTAGCTGGAATATTTAAATGGAAATACAATGCTATCATAAATCTCCTTCTTTCTACATGAATTCCTTTCTCTCACATGAAGCTGCGGGAAAACCATTGTATCGCCGTAATCTAGACATGAAAAGTGGAAAGACTTTGCTTTCAAAACAGCAATGATGAGAAAACGTGTTTTTCATGGAGTCGCAGAAACTGCTGGTCATAAAACGAAGGGGGCAGGGAGACGTTATTGGTTGCTCAACTAATGATTAGACATAGGACTTCAAGGGCAAATTATATAGCACAAAAAAGGAAAGATCTCTTCCAGATAAGTAAAAACAGCTCTAATAAAAGGCATAAAAGATGCACTGTTTAGGCGAGGGGCTTTCCCACTCTTTAACCATTTCAGTCCATTCAGGACACCACTGACTGACGACAGCACAGCTAATAGTTAGCACTTGTGCAAGAAAATATATGAAAGTAACATATTGCTTAGTCGTCTACTATCCTCAATGTTTACAAAACAATACAATAAGTACAATTAATGCTGCGTTTACACAGAGCGATCATGCGAATTCGCACGATAACAGGCAAATTCGAACGATAATCGTACATGTAAACGCTGCGAACGATCAAACGACGAACGAGAAATCGTTCATTTTGATCTTACAACAAGTTCTAAAATCGTCGTTCGTTGTTCGCAAAAAAAATCGCAGATCGTTCGTCGTTCGCCGATTTAACCAATGTGTGAGATAGGCTTAAAGGGGTAGTGCGGTGGTAAAAAATTATTCACAGACTAACACACATTACAAAGTTATACAACGAAGGGGGCAGGGAGACGTTATTGGTTGGGTATTCGGGCGGACGGCGAACAGCTCTGACTGTCCCGAATGCCGGACGCCCTCTGCAGCGTCATCCGATGCTCAGCCGCGATTGGCTGAGCATAACTGTGCTCAGCCAATCACGGCTGAGCACAGTTGTGACGCGGTGGAGGGGGGACGGGCGGCAGGGATTCGGCCGTCCGTCCAAAGATGACGTTTGGCACAAGATGGCGGACGGCCCTCGACACGGATCAGGTAAAGTATAATGCACCACACTTCCGGTTACACGGGTGGGGGGGGTGGGACACGGGGAACGGGGCGATTCACAGACATAATATACATTACAAAGTTGTATAACTTTGTAATGTGTGTTATTCTGTGAATAATTTCTGAGCGCCGCACTACCCCTTTAAGCGATCGCAAAACGAGTTTCCATACGATATATCGTACCGTCTAAACACTGACCGTTAATTGTACGATCGGGCCAATTATCGTTTCGTGTAAACACAGCATAAGTTATATGTTTGCAATAAGTAAACGTCCACTATTGTATATGCCTCAACAATTCTTATTGATTTACTTTTTGTTTCTTTATAGTATTCTACTCTAAAGGGCTAGACAGGCATCCGAGTATAGATTCGGAAAAAAGCTTTATTATTATTATTATTATTATTATTATTATTATTATTATTATTATTATTGCACCAACAGATTCCATTTGTTTTTTTGTTTTTGTTTTTTGCACACACAATACAGAGGTTATATTTACACATTACAGAATTAAATAATTAAATAAATAAAGATACAAAAGGAGTGAGAGACCTGCTCGCAAGAGCTTACAGACTAGAAGAACTGGGGTGACACAAAAGGCAGTAAGCGGTTTATTTGCCATCGATCCAGCAACTGTACATAGAGTCAGAAAGTGCCTATAAGTGTTTGGTGAGTTAGTCACACACCATTGTCTGAGTACAATGGTGTGGCTCAGTTGCCCCTAGCAACCAATCAGATTCCACTTTTCATTCCTCCCAGACTCTTTGGAAAATGAAAGGTGGAATCTGATTGGTTGCTAGGGACAACTGAGCCAGTTTCACTTTACACCATGTTTGATAAATCTCCCCCTTAGAGTAGAAGGTGAGGGGACAAGTTTAGAGAATGTTATACGCATGCCTGGAGAGATGAATCTTTTGGGCATGCTTGAAACTGCAAGTGTTGGAAATGTTTCTAACAGTAGGTAGAACAGTCCAGAGAACTGGTGCAGCACGAGAGAAGACTTGGAGGTGGGAGTGAGAGGTTCTGATTATGGAAGAGGTTAGTGTAAGATCATTAGCATTTAGTATATATATATATATATATATATATATATATATATATATTTGAGTACAAGGAAAGGTATGAATTGTGCTAGTATATGTTCATACTACCATGAAGCAGGGGCGCCGCAATGATGAGGCGACCTGAATCGTCTGCCTCAGGCGGCGCCACCAGCTATCTTCATGGGGGCGGCATTCAGTGGCAGATTATAATATGAGCGGTTCGGGCGGCCGCCCACATTATAATCCGCCACTGACTGTACCCAGGGCCGCTTTAACCAGAGGGCACATGGTGCACGTGCACCGGGCCCACTGGTTAAAGGGGCCCCCCCGAGCAGGCCGGCCGTTGCTATGTGCGACCAGTGCGGTCGCACAGGGCTCCGGCCACCAGCCTGTCATGGGGGAGCGCCATGGATGGGTAATCTACTTACCCCTCCATGGCGCCCCCTGCAGGGCCCCCCCGTCCGCCGCTGCCCCCGTCCGCTGCAGCAGCAGCGACACTGACAGAGAGAGAGCCATTGGCTCCCTCCCTGTCAGTCACTCTTGTGGCCGCACTTCCTGCGGTCACAAGAGGCCGCACTCTCCCTCTAGCGGCCGACGTCACTGAAGCGTAGGCGCGAGGGTAAGGGGAGTGCAGCCTCTTGTGACCGCAGGAAGTGCGGCCACAGGAGGGAAGAGAAGAGGAACGCGTGGACCCAGGTGAGTAACAGTGTTTGTTTTTTTCAATGTTATATGGGAGGGGGAGCTATATACTATTGGGGAGCACAGGGGGCTATATACTATGGGGGAGAACAGGGGGCTATATACTATGGGGGAGAACGGGGGCTATATACTATTGGGGAGCACAGGGGGGCTATATACTATGGGGGAGAACGGGGGCTATATACTATTGGGGAGCACAGGGGGGCTATATACTATGGGGGAGAACGGGGGCTATATACTATTGGGGAGCACAGGGGGCTATATACTATGGGGGAGAACGGGGGCTATATACTATTGGGGAGCACAGGGGGCTATATACTATGGGGGAGCACAGGGGGCTATATACTATGGGGGAGCACAGGGGAGCTATATACTATGGGGGAGCACAGGGGGCTATACACTATGGGGGAGCACAGGGGAGCTATATACTATTGGGGAGCACAGGGGGCTATATACTATGGGGGAGCACAGGGGGCTATATACTATGGGGGAGCACAGGGGGCTATATACTATGGGGGAGCACAGGGGGTTATATACTATTGGGGAGCACAGGGGAGCTATATACTATTGGGGAGCACAGGGGAGCTATATACTATTGGGGAGCACAGGGGAGCTATATACTATTGGGAAACACAGGGGGCTATATACTATGGGGGAGCACAGGGGACTATATACTATGGGGGAGCACAGGGGGCTATATACTATGGGGGAGCACAGGGGACTATATACTATGGGGGAGCACAGGGGGCTATATACTATGGGGGAGCACAGGGGGCTATACACTATGGGGGAGCACAGGGGAGCTATATACTATTGGGGAGCACAGGGGAGCTATATACTATTGGGAAGCACAGGGGGCTATATACTATTGGGGAGCACAGGGGAGCTATATACTATGGGGGAGCACAGGGGAGCTATATACTTTGGGGGAGCACAGGGGGCTATATACTATGGGGGAGCACAGGGGAGCTATATACTATGGGGAGCACAGGGGGCTATATACTACTGGGGAGCACAGGGGGCTATATACTATGGGGGAGCACAGGGGGCTATATACTATGGGGGAGCACAGGGGGTTATATACTATTGGGGAGCACAGGTTAGCTATATACTATTGGGGAGCACAGGGGCTATATACTATTGGGGAGCACAGGGGAGCTATATACTATTGGGGAGCACAGGGGTCTATATACTATGGGGGAGAGCACAGGGGGCTATATATTATGGAGAGCACAGGGGGGCTATATACTATTGAGGGGGAGCACAGGGGGGCTATATACTATTGGGGGAGAGCACAGGGGGGCTATATACTATTGTGGGAGAGCACAGGGGGGCTATATACTATTGGGGGAGAGCACAGGGGGCTATATACTATTGTGGGAGAGCACAGGGGGGCTATATACTATTGTGGGAGAGCACAGGGGGGCTATATACTATTGTGGGAGAGCATAGGGGGGCTATATACTATTGGGGGAGAGCACAGGGGGGCTATATACTATTGTGGGTGAGCACAGGGGGCTATATACTACTGGGGAGAGTGCACAGGGGGGCTATATACTAATGGGGGAGCGCACAGGAGGGCTGTATATAACTGGAGGAGCACATGAGGGTCTATATACTACAGGGACACCTTAAAACTATGGAGGCATAGAGGGGTGTAACTATGTAGGAGTACAGAGGGGTGTAACTACTGTATAGGGGTACAAGGGACCTAACTACTGTATGTGTTGGAGCCTAAAATATTTGTCTGGCAGATTCTGGAGAGAAGATTCACAGCCAGGAGAAGACTTCAAGGTGGCCCAGGCTGGATGGAGAGAAAAAGAAAAGGTGACAGACTCTGATCGGAGAAGACGCCTCCGGTGAGTCACTGGATGTAACTTCACTCTGTTATAGGCTTGTACTGATAGGGGTCATGGTATGGCGGTATTATGTAATGGTATCAATGGTGATATCTTTCTGTTTTGTTTAGTGCAGTTTTTATGTAATATGTAATCACTGAATGGTGGAAATAGTGTTATAAGGTAACTACTGTATGTATTGGGGCTCTTGATACAGTGTGGGGGCAAATTCAGTACATTATACAATGTGCAGAAAGGTAAGGGGGGGCCCACTCTTGAGGGCTGTGCACTGGGCCCACCAATGTATTAAAACGGCCCTGACTGTACCATGTACTGGAGCCCCCCCGCCCCCGGGCAGTATCTGTAATGAGATGCTGTGAGCGGGGGAGACTGTATTCATAAGCGCCGCGCTGTACTAAATCAGCCGCGCGGTGCTGATACTACAGCGCGGTGCTTATGAATACAGTCTCCCCCGCTCACAGCATCTCATTACAGATACTTCCCGGGGGCGGGGGGGCTCCAGTACATGCATTCCACGTCCGTGATCCGTCAGGATCACGGAACGTGGGAATGCAGCCTTAGTCCCCCGGCTGATGTGCGGCTGCCCGGGGTGTCCCGTCCTGTCCCCGGCAGCGCGCACATCAGAGAGCTCCCCGTGCGCCGGAAGTCACAGGCACAGGCGCACGGGGAGCTCTGTGATGCGCGCGCTGCCGGGGACAGGACGGGACACCCCGGGCAGCCGCACATCAGCCGGGACCAGACCAGAGAGGCTCGAAGGGGGAACGGAGGGCAGGTGAGTTGTGTGCTGTTTTTTGTTTTTGTTTTATCTGCTGTGCAGGGGGGGGGGGGGGAGAGGGGGACCATCTATAAGGTAGGGGGGGGGGAGGGGGGGAAAGAGGGGGACGATCTATAAGGGAGGGGGGGAAAGAGGGGGACGATCTATAAGGGGGGGGGACCATCTATAAGGGAGGGGGAGAGGGAAGAGGGGGACCATCTATAGGGGGGGGCCATCTATAAGGGAGGGGGGAAAGAGGGGGACCATCTATAAGGGGGGGGCCATCTATAAGGGAGGGGGGAAAGAGGGGGACCATCTATAATTGGGGGACCATCTATAAGGGAGGGGCGGGAGGGGGGACCGTCTATAAGGGGGGGGGGGGGAGAGGGGGACCATGTATAAGGGGGAGAGGGGGACCATCTATAAGGGAGGGGGAAAGAGGGGGACCATCTATAAGGGGGCATCTATAAGGCAGGGGGGAGAGGGGGACCATGTATAAGGGGGGAGGGGGACCATCTATAAGGGAAAGGGGACCATCTATAAGGGAGGGGGAGAGAGGGAAGAGGGGGACCATCTATAAGGGGGGGGGAAAGAGGGGGACCATCTATAAGGGGGGGGGAGAGGGGGACCATCTATAAGGGGGGGAGAGAGGGAAGAGGGGGACCAACTATAAGGGGGGGGGGAAGAGGGGGACCATCTATAAGGGGGGAAGAGGGGGACCATCTATAAGGGAGGGGAAAGAGGGGGACCATCTATAAGGGAGGGGGGAGAGGGGGACCATCTATAAGGGGGGGAGAGGGGGACCATCTATAAGGGAGAGGGGACCATCTATAAGGGGGGGAAGAGGGGGACCATCTATAAGGGGGGAAGAGGGGGACCATCTATAAGGGGGGAAGAGGGGGACCATCTCCTAAAAGATCAGCACCCTCCTCTCCTGACATCCTCTGTGCTGCTGGGACTTCTCCTATAGGATTAGCACCCTCCTCTCCTGACATCCTCTGTGCTGCTGGGACCTCTCCTATAGGATTAGCACCCTCATCTCCTGACATCCTCTGTGCTGCTGGGACCTCTCCTATAAAGTCAGCCTCCTCCTCTCCTGACATCCTCTGTGCAGCAAGGGACCAAACATTATGTTTATTGGGGACAGCAGTGGGGGGGGGGGCAGTAGTGGATTATAATGTGGGCGGATTGACGGGGGGGGGGGGCGTCATTCTATAGTTCGCCTCGGGCAGCAGAGAGGCTAGAATCACCCCTGCCATGAAGACTGTGCTTTATAATGGAAATCAAATATATATTGATGGTAACAGATCCCACTGACTCCGTCAGGGTTCAGGGATTTTGATGGTAAGAATCATGCTACAAGTTAACTACTTCTGATTCATTGTTGTTTATTACTATGTTACTGTATTCTATGCAGCATATATAGATACTGTATATAACATAACCCAATTATTTTTTAAAAAGAATGTTGTATTAACCTTATTTACCTGCAACAAATATCTCATGGATTTTTTTTTATATTTTGTGTATACCTATACTAATTAAGCTTGAATAAAAATAAAAAAAATACCAGAACAGAAAAATTCCAGAATTGTCTATGGAACCCCTAACAGAGGGCTCCCAACATAAAACAGAGTAAGGGTAAATTCACACGGGCAGATCCGCTGCCAGTTTGCCGCAAAAAAACGCTGCTCAAATCACACAGACATCCTATGGTCAATAATAAACATTACAAACACGCTGCGAGTTTTAAACTCGTGGCATTTCCACCCATGTGAATTTACCCTAAAAATGAGGTGGATGGCCACTTCATAATAAACATTGTATTAGTAAGTGTACTCTATAGAGCAGCTCCCTGTGTACCCTATAGAGATAATATCAGACTCCCCTCCTCCAGGCTGGGCTGCTTTGCTCTGTATTCTGAACAGTGACCCTTTTCATGAAATGGCCAAGCATGGAGGAGTATGTGACCATGCCCCCCTCTTGGTGGCCACCACTGAGCCTGTATATGCCTATGAAGGACAGAGGCTCATGCTCATGCTTGGCCATATTATGCACAGAATCACCATTCAACATACTGAGCAGTACTGCCCACCCTAGAGGAGGGGTGCCTAATATCAGCGCTGCAAGACACTCAGCAAACTATTGTCAGCAAGTGCAGTGCGTACATTGTTGTTCTATTTTCATTCAGACACAGTGCTCTCTGCTGACATCTCTGGCTGAGACAGGAACTGTCCAGAGCAGGAGAGATTTTCTATTAGGATTCATAGAAAACCGAGAGAAAGTTCCTGTCTCGGTCAGAGATGTCAGCAGAGACCAGTGTCAGACTGAAAATAAAACATTTCCTGCAGGACATACAGCAGCTAATAAGTATGGGAAGAGTTGACTTTTTTTTTTTTCAACTTTCTGATATTAGTTAATTTGAAAAAAAAAATAATATATATATTTTTTTTTCCCCGCTGGATAAAACCCCTTTAATAAACTCCCCAACTCATCTCTTTTACACTCATTGACTCCTCTAAATCTCTTTAGCAATGTGGTGACTGGATATTTTCCACTAATGGAACAGTTGGTGACATTCGCCCTCTTTATTATGAAAGTGAATGAAAGCTTGTGACAGCCCTTTCTCGATATTAATAGCAATATACAAATAGATTACTGATAATGTCACCTTAACATGCACTTACTTTTTATGAGTCCTTTTGAAACGATTTCACTAGAACAGAGGAGCAGAAGTAGAGGAAGTGAGTCATATATTCTTATGTTAGATATTTCACTATATTCATCCAACTACTACCTACTCATTTTCTATAACCTCTTGGGGACCAAATTTTTAGGTTGTTTAGGATATATGTAAGTGTGTTTTGGCATGTACTGTATATTTAATACATTTTATATCATGTAAATATTATATTAAATATAATATATATTTTTATACTTTACTATAATGTACCGTAATGCAGGTTGTTTTCAAGGTCTGCATCTTCTTTAATATTATTTATCAGCAATAACTGTGTTTTAACCCCTTCAAGACTGGTCCAGAAAGTGCCTTAAGGACCAGAGAATCGTCAGCAGTCACCGTGTGGGTTTAATAATTTGATAATTTTATTGCCAGCGCCGTTATGCACGTGGCGATGTTAAACATTTTTTTATATTTATTATTGCATTGGGAGATATGGGGACTATGTGTGTTTTTTACTTTATTATTTAATTGTGTGTGTGTGTTTTTCTTTATACTTTTACTTTATTTTATTTTCCCACCATGTGGACTTCATCTGATTGCCTACATCTATAGAGCATCTATAGAGTGAACTGCCGCAATCCAAACTCTCCTGGGGTCTGAGCAGTTTAGGTGAGAGGCCGGCTAACACTGACAGCCAGGACCCATTGCAGATGGAAAGGATGCAGCTTCTGCACCCGTTTTATTCAAGAAAGTAAATGTATGTTCCTGAGTGGGAATTAACCACAAAGTTGAAAGTCCCCGAAGCCTCTGTCATTCTCCCAAAGCTCTTCCGGCAGCCTAGCCTCTCCGAGCTTCTCCAATGAGATGCTCAGCTGCCCAGGAGAGCTCAGGGGATCTCCGGCGCAGACTGCGTGTGTCCCACTGCCTGCGCCGGGAACGGGAGGGAAGACGAGCGGCTACTGGGAATGAGAGATAGGTGAGTTGACTGTTGTTGTTTTTTTTTTCCTTTAACTGCAGTTAACCCCTGCCTGACCGCAGCAGGGCTCCAGCAAATAAACCCTGCTGCGGTCAGGCAGGGGTTAACATTTTCCGGCGTATAAGGCTAACCCCTGACAATCTTCTTGAAAGTCAGGGATCGTCTTATACGCCAAGTTGCCGGAAAATACGGTATAATGTATAATATTATAATATATACAGGGAATGGCAGTGAAGACGACAGACTACTGCCAGAGAAGTAAAACTGAATATAAAGTAATTCTTAAAGATCCCAAAACAAAACAAAAATTATGGAAATGCAGCACACCCATCTAAGGCTTTCCATAGTTTCATCAAACATTATTGTGACAGGCTTGATTTTTTTTTTTAAAGCAAAAAGTTTTTTGACATATTGTGATTGAGAACAGTACCCTACGGTGGGGGGGAGAGATTTATAAAAGCTGTGCTGGTGATACAGCACACACCCATATACATTCCTGCTGCACATACCCCGTGCAGCAGAAACATTTATGTACGTTCCTGATTGTGAGAGGGGTTTGATGTGTACAGGACAGCTGCAGTGAGAGCGGTAACGCACACATCAGTATCCCGGGAACCGAGGATAATCAAAAGCAGCTGCAATCCTGCAGCTGTCTGTCTTTAACCTCTTAAACGCTCTCTATAGCGATCGCGATCCCTGCGGGGGTCCCGATTGCTTGTACCGACGAGCAGGTGTAAGCCACTTACCTCTGTTCTGTCGGTTCAGCTTTCTATGCGTAGAGGCAGGCTCTATGCACAGATCGACAATAACACTGATCTATGCTAAGCTATGGCATAGCATAAATCAGTGTGTGCAATCTATTGATTGCATGTTTAAGGCTGCGTTCACACTACGTATATTTCAGTCAGTATATGTATATTTCAGTCAGTATTGCAACCAAAACCAGGAGTGGATTAAAAACACAGAAAGGATCTGTTCACATAATGTTGTAATTGAGTGGATGGCCGCCATTTAATGGCAAATATTTGCTGTTATTTTAAAACAACGGCTGTTGTATTGAAATAATGGCCGTTATTTACTGTTATATGGCGGCCATCCACTCAATTTCACCATTGTGTGAACAGAGCCTTTCTGTGTTTTTAATCCACTCCTGGTTTTGGTTGCAATATGAGGACCACAATACTGACTGAAATATACGTAGTGTGAACCCAGCCTTAGGCTATATTCACACTGCGTATGAGTCCGGCCGCATTTCGTTTGCCGCCGTACATGTGTAGCTGAAACTACGGGTGTGGGAAAAATCGACATGCGGCCGGATGCATACAAACCGCGAACATACTCCCGTAGTAGAGTTATGCTTCCCTAGCTTGTTTCGAAGCAATCTGAGGCAGGTCATTTACTTGGAAATCTTCGCCCAGCCCCGTAAACCACACAGAACCTTTTGGATCGAAAAATCAAGTTCAATTTGGCTGAAATAAGTACTTCGTACAGGACGGCATGGAAATCCACGGCCGTGAGTTGGAACATTTCCGTCCTCAAACAATGGTCTTGTTCATTTTTCACAGCGCCGCATACGATCCGGCCGTAAGCTCATACCTAGTGTGCATTGTGCGGGTGTATATCGTATACTTTCAAGCGAATGCATCAACCTCAAAACTACGTGCGTATATTCGCGGTTCGCACTACGGCTGGACTCATACGCAGTGTGAACATAGCCTTTAAGTGGAAAAAAAAAGTGTTAAAAAATAGTGTAATAAAGAAGTTTTTTAAAGTACTTAAAAACCCTTATAAACCACCCCCCCACCCCGTAAAAGTTTAAAAGTTTAACCTCTTAAGGACAGAGCCAATTTTCGTTTTTGCGTTTTCGCTTTTTCCTCCTTTTGTTTAAATCGCCATAGCAGTTGCATTTTTTCACCTAGAAACCCACATGAGTCTTTGCACTTACGCCGTAGACCGTACCAGATCAGGAATGTGATAAATTAATAGTTCGCGCAATTACACACGCGATGATACCAAACATGTTTGTTTATTTAGTTATTTTTATTAATAAAATGGGATTCAAACTTTTTATTAATGGAAACTCTTTTTTTCTTTCACTTTCTCTTTAATTTGAAGTCCCCCTGGGGGACTTCTAATACAGCTACACTGATCTCTCATAGAGATACATATGACGTACAGGTATGGCATATGTCCCTAAGAGGTTAAAATACCCCCTTGCCCATTATAAAATAAAAATATAAATAAATAAAATAAACATATGTATCGTAGCATGTGGAATTGTCAGATCTATTAAAATATAACATTATTCCTGAACATTGTTCCTGCCTGGTAAACTGGGTAAATGGAAAAAAAACACACCAGGATTTCTGATTTTTTTAATTAATTAATAAACAATTAATAAAAAGTAATCAAAATTTTTCTGTTACACCAATATTATATTAATAAAAAAATTAGAGATCATGGAGCAAAAAATGACACCCCAAGCAGCCCTGTAGGTGGAAAAATGAAAGCGTTATGGCTCTTAGAACGCAGGGAGGAACATTGCATTAATCTGACCTGGACATCCGTGCATCAACCGGCTTGGTCTTAAAGGGGTTAATCAAATAAAAAATAAAAGTGGAAGTAGTAAATAAAGATATATTTACTGGCAGATGCCGAGTTCAAACAGCGGCCCTGCTCCTGCGTCTCTCCCTGCCACCGCTGCAGGGAACACCAGTCTAGAGCAGGGATTCTTGTCATTTTGACCAGAATCCACGCTCCTGTAAACCTTGGTGTCCGAACACCTCAATAACAATAGTTTAGCTGACAGTTATCTCCCCTGATTTTGTTCGGATAGGAGGAAAAGTGGTTTGAATATCAAATTGTTAAAGCACTGAGTTTCGGGATCTATGGTATTAATGTATAATATATGTAGAGAGAGAGAAAGAGAGATTATATTTATAAGCATCATATTCTTTTTCTTTATTATATTGGTTGCATTCATTATACAGGAAGAACTGTTCAGCTTAATTCATTATCAAGGAAGCAGGTGGTAACTATCTCATTCACATCTGGACCAGGAACAATACATTTATTTGCACCTGTATTTCAGTAGTGGAAAATAGTACCTACTAGTAAACAGAGTCCATTGTTTCTCATGTCAAAAAGAGGGCATGTGCAGCTTCCAACATATTACGTAATAATAATAATAATACAGCTGACAAGGGGCGATAACTAGAGATGATGACCTTTGAACATGCTCGGGTTTGTCCGTTTCCAAATGCTCATCATTTTAATAACGGTGGTTGAAGAAGTTGGACGCAGCCCTAAGGATGCCTGGAATACATGACTACAACAACAACAACAGTATCCATGTTTTCCAGGACTCCCTAGGTCTTCATCCAACTTCTTCAGCCACCAATATTCAAATGCAGAGCGTTCAGGTTTAGATGAACCCAAGTTTGCTCAAGGTTTATGTCATGTCTAGCAATATCCCCGAAACAGCTGTCTACAGATGGGCTATCTTGGAGAGATTTCTGGCTTGGCGTACATTCCTAGTCATATCAAGACTCCTAGTGGGAGTGAGACACTGACTTTTAGGGAAAGCTACCTTAAAATGTTGGAACACAGAAAAAAAAAAACATTTGGTCAGCTCTCCTAAAACACCAGTCATACTAGGCAGGAGCACGTTGCTTTGGCTGAAATTGCAAACACACAAAAACACAGAAAAATGCAACAGCTCACCGCAATAGCAAGATACAGACCCACCACAGTCATGAAAATAGTTAAAAGCTGCCCCCCCCCCCCCCCCCCCCCACTGCTAAAAAAAAATCCCACTAAATAATGAGGCTCTTGGTTACTATTTGCAAACAGTGTAAACTACCCCACCACGATAAGGTGGCCTTATATAGGGGCAGACCCTACACTGTACTATGGCCTCTCCATGGCGTGAAAATGTTGGTGTAAGAGCTGCACTGCACATCTTTTCTTCCCAGAATTCTCCATCAAGAGTCTTTATGATTATCTTCTCAAGGGGAAACTCACTCGCTTTGGTCCAAGAAGAAAAAGGAACACCTACTGTATCTTAAATAAAAAGTAAAAGAAAGAAGCAAAGAAACTCACTAGTGTATTGTCTATTTGCATAAACTATTATTATAGTCATGAAGAGGTGGTTTCCAAATGAACATTTTACATTCGATTTTGTATTTCCTTATAAATAGTGTGACTTGTGACTGTGTGTGTTTATGTTACGGTTACAGAAATGAATCAGCACAAATGACGCAATAGAACTCATTTCCCTTCATTCATATTCGGGAAATTTCTTTTACATCAGTGATAGAAAATGAATGATGGTTAGCGTAAAGGAACAGGTATTTTAAGTTATGGAAGACTTCCAGCTAATAACTTCTTCTTCTAGTAACTCATATGCTTTTCAATCCCCAGCTATAAATTAGATCCGTCATTCATACATGATAAACTGATGGCGGAAACACTTATGTGTCTTATGTTTGGCCAATGGACAATAGTGGAGCCATTTTCAGAAGAATATACGTAAGTCCCTTAAGTTCATTTTGAAAAACAATGCGTTCATGTTTGATGACTCATGGTACCTTCAGAATACCCAATCGCAATGCCCTCCCCCCATGTCATGTACATATATACCTATTTATTTTTGCCATATTTTGATAAACATTATATCTTTACTATTAAAAAAAACCTGTATGCTAGTTATATAAAACTACATCGACGACATGTTTTTTGTGTGGTCAGGATCAGAAGCAGTTTTTCGCGAGTTTGTTCTTAATGGCAATAGTATGGGGATGTTTTTCACGTGCAAAATGGGAGATGTTTGGAATTCATAGATGTCAAGGTAATTATGGAAGATGGCCGTTTATCTACACAGGGCTATAGGAAGCCCAAGGCTACAAATTCCCTCCATTATTGTAGCTTCCACCCAGAGCACATAAAAAAACCATCGCCTCATGGCCAATAAATGCGCTTAGGGTGCCTTCACACCTACCGTATCGCAGCAGAAAATCCGCTGCAGATCCGCAGCAGATTTAACTAAATGAATGAACACAGCATCAAATCCGCACTTACAAATCCGCTGCGGATCCGCAGCGGATTTGACAGTGCGTATTTAATGCTGTGTTCATTAATTCAGTTAAATCTGCTGCGGATCCGCAGTGGATTTTCTGCTGCGATACGGTAGGTGTGAAGGCACCCTTAAAAGGAATTAATAGCAGTCATGATACATATATGTCACAAGCTCAACAACTAACATCTAGGCTAGAAGATTAGGGTTATCCTGGTGCCCTATTATGTGATGCTATAAAAATAACAATACTAATCAACATCAATATGCACAAAAGAGTCAATACACGGGACTAGCCAGATATCCCTCCAGGGAAGGAACTGGTAAAGGGATGGCTCCAGTAAGGAGACCACCAAAACCAGCATATTAAGTGGCCCCTTCAGTCAGTCAATCTCCAACTCATTTACGAGTCTGATGATATGACCAGGGAAATATCAAAACCGGGTATCCATGCACAGACAGCTGTTTTGGGGTGTTGCTCCTCGTCAGTGTGGAGCACGACACTAGCTAGGTGGGAGCAAAACTTAGTAGACCAATACAGCAAACAGATCACTGATCTCAGGGAGACCAGCCAAAGAAGACACTGTCAGCTGCATGTACGTACTGAACTTTTTCAGCCACCAGTATTCAAATGCCAATCGTATCATTCTTTGAGCATCTTCAGCATTCTTGGGCTCATCTTTGCTAACAAGCATAATATATCACAATAAAGAAGTAATGCAGTAGAAGCCATTAAAGTTTCCTACTAGAACATAGCTCAAAAAAGTTTTTATTAAAATAGAAACCAGTGTAAACTGCCCCCAACAACCAATTACAGCTCAGCTTTCATTTTTATCCGGACTAAAATGAAAGTTTACACCAGTTTCTATTTACACAGCTTAATAAATCCAGACCATTCTCTCACATAGTGATTTTATTTTTTCATCCTGACAAAAAATCCCTACAATAGTTCCAGTGAATCATAAAAATCATACCACAAAAGCAAGCCACCAACGACAAAAAAAAGTATGGTTCAACACACACACACACAAAATGTTTTATTGTGCATGGGTAAAAAACATAAAAAAAAATATATCATTTTGGTATCACCACAACTGTATTAACCAACAGAATACAGTTATAGTGAACAGGGCCTATGACGTGCCCTTTATAAGATACGTTGTCTAATGTGGCAGAGGAGTCCGCTCAGACAGAAAGGCCAGGTAAGATTGCTGTTTTGCTCACCAAATTGCTACACCCCTGTTATCAACAATAATTAACCATTTGACTTCATGTTATATATGACCAAACAGGACTTAGCAGAAAACCCATATTGGAGTGAGGCAAATAGCCATTATCTGGCTTTGTAAATCAAGGATTTCGCCTGTCCTTTATGTTAATGTCAGGGCATGTCTGAGATAACAAATACTACAAAGAAGAGGGAAAAATGAAAGGATGAGCTGGGGAAAAAAATCAAAGTACAAATTAGCTATAATTTCCTCAGTTCCTTGAGTATAGGGCACAATTACTGGTTTGTCTTACTTGCTAAAACAGGAAAGATACTTAGATTTAAATACACCTTGCCTGAAATTATGTTACATGTTATTAGAATGCCCATCACCCATAAACATTTTTATTCATCTAAAATGGGTATTTATGATCACCATACTTTTCAGACTAAACACCAAGGACATTTATACGCACAACAGTGAAGGCAAACCATTTCCATCATCTGGCGTGTAGAGGATATATCGACTTCCTGCTTTCTTTCTTTCTTTCTTTCTTTCTTTCTTGCTTATTTTTAAAATTTTGAATGTACTAGAAAAATTGTAAAACTGTTTTCAAACTGTTGATGACATACTGAGCCTGATCATTGTTGATGATTGATGTGGCTTAGGCCTTAGGAATCTATGTCATCAGTTGTTGCAAGAAAATAGTATATACAACATTGATAGCTTACGTCAGTCAAATCAAGAGCTGCTCTTTGTTAGACGTTCTCTCTTCTGACTTAGGCTGGGTTCACACACAGTATATTTCGGTCAGTATTTGGTCAGTATTTTACAACCTCAACCAGGAGTGGATTGAAAAGGATCTGTTTACACAATGTTGAAATTGAGTGGATGGCTGCCGTTTAATGTCAAATATTTGCTGTTATTTTAAAACAACGGCTGTTGTATTATAATAATAGCAGTTGTTTACTGTTATATGGCGGCCATCCACTCAATTTCACCATTGTGTGAACAGATCCTTTTTGTGTTTTCAATCCACTCCTGGTTGAGGTTGCAAAATACTGACCAAATACTGACTGAAATATACTGTGTGTGAACCCAGCCTAAGGCTATGTTCACACTACATAAAAGTACGACCGTTGTTGCCATCGGCAACAACGGCCATAGTTGGTATGGTGTGGAACACTGCCTTTACTGCTATGGGATCCCGGCCGGAGCGTATACACATAGTATACGCTCCAGCCGGGATCCCTTACGGCGCCGCAAAGAACTGACACGTCAGTTTTTTGCGGCCGCAATTCAGTGATTAGGGATGGTCCGAACCTGCCGAGGTTCGGGTTCGTATGAACCCGAACGCTCGGCAGCAGATTCCCGCTGTCTGCCCGCTCCATGGAGCGGGCGGATACAGCGTGAGAAACGCCTGGAAAACTGGGATACAGCCTATGGCTATGGTTGTATCCCAGTTTTCCAGGCGGTCCTCCCGCTGGATCCGCCCTCTGCACGGAGCGGGCAGACAACGGGAATCATTACCAAGGGTTCGGGTTCGTACGAACCTGAACCGAACTCGGTTCGGACCATCCCTACTCAAGATGTATGCTGCTAGCTAGACTTGTTTAAGGCATGTGGGTGCACAAGACTAAACAGGCTGCCATGCCATATTCTTTACATTTTTTACTTCTGCTCCTTAACAAATTATATTCTGATTAATTTCTGGCACACTTAATTTCAGAAATATGTGGTTGCCTTTTAACTGTTTAAACATAGTGAAGTCTCTTATTATGTGGTGAAATATTGATTCAGAGCTAAGCTCCATTCACTTTCCGTTTTCTATTTTGACTGGCAGGAATCAAGGCGCGTTTAGCTGGCTTAGTGAGGTTCACTAAAGTATTAACATAAAAGAAAGAAAAGCATTAAAAAGGAAATGTGCATGAAAAAAAAACAGTCTCAAGAGAAGAGAAAGGGGAAACAAAACTCAAAGAAAGACAGGAAGATATTAAAAAACACACTGATAACGCTTAAGAAAATGGGGAGACACAGGAAGGAACAACACCAAGCACAACAAAGGACTCAGAAAGCCCAATCATAACAGAAAAGGAGAAGGAAAGTGAGAGTGAGAACCAGCTCACAAAATGCTTTAGCCATTTACATACTAACCAGGGTAGGAAAGAGTGAAATACGTGTGTCACATAATAAAATCACAGTACAAATAACATAAATGATACATAAAAATACAATATTTATATTACAATATTGAGAAGAATGTTACTAAAATGAAACAGTCAAAAGATCTGATAGACAGATACTGTTTAGTAACTAGTGACTTAAAGGGGTACTCCAGCGGGGGGCACTTTTTTGCTGGGACCGGGGAGGAGTTGTCCAAGGAAAAAGACGTCCACTCACCTCCAGCGGTTCCAGCGGCGGGTCCCGCATCGCGGCGCTTCGGTGCCCGGTTCCCGGCTGCTTCTGGGTGTCTGACGCCGGCCGATATAATACGTCTCAGGTCCGCTCAGCCACTCAGTGACAGAGGCGGGATCTGAGCGGACTTGAAACGGATCCCGCCTCCTTCACTGAGTGGCTGAGCGGACCTGAGACGTCACGTGAAGCGGCCGGGAACCGGGCACCAGAGCGCCGCGATGCGGGACCCGCCGCTGGAACCGGGGAGGTGAGTGGACATCTTTTCCCTTGGCCACCTCCTCCCCGGTCCCAGCAAAAAAGTGCCCCCCGTTGGAGTACCCCTTTAAGCCCCTATTACACGAGGCAACGAGAGGGAGCAAGCGAACTCTGACCTGTCAGGTCAGCACTCGCTTGCTCCTTGTTCCCCACTCACTACCAGGGCTATTACATGTGTCGGCAGCGAGCGGGTAAGAGTCGGGGGGAGGGAGCTAGATCGCTAGATCATCCGGGCAGCCCATAGAAGATAATAGTAAACGTAGAAGATCCACAGCTTCCAAAAAGTAGATTCTTTATTTCAGCATATAAAAAGTACAAGGAATAAAAATGCAGGCCTACATGTTTCGGGGAGAATACCCCTTGATCACGGCATCAACATACACAGTGGTTTAGTGAGTATATATGCTCATATCTAAACACGTCACTTGGGGAACGCCCCTCGAGGGGGAGGGATTACAAGAGGAGAAACACCTAAAAGTACATAAACAAAAAACATAAATATATATATATATATAGAGAGCAGTACAGCGAACTGAATCAGTATAGGTATGATAGATCAGTTTTAAAATTCAGACCTTTAGGTGTTCTAGTCTCCAGGCGGAGTATCCAGAAAGCCTCACGCTTGCGGAGGAGGCGGACCCAATCTCCCCCCCTCTGTGGTTTGGATACTCTCTCAATGGGGATAACACGTAAGGAGCGACACACACCCTGGTGAAAGTCAAAAAAGTGTCTAGTTAGACCTGACATAGCTCTGCGGGGGTTAAATCTGGCTGCATCAGCTGCGTCAGAGATATGCTCCGCAATTCTCTGTTTTAACTTTCTTTTTGTGCTACCGATATACTGTAAATTACATTCGGCGCACCAAGCAAGATATACTACAAACATAGTGTTACAATTGATAAAAGATAGTATATTAAACTTTTGGCCTGTGCTTACCGATGTGAATGTGGAGCTCTTTTGGATGTGACCGCATAAACCGCATCTGGGCATCGCACATTTGTGGGAGCCTTTAGTAGAAAGCCAGTTCTCTCTCACCGGCAACTGGTTATGGACAGTCGTGGGGGATAAAATATTCCCAAGGGTTTTGCCCCGTCTGGCAACACAGCGTATTCCTGAGGATAAGATCTTACCCTCAGGAATACGCTGTGTTGCCAGACGGGGCAAAACCCCCGTGTATGTTGATGCCGTGATCAAGGGGTATTCTCCCCGAAACATGTAGGCCTGCATTTTTATTCCTTGTACTTTTTATATGCTGAAATAAAGAATCTACTTTTTTGGAAGCTGTGGATCTTCTACGTTTACTATTGTCTACTTGCCGGGTGCGGCCCGCTTCATATCCACCTGCTTCCATTGGGATAATTTGCCTGCTCTGCACAAGTCTACGTGGTGAGCTGACCTCTCTTCATAAATCAGCCCATAGAAGATACCGGCGGTCTGCTGCCACTGCTCCTGTTTCACCGGGTGACGACAGCAGATCGCTGCTATCGGGATCGTTGATTTTTCAATCTGTTGAAAAACAATGATCAGCCGACATCGTGCATGTCGTCTGATTGTTGTTTTCTAATACACAAAGCGATTATCGGCTGTAACGGACGAAAACTGCTGATAATCTCTTCGTGTAATAGGGCCTTTACTTTATATAATCAAAACAGCTTTGTAGATTACACCTTTCCAAACCCATAAGCCCCAGTATATGTGTGGACATTGCGTGTCTTTCGGTTGTTACTCATGGACGGTTTGTTTGTGTGTACTTTATATCACTTTAACATAGCTATAATACATATCAGCTTATTATATACCGGTTTCATATGAGATCAGGTTTCTAAACAGCAACCTGAATCTGAAGAGAGGGGGTTGTGGTAGAGAAAGAGAATCAGCTTGGACCAATAATACGACAGTAACTACAGTCAAGCAACAAACACTAAGGAAAATATGTAACAGGAGACTATTATCTACAACTTCTTTTAAAAGTTATAGAGTTGCCACCTTTAGAGGATGTTCACCAGGCCCAACCAGGGAACTTTCCAGTGGGCCAGGTCCTATTTGGGCCACCCACCCAAAATAGCACGCATAGAGCATACACAAAATACTAGCTGACATCAGGACTTTCTATGTGTATTGTACTCTCCAGTAGGGCACAGCAGAGAGCTATAAGCTGCTTCTGGCCTGTGGCCTACAAAATGCTGGAAACCACTCAGGGCATGTGCTTCCTGGACTAGATGTTGTGACGTTAGATGTTATGTCTTCACACCTTTTACACTAGACAGGGCGCTCTGCTCAGTGTGGGATTGGGGGAAAAGGTGAGACCTTATTTTATATTTTACATATTTTCCACAAAGGACATTAATAAGGGTGAGGAGGTACCTACCTTCCTAGCTTGAGGGTGTCATACCTTTCTATATAATATGGGACGTGTCAGGACGGGGAGGCAGGGACAAGACATGACAGTGGGCCCTAAGGTGAGCCCACCCACTGTCCCTACCTACTTGCCTTAATCGGCCCTAGGTGACCGTGGACAACCACAAAGATGTTCCCTGTACTAGATACGTGCACACAGAACAATACAGACAAACAAACACAAAATCCAATAGTCAAACAAACAAAGTCAGAACCAAACAGGTAGCATAGTACAAAATCAGGTAACAAATCGCATAGTCAAAAATTAAAGAAGAGGTCAGGTAACAAAGTAGAGCAAGCAGAGGGAGTTAGGACGGGGATTGCAGGAATAGACAGGGGGAGCTGGGACCAGGGTATGAAACCTAATAGCCAGTGCTGGGAGACTGCGTCAGCTTTCTTTTATGATGACCAAGAGCCCTGTCTGGATCCCCATTGGACCAGCGCTCTGATCTTTCAGGTTTCAGACAGGCAGAGAAACCAGTCAGTCAAAAGACTTACTCAGCTGTATAATCAAGTCTAGTTTAACTCCTGCATAGCCAGGAAGCTGAGAAGCAAGCGGGCGTGCCACACGAAATGAAAAACAGGCCCAGTTCACACCAGGCTACTGCACATTCCTGATAGGAAGCTAACAACCTACCTAATATATGAGGGGGCATACCTACTACCTATCTAATAAGGGGAACTAGCTACATACTTAATATAGGGCACCTACATACCTAGTTAATAGGAGGAGCCTACCTACCTAATATTGGGGGGTTACCTACCTATGTTATATAGGGGGATCTACCTCTTACCTAGTATGGGATGACCTATCTACAGTACCTACTTACTTAATATAGGTTGGCTAGCTAACCATGTAATTTGGGGACCCATAAGAAGACTTCAATTATATGGTGGTAAATAGGGGGAACATTACTGTATGAGGGCACAAAAATGAACACTATTAGTGTGAAAGCACTAGTACTGTCTGCACTATTACTGTGCTGGGCATCATGGAAGGGAATTTTGTGCAGAGAATTTTGAGGGCAAAGGTGCAGAGAATTTTGAAAAAGGAAAAATGTTTATTTAACAGACCAGTCATGGAAACTCTTCATAGTAGTCTGAGTCAGATAGAGAGATGATAAAGAAAGGAGAATAACCCTGATCAGTGAAGATGTCACCTGTGAGTCTCTGAATGTACCTGCACTATAATAACTTATATGTTCTGTAGAGGGCCTGTGTAAGACTGGAATTTACCACTATATTGTCAGTGTATGGAGGAATATTTGTTATACTGATGCTTGTTTTGGACACCTGACTAGAAGGTTAGTGTATAGCTGTCCCTGACCATGTGATTCTGTGTTTATATGTTCCACTTATGTTCCTTCTTGTATTGATGGTGTGGTTTAGTATAGGGAGTGGTGAATGGGTTTAATATAGGGAGTGGTGAATGTTGTGGTCAAAAACTGCACAATTTGTCACAGCACATAGAGCACTAATGTTATGCAATATATGATGGAGTGCGAAAGCATTGGAATTAGTGGGGTTTGTGTGCCAAGGTTCCTTTTTAGTCACAGTTCAGTCCAGCCGTATTAATTTATAAAAAAATACATCGCAAATATCACACAAACCATATTTGTTAAATAGCTAAACATTCTGGATTAGTAAAACAAACCTCAAACAACTATAATTATTAGATTATTTTAATTACATATAGTACTGTGGGTGGGTGGGCGTGCTGCAAGTTAGGAATGTTTTGAAAAGGTTTAAAAAATCTAAAGCAAATCAATATTTAGTGACTAGTGAGACCAACCTTTGCCTTCAAAACATCAGTTTTTCTAGGTATACTTGCACACAGTTGTTGGAGGAACTCGGTAGGGAGGTTGTTCTGAGAACTACCCACAGATCTTCTGTAGATGTAGGCCTGCTCACGTCCTCTTTTCTCTCCATATGATTCTGGACAGACTAGAAGATCTCCAGGATTCCAGGACTCTTCTTTATGCTGAAGATGTTTCCTAATGAAATTGGTTGTATGTCCGGGATCATTGTCCTGCCAATCAGACTCCTGCCTGATTGGATTGCACAGTTGTTAGGGATCTGTCTGTATTCTCACTATTGAGGACACCAAAAATCCTGACCACATTCCCAACTCCAATTTCTGAAATGCATCCCCAAGCTTGCCTACAACCTTTGCACAGTATGTCCTATCACTATTTGTGCCTTCCTACCCTCTAGATCAGGGGTGGGGAACCTTTTCCATGTCGAGAGCCGGTCGGGCATTAATAAAATCATTTGAGGGCCGCATACCGTGCGCGGCAGTTAGTAGCGGGGGTTTGCAGCACCCAGGACAAGGCATAGTATTGTTCCCCTAGTGCCCCTGCTATTGTAGTTAACCCCCAGTGATGCCCCTTGTAGTCTAGTTAACCCCCAAGTCATGTCCCTGGTAGCCTAGTTAACCCCCATCAGGCATGTCTCTGGTAGCCTAGTTGTCCCCCCCATCAGTCATGTCCCTGGTAGCCTAGTTGTCCCCCCCATCAGTCATGTCCCTGGTAGCCTAGTTATTCCCCCCCATCAGTCATGTCTCTGGTAGCCTAGTTGTCCCCCCCATCAGTCATTTCCCTGGTAGCCTAGTTGTCCCCCCCCCATCAGTCATGTCCCTGGTAGCCTAGTTATTCCCCCCCCCATCAGTCATGTCCCTGGTAGCCTAGTAATCCCCCCCCCCCATCAGTCATGTCTCTGGTAGCCTAGTTGTCCCCCCCCATCAGTCATGTCCCTGGTAGCCTAGTTGTCCCCCCCATCAGTCATGTCCCTGGTGGCCTAGTTGTCCCCCCCCCCCCCCATCAGGCATGTCCCTGGTAGCCTAGTTATTCCCCCCCCCCCCATCAGGCATGTCCCTGGTAGCCTAGTTAACCCCCATCAGGCATGTCCCTGGTAGCCTAGTTGTCCCCCCCCCCCATCAGTTATGTCCCTGGTAGCCTAGTTATTCCCCCCCCCCCATCAGGCATGTCTCTGGTAGCCTAGTTGTCCCCCCCCCATCAGTCATGTCCCTGGTAGCCTTGTTGCCCCCCCCCCCATCAGTCATGTCCCTGGTAGCCTAGTTGTCCCCCCCATCAGTCATGTCCCTGGTAACCTAGTTGTCCCCCCCCATCAATCATGTCCCTGGGATCCTAGTTAACCCCCAAATAAAAAAATAAACATCCCACTCACCTTACCTCCGCTCCCACGCAGTCCAGGCCCTCTTCTCTCCCAGGTCCTCTGTGCCGGTCTTCTCCTGCAGGCGGCGCGCGATGAAATGACGTCATCGCGCGCGGCCCGCAAGAGACTAAAGACACGCGCCGCTCTGCTGGGGAAGAAGCCGGCACAGACAGCATCCTCCGGTGTCCGACAGCTGTCACAGACACCGGAGGATGCGGTGTATGCCGGCTTCTTCCCCAGCAGAGCGGCGAGCATCACAGGGGAGCTGCGGGCCGCGGGCCGCATCAGGAGGTCTCAGGGGCCGGATGCGGCCCGCGGGCCGGAGGTTCCCCACCCCTGCTCTAGATCTTATTCATGAGAGCAGAAAATTACAGTAAACCTGCAGACTGAAAGCCTAAGGGCCCTATTACACGGAGCAATAAGCGGCCAAATCGGGGCAATTATCGCTCTGTGTAATAAAGATAACGATCAGCCAATGAAATGGTTATCAGCTGATATTTGGTTTAGGTTAAGTTTAGAACCAAAAATTGACAAGCACATTGTCGAAAGAAGACCGGGAGTGGGGAGAGGTAAGACATCAGGTGTTTGGGCAAGGGTTGCATGGACATTGCTAACGATGTCCATGCAGCCCTTGCTGCCCAATTACCGGGACATCTAATAGGTCCAGTAAACGAGCACTGATCTACTACTTAGAAGGGGAGCACAGACTGCAGTACAGATAGCTAAAGACCCTATTACCAGCAAGTATGGCTTAGTCACTGTGCCACCACATTTCTCTATTTTAGTCTCTGCATCTTATTACAACAGGCAGCAAAGGGATGACCAAGTAAAAATTCTAGGAGTTCTTTCGCTTAGATTCTAAACCACCATAAAACTCTAAACCACCTTTAAACTCTAGTCAAGAGATGAAGATCCTAAACCATGGGTCTCCAAACTGCGGCCCTCCAGCTGTTGCAAAACTACATTTCCCATCATGCCTGGACAGCCAAATCCAAAGCTTTAGCTGTCCAGGCATGATGGGAGTTGTAGTTTCGCAACAGCTGGAGGGCCGCAGTTTGGAGACCCATGTCCTAAACCATTGGCCCTACTCTTAAAGGAGAAGTCTGGTACTTTTATTAAAGTATTGTATTGCCCCCCAAAAGTTATACAAATCACTGATATACACTTATCATGGGAAATGCACATAAAGGGCTTTTTTGCCCGCACTTACTACTGCATCAAGGCTTCACTTCCTGGATAAAATGGTGATGTCACAACCAGACTACCATAGCTGTGCGGGCTGTGGCTGCTGGTGAGAATGATAGCAGGGGGAAACTGAGGGACACAGGGCACTGGAGGGACACTGAGCATCTCTCTGCCATCATTCTCTCCAGCAGCCACAGCCCGCACAGCTCTGGGAGTCGGGTCGTGACATCACCATTTTAGGCTATGTTCACACAACGTATTTTTTTGTATTTCTACGGCTGTTGTTGCCGATTGCAACAACGGCTGTAGTTAATACGAAAAAATACATTGCCTATTTGTCTATGGTATCCAGGCCGGAGCGTATACACATAGTATACGCTCCGGCCGGGATCCCTCGCTGCGCCGCAAACAACTGACATGTCAGTTTTCTATGGCCGCTAATCAGGGAATAGCGGCCGCAGAAACCCATGTCAGTGCACACTATGAAGCGAGCGGCTCCGGCAGTGAGCAGTGGAAAGTTCTGATGCTGGCGCGACCTGATGCATCCGCATCAGAACTCTACGACCATAAAGATCATCCGGCCGGTACTGCAGTACTGGCCGGGATGATCTTTTCAGAGACCGTCCACTCCGTGACCCGGCCAGGTCACAGAACGGCCGGACTCTTATGCAATGTGAACATGGCCTTATCCAGGAAGTGAAGCCTCTTTGAGTGTGACTAAGCCAGCATTGTATGCTGATTGTTATTCCCTGTTTTTCCTGATTTTGGCTTGACTTTACGACTATACCCCTGACTTATGACTTTGTACCGTGATGACCGACAGCGAGGCGGGTGTCAGCGTTAGGGCTTCACTTGTCCTGTGTTCCTAGGATCCAGCCTGACATTAACCATCTGTAGCAAGTGTGGCATTTAAGTGATCTGTGTATGTTGACAGGAAGCATTATTTCCGTAAGAGCATAGCTGCTGGAAAAAAAGCAAACACATATTTGTTGAGATAAAATATTTGTTAAACCTGTTGGAACTGTGTAGAAATATGGAATTTAATGCAATACATAGATATAGACAACCTCCGTATTCTATAGAGCTCCTGCTGTAATGACATAGACGGCTTGTTAAACCATAATCCAGTGTGATTTTGGATTGTACCTTCTTGGGCGATAAGACTCATACAATTGCGACTAAATGCTACTAAAGAACTGAAAGCACCCCAGGGGTTTTGAAAGGAATAACTCCAGGAAAGGAGATCAGTGAACAGGAAAGAAGGAGCACTAAAGAAAAAGAGGAAATCCTCTTTGACAAACAACCTAAAATGCAAGAGCAGGTAAATTCTCCTAGACAGTGTATAGTCTTCATCTCTATGGCTTCACATTCCTGGCTCACAATGTGCTGCTTTCTTATTTAGTAACATTCTATTTCTTTAAGACCAAAGTAAATGCCATGTTCTCAACGAAATAATGATCTCTGGGGAATGTGAAAACTCCTTTTCAGGTCTATTGGATGAGGTGGGATGAATCAGAGGGATGCATGGCGTTCTGCTTTGTTGTCTACATTACTATCCTTGTTTATAAAAGGTAAGAGCGAAGATTACACCCTTGTTGTTAACTTATGAGCTGGTCAAGTAAGTTACATTACTAGACACCAAAAGATTGTAAATTGCTTAAGAGCTGTTTGTCATGCGCTATAAGAATTTTTATGCCATTTAGCTAGTTTTGTCTGGGCAACAAAATAACTAAAATAACACTATCAGTGCAAAAGATTGAAGTTGAAGGCAACTGATCTTATTTTCTAAAAATTAAAAAGAAGTGAAAATAAGTAATTAAAAGTAATCGGCGCTGCGATCCCTAGCTACTTGGAACAATTTTCCAGCAGATGAGGTTGTTAAATCTACAATAACAGAATTTAAACCTGCCTGGGATAAACATATATCTATCCTAAGATAAGGGAAATTCGAAAAGGGCAGATTAGATTGCCAAGTGGTCTTTTTCTGCCGACAAACTTCTATGTTTCAATGAATCATGAACAATTTTACAGTAATAGTGAAGTGAAGTGCTTCACTAGTCTCGGAAGTTGGCTTGTTAGCCTGTTGCCTTTGAACTGGGAGACGTTTCCCAGGACTGAATCCAGCTTTTTCAGGCATCCGGAACAGAGCAGCACAGAGTGTAAAGGGAGCTGCGCGAAAAGTAAATTTGCCCCTCCCTACTTATAAGGCCTCATTGTACATGGCAGTGTTTTGGCCATTATTTTGGTCAGTATTTTTAGCCAAAATCAGGAGTGGAAAAAACAGAGAAAAACTGGGAAGATTCGTACCAATTCTGTGTTTTAGCCTCACTTTTGAGGAAATGTGGCATTAGAAAATTATGTATGGTTTAAATCAAGTTTTAATCAATAGTTTGAACAAGTTTAAAAAAAGTTTTGAAGAATTAACGTCCATCAGTTGTTTTAAAATAACAGAGATTATTTGCCATTAAATTACGGCCATCCTCTAAATGTTAACAGTGTGTGAACATAGCCTTTCTGTGTTTTCAACTGGGATCAGCTGTAGAGTTTTGCTGTCACTGTTGTTACTGTCACAGGTGAAACTAAACAATATCTCTAAATGATACTTTAAGAAGCTGAACTTAATGGTGCGTTTACACAGAATGATTATCATTCGAATTTTCATGATAACTATCGCATTTGAGCGATAATCGGCTTGTGTAGACACAGCGAACGATCAAGCGACGAGCGTGAAATCGTTCATTTTGATCTTCCAACATGTTCTCAATCGTCGTTGGTCGTTCGCTAAAAATTCACAAATCGCTTTGTATAAACCGATTCACCCTATGTGTGAGATAGGCTTTAGGGATCTTAAAACGATCGCAATAACAAATTTTCCAAATTATATTACGTTTCATCTAAACGCTGATTGTTATAAAAAAACACATCATTACTACGAAATCGTTAATCGTTCAATTGGGCGAATTATCGCTCCGTGTAAACACAGCATAACTCAGGCTATTAGAGGTTTGTCCTAAATGAGCATCCCCTGTCTACTTACTTAGGGCTGTTTTACATGGCCTGACTATCTCTGCTTGAGATGAGCGAATTTACAATAGGAGCAAAGGGAAGCAGCGATTGGTTAGGATCGTCCGGCAGCTTGTCTGGCTGCTAGCTTTGATGTCTGTGCCACTTCTTGAAGCTCCTTCCCAGGTGCCAGAAAAAGCTGGATCCAGCCCTGGGAAATTGGGAGACGAGTGGCACATAGCGTCATGGGCTTCAAAGCCAGCAGCCTCACAAGCTGCCGGACGATTCTAATGTAGGACTTCTACTATAAATTCGCTCATCCATTATCTCTACACTTCAATATTGTGAGGCCTATAAAGTTTAGGATAGTCGCCCACTGACCCTATTACATGGGCACTAAGACTTCCATCAAACACTAAAATGACTTGTTGAGGACTGTGCCCATTTATGTCTACTTGGTACTGTGTGAATCCCCGTATGGATTTATAGAAAGTATAGAGAGATCAGATGAGCACTTGCTCAGTTTAGCAACAAGTGGGTGTCTCAGCACCCAGATCCCCACCAATCGGAACTTCTCACGTGTCACTAGGACATGTCGGAGCTTTCTTAAAATTATAGTTAAAGCAAACTAACGGCAGCCAAACTCATGACCTACTTCTAAAGTTCAAAAGCTTCTATCTGTACATCAGATATAGTGGGTGCTCTCTATGCAGTGTTCTTTTTGCTCATATTGCACATGATATGGTGTTTGTAACATTTTTCCCAATGAATTTTAAAACACTTAGGTTGTTCTTGTTATTCTCACTACTGTAGTTACTCTACATACCTCCATAAGTAATGTACTGGTATTGATATATGAATAATCATTGCACTTGCAAGGGATAATGTATACATGATACACTGCTAGGTAGAACATAAGAATTCATTTACAAGGTTTGGAACTATGATGTGACTACAAAATAACAAAACGCATAAGTATAGCTTTACGCGCTCGGTGTAAAATCTGCACCGGTGCCCTCCAACTATAACCCTTATGTGATTGTTTTTTTTTTCTTAGGTGACAGAAGGGTTCTTTGCCCCCCCCCCTTTAGCACCAGGATCTCAATGAAACTGCAGTCTCTAAACCATCTATGACATGTCACCGATAATGTATAATATTCTCCTGTGCATACATTTCGTTGCGCACTACATGATATACGTACAGAAGCATGGACTCCCTGCTCCAGTACGCCAGAGGAACACATCTTCTCCCACGGGCCGTGCAATGACGTCATTTCAGAGACTGCGGGAAGATAAAAAGGACTTGCCCATGCTGGGGCGGAGGACAGGTAAGTAGGATGTCTATTTTTTTTTACTTGGACTTGGCACAGACTAGGGGTATTTCTTTGGGGAGAGGAGGTTAGCTACAATACGAGGGTGTGTGTGTGTGTGTGTGTGGTGGGGGGGGTCATTTAAAGGAGAAGTCCGGCGAAAATTATTTTTTTATATGTTATTACTTATGGAAAGTTATACAATTTTCTAATGTACATTAATTATGGGAAATGCTCATATACTGCTATTTCCCTTAATTTAGTGTATCAGGAAGTGTTAGAATTATCTCTGAAGCAGTGACGTCACGACCAACGGTGTAATTCCTATGGAATGTCCAGCAGGGGGCGCTCTATATATAGAAGTCAATGAGTACCATTGACTTCTATATATAGTGCGCCCCTGCTGGACACTCCATAGGAATTACAGTGTATGTAATGTAATGTAATGTAATGCACTGTACTGTTGTGACTTTATGAATACATTTATGGAATACTTTGGGGAGCAAGTGTCCTTGCTCCCCAAAGTATCCCATAAATGTATTCAATGAATAGATTTGCAGGGCACCGAGCAGGGAGGGAGAGAGGTGCCATCTACCTCCCCCCTCCCTGCTCGGTGCTGGGAACATATACAAAGTACTACTCCCCCATTACCTGCAGATAATGGGGGAGTAGTACCTGTGCTATCCCTATCACCGCCCGCGCCGCCGCCGCTCACACAGGGGCTGCTATTCATCGCGCCGCTGATTCCCCGCCGCCCGCGCTGCTCCTAACTACCTGCCCGCTCGCTCGCCGGGGCGTTCCTGGCCGCCGCTCTCTGCTCATGCCGGCCGCGTCAGCCCACCCCCACCCCGGCCGGGAGCACGGCGCTTCCTGGTGTCCCCGGCCGGGGTGGGGGCGGGCTGACGCGACCGGCATGAGCAGAGAGGAACGGGGCGGGCGAGCGAGTGGGCGGGTAGTTAGGAGCAGCGCGGGCGGCGGGGAATCAGCGGCGCGATGAATAGCAGCCCCTGTGTGAGCGGCGGCGGCGCGGGCGGTGATAGGGATAGCACAGGTACTACTCCCCCATTATCTGCAGATAATGGGGGAGTAGTACTTTGTATATGTTCCCAGCACCGAGCAGGGAGGGGGGAGGTAGATGGCACCTCTCTCCCTCCCTGCTCGGTGCCCTGCAAATGTATTCATAAAGTCACAACAGTACAGTGCATTACATTACATTACATTACATACACTGTAATTCCTATGGAGTGTCCAGCAGGGGCGCACTATATATAGAAGTCAATGGTACTCATTGACTTCTATATATAAAGCGCCCCCTGCTGGACACTCCATAGGAATTACACCGTTGGTCGTGACGTCACTGCTTTAGAGATAATTCTAACACTTCCTGATACACTAAATTAAGGGAAATAGCAGTATATGAGCATTTCCCATAATTAATGTACATTAGAAAATTATATAACTTTCCATAAGTAATAACATATAAAAAAATAATTTTCGCCGGACTTCTCCTTTAACTAATATACTAGGTGCATCCAGGGGTTAGTGGGGTTATACTAGAGGAATCCTGGAGGGGGGATTAACTACAATACTAAGGGCATCCTGCAGGGGTTAACTATAACTAGGGGCATCCTGGAGGGACAAATGGTTGACTACAATACTAGGGACATTCTGTAATTGGAAGCATTAACTATAATACCAGGGGCATTCTTGAGGGGTTACCTATAATACTAAGGTCATCCTGGAGGGGGCACAGAGGGGCTTAAAGAGAGATGTCCGACGCCATGCCAAAAAAATATTCTGGGATGGGGAAACATAAAAAAGAAGTCACACAAGCCAAAAAGACATAAATGGCTGCACATCGCACCCATGGTTGACACAAAAGCTTGGTCAGCTACATTTAAAAACCGCCATCAGAAGTTAGTATATAATTTGATCAAACCATATTGCCTCATGTACCAACGTGCAGGTCTCTGATACACGAGTCCCTGGTTTTTAAAATAGGCCTAGCGAGGCATCCCTGGTGTGGTCACTCTTATTGCAAACTGGTCCTTTCCCTCCCCTCCCTGTCCCCCCCCCCCCCCCCCTCTTCCCTCCCTTTCTCTCTTCTCCCCTCTTTCTTTCTTTTCTGATTCTGGTTTCTTCTATAATTAGTTATCTTTAAAACTGATGTCAGATGACACCGATGTGTTTTTAAATGTTCTTGTTACTATGCAAACCAGTTGTGGTGACAAGGGATTAGCCTGTCCGCTCCAACCATCTACGTGGACTGTTTTTTGTCATCTACCGGACCCCCTTTGTCTGTTAGACTGGACCTTTGGGTCATTCTCTCAATACAGCTCTCCTGTTCTTGGAAATGCCATGTAAAGGCCTGAACTTTTTACCAATGTTCCTTGTTACCTATTCAACGAACCTTTATATTCTCCTAGTGTACTGTCATGTGTCTGGTTTCATAATAAAAAAGATTTAACCATAAAATAGGCCTAGCGGCATTAGGAGCAGCCATAGGTGGGATGTGCAACCGCTCCCTTCTCTCCATGTCGTTTTTATAGTTCTCCCTTTTCTGAGCAGCTGGCACTCCCCTTCATAAGACCCACATGACCCAAATTGGCAGGATATACCTGTGCTCACATGTCAGTACCTTATATCTTTCCCATTCTGTCTGCAGCAGCAGTGGTGAGTGCAATACCATATTCATGCTTGTGTTGTTTGGGGGCAGCCTTCCCCGCCGGTGGTGCTGGCAGGGTTTTGGTGGGGCATTTTGGGTTTGGTCCTGTGACATTGGGGTTGCAGGGCCATTCCATGGCCTCCCTTCCCTGCATGTGCACGCTTTGCGGGGTTGGCAGTCGCTGACCGACACAGTGTGGAGTTAGCATAGGGACCCATGTGAACCAGGGGACCTGCACGTGGTACACGGGGCAATATGGTTTGATCAAATTATATACCGACATCCTGGCGTTGGTTTTTAAAACAGGCCTAGCGGCATTAGTATTAGCGATAGGTGGGATGTGCAGCCGCTGTCACAGCGCGGTTGACAGATGCCTCCCTCAGGCAGTCAGTGACTGGGGCATGACACCTCTGCAGTCACTGACTGGTTGAGCGGACTAAATCACCTGTGCTCGTGACGTTCAATCCGAGTCATAAAGGACCCGGAAACCGGGAAAAAAGGGCACCTTGCGGAGTATGGGAGCCCAGTGACACAGGTGAACATATTGGGGGAGATTTATCAAACTGGTGTAAAGTAGAATTGTCTTAGTTACCCCTAACAACCAATCAGATTCCACTTTTCATTCCTCAGAGATTCTTTGAAAAATGAAAGGTGGAATCTGATTCTACTTTACACAATACTTACAGAAAAAACAAAAAGTGGTGGACAAAGCACTAAATTGTGCAGTGTAATGTAGACTTTTATTTGGTATATACATGTGTCTCATATATACAGTGAATATATACAGTGAATATTGTCACTCCATGGAGCAACCAAGAACATTCATATTGATGGAATGCAAGAGCATATACTCGATGTATAGATGTGTGTCCACAGTCGTGACGGCTATTAAACCCTGCCTTTCTCTAGGGTCCCGCTGAGGCTGAGCCAACTCAGTGCCTTGGCGGGTGTTGTCCCTAGTGCTGGATAGGCAGTCTGTCTCGAAGTGATAAGGTTGTCACCTCAAGTCGTTTGATAACGGTCTACTGTCCGTATAATATTTATTCATACAAGGCTTTGCAGTCAAAGTTCAAGACAAGCATAGGTTGTGGTAGAGATTGAAGATTCTAGCGATAATAATATCCACGAGTCATCCGACGCGTTTCCCCCTTGTAACTCATAACAGTAGCTGGGTTCATCAGGGATGTTCTAGTATGTGGATTATTCAGCCATATAGTTGGTCTAGTAAAAGTAAGTACAGACAGTATGTCAATGCCATGATGTATTGTGATTAGGAAAATAGAATGTTCAATTAACAATATGTACATGATAGTACCTCTCAACCCCGTCAGGATGATGTAGTCGTCATAGCACAGAAATTCAAGAGTATAGTGACAGATGCTGTTATTAGTGATTAGTTAGAGATGATGCCGTAGGTCACCGTTAATAGATGTCGTTGTTAGGGTAACAAGATAGAGCCAAACATGCAGAGAATGGTCATGCCTATAAACAATATATAAAAAGTGTGTCAAGATCCGTATTGTTATATGTGTGCTATAATAAGCATTGGGGTACATGAAGGCGCCTACCTGGGATGCAGGTGGACTATGCGCTATTCCATGATGAGGATGCGGCGTGTGGCCCCGGCGGATGAAAAAAAGTCCCCCCTAGGATTACAGCGATATGGGTATAGTCAGCCAGATGTGACCACATAGAGGGTATGTCCTGAAATGAGCTGCCCAGATGACAGTCTAGCAGACTAACACTTACGTTTAGATGCGGAGGATGGTTCACGTGGTGGTACAGGCGGCTGGTGTGCGTCTGCAAGGACTGCCGGCGGCGTGTCCTTTAAACTGCGTGGTTGAGACAGCGGCGCAGAGACGTGATGACGTCAGTGCGTTGCCGCGTATTAGGGTTGAAACTAATTGCCCACACTAGGGATTCCCTTAATGTGCGATCGTAACTTCTCACTGGGAGGCACAGTGTATTGCCTAATCTTCTAGTAATATATAATAGGGTAGAGTATACAAGCCAGTGTTGGTCGGCTATATGAAAGTAGCTGTTTGGCTATGCTACATTGACAGATGTTAGTAAAAAATAAATGATAAGAGAGGAAAAATAAATGATAAGAGAGGAAAGGGGAGAGGCACTAAAATGAGGCACAAAGAGCGAATAGTGATAATTGAAAGGTGTAAAGCAAAGGATAAATGCTAGGCTTAGTAAAGAGGTGGTATGGTACTACATAGGTATCTCAAAATGGATAAATAGGTCAGGCAAGATAATTGCTTGTAAGGTGAGCTAATACACAATAGTGAGATGATGATAACGGAGCAGAGTTGAGAAGGTAGGGCATATGGAGGGAGCGGGTAGTTCTCGTTATGAGGGAGTGGGGGGGGGTATGGACCAAGTAGTTTTAGATAAAAGGTGTGAACAGCAACTGGTCATTGAGACCGTCTGGTTCCAGGGTTTTTAGGCGATAAATCCACTCGGTTTCCATTCTTAGCAGTCTATTATCATGATCGCCCCTACGTATATCGGGTTTCAGTCTTTCAATAGCTTGGAAGGTAATGTTGAATGGAGCTTGTGGGTGCACGGTTCGCATGTGGCTTGACACTGGTTTCATCCGTGAGTGTTCGATGTCGCCGATGTGCTCAAGGATCCTGCGCCTGAATTCTCTTTTGGTTTTACCCACATATGACTTAGGGCATTCACAGGTAGCCAGGTAGATAACACACTGAGTTTTGCAATGGACAAATGATCTGTTCTTATAGACTTTCGGCTTGGTACCAGAACAGAAAGTTTTGGACACTGATATGTAGCGGCACGCTTTACAGGTGCCACATCTGAAAGTGCCAGTGGTACGAGTGTCCAACCAGGTGGAGGGTTGGGATAGAGGAGGTGTGTAATGGCTGTTGGTGATCAAATCCCCAAGGTTGCGTCCCCTCCTGTAGGTGACCTGTGGGCGGTACGGGATCATAGGGTTAAGATGGGGGTCTGTTTTAAGGATGGGCCAAGCTCTCTCCAGAATGGATCTGACTTGGGATGCTTCGCTGTCGTATGTCCCTATGATCCTTAGGTCTCCAGATGTTCCTGTGACGTCCTTGTTCTTAGGTATCAGGAGTTCCTGGCGATCCTTTTGTTTAGCTGTTTGGTAAGCCAGACAAAGGGTACGGTTGGGGTACCCTCTTTCCTTAAATCTTTTTTGGAGTAATTTGGCTTCTTTCTCGAAAGACTGTATAGTACTGCAATTTTGTCTGATGCGAAAGTACTGCTCCTTAGGGATTCCAGTCTTTAGGTTGAGGGGATGGTGACTTTCCCACTTCAACAAGCTGTTTCCCGCTGTGGGCTTACGGTATGCTTCTGTGGACAATGTAGTTTCCTGTATCCTTATGACTGTATCTAGGAAGCATATCTGTTCTTTGTTGATCTCAGATGTGAAGCGCAGTGAGTGACCATGACAGCATAGACATCTTCACCAGGGTAGTTACACAGGAATTGGAACAACTAGCCCAAAAACCTTGGACACAAAAATTAGACCTAAACAAAGGAGAACGACTGGCATTAAGGAAGCTACAAGAGGACCGCACTATTGTAATCAAATCAGCCGACAAGGGGGGAAATCTAGTCATCATGGACCACAACATGTACAGGGACATGAGCCATATGGTTCTGAGAGACAAGGATGGTTACAAAATCCTGGACTCGGACCCCACGGACCACTTCAGGATGCAGCTAAAAACTATATTGGATGAGGCTCTCACCACCAGAATTATCGACAAGAAGGAGTATGCATTCCTTCTACCTACAGCTCCTCGAGTCGCAACGTTCTACTGTCTACCTAAAATCCACAAGGGCCTACACCCTCTAAAATGCCGCCCCATCGTAGCGGGCATTGACAACCTTACCCAGAATCTCGGAATCTACATCGATGAGATTCTTAGGCCGTTGGTCACGAGCAATCCATCATACATCCGCAATACAATGGACCTCCTGGCGAAACTGGCGGACATCACGACAGAGAAGGACTGGTATCTGGGAAGTATTGACATCGAAGCTCTATATAGTTCCATCCCACACTCACAAGGCCTACAGGCAGTGGAACACTTCCTCCAGACGAGGAGTGTACACCTCACCAATCATAACAACTTCATCATCAGGATCTTGGAATGGATACTCACCCACAACTACTTCCTGTTTAACAACAGAGTGTACCACCAGCTCAGGGGCACGGCAATGGGGAGCCCTATGGCCCCCTCATACGCTAATCTGTTCCTGGGCTGGTGGGAGGACACAGTGGTCTTCAGCGACAAATACGATCATTACCACCATTACATCGAATTTTGGGGGCGCTACATAGACGATGTGCTCATCCTATGGTCCGGCACACCCGGAGACTTCCACAAATTCATCAAAGAACTGAACATAAACGAGATTGGTCTGCGCTTCACATCTGAGATCAACAAAGAACAGATATGCTTCCTAGATACAGTCATAAGGATACAGGACACTACATTGTCCACAGAAGCATACCGTAAGCCCACAGCGGGAAACAGCTTGTTGAAGTGGGAAAGTCACCATCCCCTCAACCTAAAGACTGGAATCCCTAAGGGGCAGTACCTTCGCATCAGACAAAATTGCAGTACTATACAGTCTTTCGAGAAAGAAGCCAAATTACTCCAAGAAAGATTTAAGGAAAGAGGGTACCCCAACCGTACCCTTTGTCTGGCTTACCAAACAGCTAAACAAAAGGATCGCCAGGAACTCCTGATACCTAAGAACAAGGACGTCACAGGAACATCTGGAGACCTAAGGATCATAGGGACATACGACAGCGAAGCATCCCAAGTCAGATCCATTCTGGAGAGAGCTTGGCCCATCCTTAAAACAGACCCCCATCCTAACCCTATGATCCCAGACCACCCACAGGTCACCTACAGGAGGGGACGCAACCTTGGGGATTTGATCACCAACAGCCATTACACACCTCCTGTATCCCAACCCTCCACCTGGTTGGACACTCGTACCACTGGCACTTTCAGATGGGGCACCTGTAAAGCGTGCCGCTACATATCAGTGTCCAAAACTTTCTGTTCTGGTACCAACCCGAAAGTCTATAAGAACAGATCGTTTGTCAATTGCAAAACTCAGTGTGTTATCTACCTGGCTACCTGTGAATGCCCTAAGTCATATGTGGGTAAAACCAAAAGAGAATTCAGGCGCAGGATACTTGAGCACATCGGCGACATCGAACACTCACGGATTAAACCAGTGTCAAGCCACATGCGGACCGTGCACCCACAAGCTCCATTCAACATTACCTTCCAAGCTATTGAAAGACTGAAACCCGATATACGTAGGGGCGATCATGATAATAGACTGCTAAGAATGGACTTTTTGATCGCTTTTTATTAACATTTTTCTGGATTTGATGCGACCAAAAATGTGCAATTGTGCACTTTGGGATTTTTTAGCGCTTACGCAGTTTAGAGTACGAGATCAGGAATGTGATTAATTAATAGTTCGGGCGATTACGCACGCGGCGATACCAAACATGTTTGTTTATTTATTTATTTATTTACTTTTATTAATAACCTGGGAAAAGCGGGGTGATTCAGACTTTTATTAGGGGAGGGGGCTTTTTATTAATAATGACACTTTTTTTTTTACTTTCACACTTATACTAGAAGCCCCCCTAGGGGACTTCTAGTATAAGAATAAGTGCTTTGATCTCTCATAGAGATCTCTGCAGCATAGATATGCTGCAGAGATCCATGAGATAGGAGCTCGTTTACTTCCGGCTGCTGCAGCCGGAAGTAAACGAGTGCCGAGCCGGGGACGGCGCCATCTTGGAGCGGTCCCCGGCCGGCTTCAGTTACGGAGATCGCTCCTCCGGGACAACATCCCGGAGGAGCGATCTCCCCACTAGACACCAGGGATGACGCTGCAAACGGTAATCGGATGCAGCTGTCAACTTTGTCAACTAATACCTGCGGTCCCGGGCTACAAGCGGCACCCGAGACCGCCGCGGTTCAGAGGTAAATATACGCCCGCGGTCGTTAAGGGGTTAAAGATGCTGAACTGATGCTGTGTTAGCTAATATAACTACATTTCTAAATATTGCATCAGATCTGCAACAGATGTACACGTGAATGTACACTAACTGTTCTACTATATTTAATTTGTTATGCTACATTAGCTTTTAGACTAAGATAACAGTTTTTGGTTTGCCCAACTTTGCATGAACATTGCCCAGCTCTCTTTCCATTCCACTCAGCAGTGGCTGAAGCTTAGAGGGAACATTGTTGGGGGGTCTGGGTGCTGAGAATCACTCTGTTCTCCCTGCTTTCTTCTTGCTGCATAGGATGGATCCTACAGAAAGTCTATCAACCCATCTTCCTGTTTGCCCTAATAATAGGAGTCTCAGTACCCAAACCGTCACCAATTAAAAACCTTCAACCATGCCGCCAATTTATAGCCTTTTCTGAACAGCAAAGTCTGGTGCTCCACTGTTCAGATGATGCGCAAAATGACCCATTCATAGGGGCTATAAATATTCTATGCATACAGCAAGGCTGCGTTCAAACTACGTATATTTCAGTCAGTATATTTCAGTCAGTATTGCAACCAAAACCAGGAGTGGATTAAAAACACAGAAAGGATCCGTTCACACAGTAATGAAATTGAGTGGATGGCCGCCGTATAACAGTAAATAACTGACATTATTTCAATATAACAGCCGTTGTTTTAAAATAACAGCAAATATTTGCCATTATATGGCGGCCATCCACTCAATTTCATTACTGTGTGAACAGATCCTTTCTGTGTTTTTAATCCACTCCTGGTTTTGGTTGCAATACTGACTGAAATATACTGACTGAAATATACGTAGTGTGAACACAGCCTTGCAAAACAGTAAAGGGACCACTGCACTGATAAAGGACCAGTCTCAATATCAGCAGGGGACGCATACGTGCCAGAAAGTGCCAAAGATTTGTAATTTACTTCTATTAAACAAATCGTGTCTTCCTGTACTTATCAACTGCTGTATGTCCTACAGGAAGTGGTGTAAATTTAACCAGTTTGACACAGTGCTCTCTGCTGCCACCTCTGTCCATGTCAGGAACTGTCCAGAGAAGTAGCAAATCCCTATAGAAAACTTCTGCTGTCAAGACTGCTGTCCAGTTGATCTGAAAGTTGTTGGAAGGTGGAATCTGATTGGTTGCTATCAGAAGTTTGGAACATGAATTACTAACAGTTTCCCTTTAACTAAGCCCAGGAAAAGTCTTACTCCTTTCGCACTGTCATCCTGTGTACCTCCTAAATCCTACATATAAGGACACTTTTGCATACAGTAATACATCTTATTAGTCCTTCTATCAAATCTGGGAATCATGGATTCATGGGAACCTTTCTAAACAAAACAACCCCCCAAACCTTAGTAGCTGCCTACACATTAAGACTTAGGAGGGTTTTTTGTTTGTTTGTTAAATGTTTTAGATTAACACTTCCATATGATCATATTACTTTCATATGACTTTTAGTATAGTTATAGTGTACAAGCCAACTAAAAACATAAGAGGAAGCATATTGTATTTTGGATTTACACTATTTGTTAGCACTTTCAATCTAGATACATAATGGCACTACTGGATATGGTGCTCAGCTCGCATCAAGCCAACAGTATTCACCTCTTTGGAGATATAAGCAGTAGAGATGAGCAAACCGGTTCGGCCGGGGTTGGATTTTCCCAAAAGTCCGAGTCCGGTCGGATTTGGATTTTTGGAAGTCCGCTCCGAATTTTTCTCTTTTTCTTGGCAGCCGCCATTTTAGAAAGCATGAAGTGTTCCGGACGGGAAAAGCGCTTTCCCATGATGCCCAGAACACAGCCAATCAGCAGGGATGTTGCACTAGCCCACCCCCTGTGTCACGTCGGTATAGCTTTAAGAGGAGCAGCCTCCATGTTCACTACTGCTGCTCCTGTACTGGCCTCAAATGACTATTGTTGGACCTCCACTGGCCTCCAATGACTACTGCTGCTCCTTCACTGCATTTGTGACCTTTTCCTGCATAGACCCTGTAATGGTGAATTTCCTGCATAGACCCTGTAATGGTGAATTTCTTACATAGACCCTGTAATGGTGAATTTCCTACATAGACCCTTTAACCCCTAGACGACCCTGGACGTAGGGTTACGTCATGGAAGTCTGTCCCCAGACGACCCATGACGTAACTCTACGCCCTGGGTGTTTCTCCCGCTATGAAGCGTGCTCCGGAGCAGAGCGCGCTTCATAGGAGGTGGGGGCCGGCTGCAGTGAGCAGCCGGGACCTCACCGGTAATGACACGCTGCAGCGATCGCGCTGCCGCGTGTCATTAACCCCTTAAACGCGGGGGAGTCCCCTGTCACTTACCGATCGGGACCCCCGCAGTGTGACTGCGGGGGTCCCGATCGTTGAAACGGACCGCCGGAGGTCTCTCACCTACCTCCGTGCGGTCCGATCGGCGATCTGCTACACTGAGCCTGCACAGGCAGGCTCAATGAGCAGAGCGCCGATAACACTGATCAATGCTATGCCTATGGCATAGCAATCATCAGTGTAGAAATCAAACTAGTGTATGTAGAAGTCCCCCAAAGGGACTTCAAATGTGTAAAAAAAAAAAAAGTTCAAAACACTATTACACTACCCCAAAACCCCTCCCCCAATAAAAGTTGAAATCACCCCCCTTTCCTACTATATAAATAAAACATATAAAAATAAATAAATAGATAAACATATAATATACCGTAGCGTGCGTAATTGTCCGATCTATTTAAATATAACAAGAGTCATTGTGATCGGTGAACTGCGTACACGAAAAGAGGGGAAAAAGTGCGCAGATTACCGATTTTATGTTACATTATATATTAAAAAAAAAAATTAATAAAAAGTGATTAAAACGTCCGATCTTCACAAATATGGTATTAATAAAAACTAGAGATCCTGGCGGAAAAAATGACACCCCATACAGCCCTGTAGGTGAAAAAATAAAACCGTTATAAGCGTCACAATAGGCCCATTTTATTAATATTTAATTGCCAAAAAAAAGGATTTCATTAAAAAAAATACATATATATCATGAGAGAATCTGTGTAACCTGCATATGGTTGTGTTCGGACTGACCTATAGAATAATAGTATCATGTCGCTGTTACCATATAGTGCATTACGTAGACACAGGAACCCCCCAAACGTTACCATATTGCATTCTTTCTTACGATTTCACCAATTTATTTCTTCATAAATAATATATTTGGAATTCCATCATAGATGTTATGGTAAAATGAATGACGCCATTACAAAGTACAACTATTCCTGTAAAAAACAAGCACTTACATGGTTTGTAGATAGAAAACTGAGAGTGCTAGAGCTCTTAGAAAGGGGGAGGGAAAAATGAAAACACTAAGATCAAAATTTGCGCGGTCCACTGGGTCATTTTGGGCCTGGTCCTCAAAGGGTTAATGGTGAATATTGAAGTCTAAAAAAAAAATAGACTTTGAGATATCGAAAAGATAACGATGTTACTGACATGTAAAGCCCTAAATTCAACCAAATACACTACCCCCGTATCATATAGATGCTTTAAACTATGAAATCCAAAGAAATCCGAAATCTGGTCGAACCGAACTTTTTAAAAAAAATCTGGAAGTCCGGTCAGGACGAACTTTTGAAAAGTTCGCTCATCTCTAATAAGCAGTGGCACTCACCAGTTTCAGCAAAAGATGTACTTATTCAGACACATGCAGAATTACATGGGGCAGTCCACAGAACCAACGACAGCTGTTTCACAGATACTCACTTCTTCTGGTTCACAATAGGATATCTATCATACATCTGGCTAAGTAGTACCAATGACAGTATACAGTGGCAGGGGACAGAGGAGAGGGGGCAGACACAGGGACATCAGCTTATGAGATCATTATGACCCTATAAGCTCATGTCCAAAAATGACTTGGGCATTGAGGTATCAATGACCCCAGGTCGTAAAAGGGTTAAACAAGTTAATACATTACCTGTCAGTGCTCCCGCCTGTTTCTCTAGCCAACCCGCTCACCCAGTTAGTCCTCTGTCCCGCTGCAACGCAGATTGGAGCAGGGACAGGCAGCTGATGCATTAAGTAGGATGTGGCTACATTTTCAATCCACTGTGTAAATGCAGAGCCATAGGGCATAACTGTACTGCATATCACAGGGCAGCATGAAATCCGCTTTGAATGCGGTGCGTGCGAACGCAACCTAAAGCGCGAAAGAACACCATCCCCTATGTAGTAGCATTATATAAAACCTCTTACAGCTGTTTGTAAGCCACGTGGATTTAAACAAAGGGAAGATGATTCCAAGTATTCACACTCTTAGCATAATCTTGTATTTTGATCAAAAGAGATGCCAGATAGGTCAATCTGTCTGAATTCCACTTGAAGCCAAAATTTTGGTTCAGTAGTGTTTAGGGGAAGATTAATATTAAGAGTCTCTGACTTCGCGAAGTAAATCCCCAGTACAGATGACTCTGTAAAACTTATCCATCAAGAGGAATGAGTTAGGTAGGGACACCAAAGGGGAGGAAGCAATCACCAAGAAGCCATAGCAGGGGCCAGGAGCTCTACCACCAGGGCAAATATGGCTGGGGATAGGTGACAGCCCTGTCAAGTACCCTTAACTGATTGAAATTGACCCAGTTTATAACGCTGAACAATAATTTTTGCAAAGGTTCAGGTTGGGTTCACGCTGCGTTTTTTACGTCCATTTTTTTTCATCTGTCTTATGCAGAAACGAATGAAAGAAAACTGATGAATTTGAGTGCACCCATTTTGAGACGTTTTTCCATTGACTTCAATTATAAAAAAAAAACAAAAAAAAAACAGTTTTTAGCGCACACAAAAACATGGTCAACCACCCATGTTCTGGCATTACATGCCCACCCAGCCATCATCATAGGTAAAACCACAGGAGGTTGGATTGAGGCAGTGGCCATATTTCTGGAAATCTGAGGTAGTACTAAATTTACCAACAGTGATCCTCTAACATATGCCTATAAGATGTCAAAAGAAAAATTTAGTTTTGACCTCTGATATAAATATAACATCTCCAAGGATTAAAGTCTGAACATTTCCTTCTAAAGGTCGGTGTAATGATGGTAGGCCCCCACCTGTAATGCATCACGTAGTGCTGTCTAGCTAAGGAGTGATCATACTCTAGGGAATCCTGAATTCAGTGAACAAGGTTCAAGTAGTAAGCTAATAAAGCGATATCCTATTTTACTGTTGCTTTGTGTGTATCGCGTGCAATGCAAGATAAGTTGTTGTATGGTAGTGGTATAACAGTGACACCAAGTGGTCTTAATAGGTATTACTATTATGCTGCGTTTACACGTAACGATTATCGTGCGAATTTGCGCGATAACGATCCAGTTAGAATGATAATCGTACGTGTAAACGCAGAGAACGATCAAACGACGAGCGAGAAATCGTTTATTTTGATCTTTGAACATGTTCTCAAATTGACGTTGATCGTTCGCAAAAAATTCGCAGATCGTTCCGTGTGAACAGTCGTTCGCCATTTTAACCAATGTGTGAGATAGGCTTAAGCGATCACAAAACAATCGCAAAACGAATTTTCCGTGCGATATATTGTACCGTCTAAACGCTGATCGTTATGAAAAAAGACGTTACTCCGACATTGTTAATCGTACGATCGGGCCAATTATCGTTTAGTGTAAACGCAGCATTAGTCTCAGTAATTAAAGGGGTTATCCAGCGCTACAAAAACATGGCCACTTTCCCCCTACTGTTGTGTCCAGTTTGGGTTGGGTTTTGAAACTCAGTTCCATTGAAGTAAATGGAGTTTAATTGCCAACCACACCTGAACTGGAGATAACAGTAGGGGGAAAAGTGGCCATGTTTTTGTAGCGCTGAATAACCCCTTTAACTCTGAAATAAAATATTGTATCTACCATAGGACAGCTCTAAGTCAACAAATATTAATATTCTGTAGCAGTAGTATAGAGTGTGTGTGTGGGGGGGGGGGGGGGATAGGAGGCAGTAGGGCAGTTGCCCGGGCACATAATTCTGCTTTCCTATAAAGTGGCGATGTGCAGAATGCATGCATCACTACTCACTATTGCACAGGAGCAGGAAGTCATTTTGTGATGCACCACTTCAATGAGAAGACTGCACAGCTCCAGGTGGACAGGTACAGAGTGGAGGAGAAGGAAGAGGGCCTGTTACTGGAGCGGAGGGAGTCGGATGTCGGATTGTTATTTTTTATTTGGTGGAGACCTATTACGGGCATTGGCGGGTTGGGTGTGCTTGGGGGTCATGACACTTTGCCTTGACCAAGGTGCTGCCAACCCATGCTACATCAGTGTTCTGCAGTGTCCAAAGATGGCCATATACTTTCAATAACTGATGGCCATCAGTTATCTCTCCTGTCCAGCCTCCGTGCTTCTCATACACAGCAACGTTAGGCACAACCTAGCAGTTGTGTGTTCTCTATGGGGAGTGGAGGGTTAAGCTGCTGTCAGACCAAATCAGTTGGGGGTGATTTCCCATCACACCTGATCACTATCTCCTTCTGCACCTGCTGTAGATTTCTGCGCCTGCCCCCCTATATTACAGATTTGGTCGCCAGCAGAGAGCAGAGAACAAGGGATTACACAGTGGGGGCTGCATGAAAGCCAGTATTCAGAGGTCAGCGAGGTGTGTGCTGACTGTCAGAGGAGATAGCCGGTGATGTAGCTGTAAATTAACTTTTTGTTGTCCTGTTTTGGTGCCTCATCTCCCTCCACCCCTCCCCTCTCTATAGAAAATCATGAAGACAGTGGGGAGAGCCCCAAACTGCATTTTCATGATAAAAATGCATTTTTTGGCTAATAAACCCCAATGACAAAGTTTCTTAAAATCACCTGTACTATTGATTTCTGCAAAAAGAAATTAAACAACAGTGACACTTTAAAGATTTGAAAGGTCCCTCACAGTTAAAGGCACATAGTAGAGATGAGTGAACCTGAACCACACCCAGGTTCATCTGAACTCGAACGTTCTGCATTTGATTACCGGTGACTGGAGAAGTTAAGTGCATCCGTAAGGCTGCCTGAAAAACATGGCTACAGCCATACACTGTATCCATGTTCTCCATGACGTTCTAGGGCTGCATCCAACTTCTTCAGCCACGGATAATCAATTGCCGAGTGTGCTCAAGGTTTGCTCATCTCTAGCACATTGTTAAAAGGGGGTCTGTTAAAATTTTCTATTGGGGTCGAGAAGCTTTAAGCTACTAATATACCACACAGCAAATATCATGTTGTAGCCACTGGGATGCAAGAGGACAAGCAATCCCCCACTTGAAGCAGGCAAGGTGCAGAGAGCTTAGCTAGAGGGTTCTTAAGTGTTTAAAGCAAAGTGCTTCTTAAATATTTAACTGCATGACAGGTATCGTACAATATAAGTGACGAGGCTGAAAAGTCCCGAAGTAAAGGTAAACACGTGAGTGACAAAAGAAGAGGAAATGGAGAGATAACATTGTCACTGCTGTGTGTGACTCCCTGGCTTAGCTTCCATTGAGAAGAACATAACATTGGAAGAAGTCCAAATGATACAATGCATTTAACAAACATGTGATTGTAAGATATTATAGGGAAGATCAGTCTCAGCGCCTGCTGGATTTGACCCCTTGCACTTGTCATCCTGGTATGGGTGCATGCTTTTGTTTACCTCAATACTAATTTTATGAGGTGTGGCACTTCTTGTGGTACTGAGTCAATAATTATATAAATGCATGAAAGGCTTGAAGAAGCATATTGGTATGTATTGTAATACCAGGACAATGTATGCTCTGTTCTGGGTGTGAGTTATGAATCTTCAAAGAAAACACCTACAATTAGTGAATAGAAGATAAAATGCAAATTAATCGAATTTTTTAAAATATATTCATATATATATCTCAACACAATGGGTCTACGGCAATGTACTTTGACCCAGGAAGTCTCCCTCACCTTCCAAATCATGGCAGATCCACTTCAGGCTGGGGCTTGTATCAGGGGACAGGACTGTGGAGGGAATCTCTTCATAGCTGTAACCCCTCTCTCCCCAGAGAGCGCTGCATTTATGTGCCCACATATGCCCTGCTCATTCCTTGATGCTCCCTGCAGTCTTTGACAGCCCTTATGTTTACCATCCTCTCCATTCCTGCTATAATGTGCCTGCACTCACACTCAGCTATACACACTGCTGCTATAATGGGCCTGCACTTACACTCAGCCATTCACACTGCTGTGTAGAAAAGTCTCTGTCACTGTCCTCCTGCACAGCTCTGTGATTCTCACTTCTTGATTGGTCCATGCTGAACACACCCTTCCCCATTGCTGTCATGTGACCACACCGACCTCTGACAGCAGCCCTGCTTCTCTATTCTAGCTTGTTGTACTACACTACTGCATTATGGGGATCCATTCTGCATCTACAAACTACTGCTGTTTTTTTCAGGTTTATGCACTTACTATACATTATATTCCACATGCTGATGGCTATACTGTACAGTAACTTATAATATCACATATTCAGCTGTTTCTAAATGTTTGTTTTATTTGTTTTACATGTTATTCAGATTAAAAAATATTTTTTTGGAGTGTGGAACCAATTGTCTGCATATCAGTGATTTCTTATGGGAAAAATTTGCTTTGGTTTAAGAGTGGATTTGGATTACAAGCACAGTTCCAGAACGAATTATGTTCATAATCCAAGGCACCACTGTATAAGGTTTATGTATTCCTTTTTTTTAGACCAATTGCAAATTGGGCTACTTTTGTAATGCCAACAGCTGCTGCAGTACAGCCAGGAAGGAATGGGAAGACAATGACAGCGAGCCCCAACAGTAGATCCACCCAAGAGCAATAGCAGAGGAACAGAATACTCAAGATATGAAAGACAGGAGAAAACGCCAGCATGCTCAAAAAGACTAATAGCAAGCGCTGGAGTCTGGGCAAGTCAATCACAGAAGCAAAGCCTAAAGTAACCATCTAAAAGCCAGAGAAAACTGAGATGGAGAAGAGATGGGTGTGGTGGAGATTCAATTACCACAGCAGAAGGGAATAGTGCTGTATTCAGACATTCAGGTGTACAAAAAAAAAACAAAGTCATGGTCACACATGCATCCCCTGATATTTGGCTGAGCATGGAGTGACCCCAAACAGCAACTGGAACAGTAGTGGGTGGTAGTGGGGAATGTAAGTATATGCTTTTTTATGTTATCCACAAGCTGATTTATTTTCACATGGAAACATAATATGTTTATCACGTCTATTTCCTAATAGTACGTTTTTTAATGGCACAGTCACCTTCACCATGTAAGTTAACAAATACTGAGATTCATGAGCCTGCCTTTAAAGATATGTGTAATAATCTGCAGCACATGAATCCCTCTGCCATAACCTGAAATCTTATTCAAACATATTCAAGTAAACACAGATACTGTAACACTCACTATCTTCAGGGTCACTACAATTAGGAAAGTAAAATGATGGGTGCACATTACTACAAGGTTCACTGAACAAATGATTTCAACAGGTCAATGGCCATAAATCTTGTTATTTATCACATTTAAGACACTTGTAAAATGACATGTCTGCAAACCTCACAATGTGTACGATGTAATGGCGATGAGCTGCAATACTCTATGTCTACTATCTCATAACCTACAACAACTTACACATACAAAGACTTACTTTAAAATAAATATACAAGATAAATAAAGTCACACAATTAAAAAATAAAATAAATGACATCACCAGATTGCATCAGATATTTATAGTAATATGCAGTATATATGTTGTATTTCTTATTTATGCACAAAAGAATCGAAGACTTTCTAACAACAATCTACAGCCAATAGAAATGTAATCCCCAAAAGGTGCAAAACAAAAAGTACAAACTATCCCATATACATAAATCCCAATGTTAAAATATAGCAAGTGTTTACCCACAACATTGAAAGAACACTAGGGGGAGATTTACTATCCCATTCCTGGCATAAGGCTAGGCTTAGGCTATGTTCACACATAGTATTTCCGTCAGTCTTTCACACACACAACATATCTGCAGCGGATTTCTCACTGCGGATACTTGCCTATTAACTTCAATGGGCTGGCATACTCACAGCGGGATTGTCATCCCACTGCGAGTATGTAAAACTAGATTTTACTTTTTAATGAGCAGCATCTAAGCTTGTGGATGGAACGGAGAACCACGTATAAAGTTATGGGGTGACATTGTCCCTTTAATGTCATCTGCAAGTACCCATATTTACCTAAGGTATAAAGTCATGTTCTGCAATAATGCACTGCTGAAAAGCATGCTTTTGTGATAACCTGTAAGGGTAGCTTCACACGGGCGGGCTCGCAGCGAGATTCTCGCTGCGAGCCCGGCAGGTCCTGTCAGTTTCCATAAACTACATACTTGCTGCGGACCGCAGCGAGTATGTAATTGTACCGCGCTTAACCCCTTCTACTCCCGCCGGCTCCCCCGCTGTAAGCAGCATACATTACCTGTCCTTGCTGCTCGGGTCCGGCGTCCTGCTCTCCCGTCCGGCTAATTAGTGTGTTGCCCAGCCGCAGCCACTGATTGGCCGGGCGGGAGAGCAGGACGCCGGACCCGAGCAGCAAGGACAGGTAATGTATGCTGCTTACAGCGGGGGAGCCGGCGGGAGTAGAAGGGGTTAAGCGCGGTATAATTACATACTCGCTGCGGTCCGCAGCAAGTATGTAGTTTATGGGAACTGCCAGGACCTGCCGGGCTCGCAGCGAGAATCTCGCTGCGAGCCCGCCCGTGTGAAGCTACCCTAATGGTTTCATTGCAACTATCCACACAATGCTCTAAGGATAGGTTTAAATCAAACTGTGATTGGTGGGATGCCACAATTGTCTACCAGAGCCACAGCTCCCACAATACACAGTGAACAGAGCTAGGAGCAGACAGCGCCATACATTGAATAGGGGCTGAGCTGGGTTACTGCAGCTCGAATCCTAATGAAACGAATGGGTGCTGAAGTACTAATATACACTATGCCATCTGGAGGAGATCAAATGACGTGAGTATTAATAAAGAAAATATATCTTTATACCCAGACAACCTATTTCCTCTGTATTATTCTTTAGCAAATAGTAACTACTAAGCTGCAGTGTCAGGGTGATCAACTTCTTGAAAAAAAATGACTTTTTAATTATCTCTTTAACACACAAAGCTCCTTTTTTTATAGCAAAAATGTGATTGATGAGAATAATCTGAAACACATGATTTTAGGTGAAGACAGTGGAGGTCTATGAGGAAGGTTAGGCCAAGGCATCACATAAAGGACAGAGCTCTTTGTGATGATGGCCAAAAGAGACAAAAGAGAACATAGAGAGAAATGTGCTGAAGGACACATGCCAGGAAGGGAAAGAAGGTTATGTGGGTGGGGGGGTGGGGGCAATGCTTGAGACATGATGAAGATGAAGGGGTATGGGAAGTGCTTGATAGGCCAGCATGACAATGCAGAGCGTGGCTGGTGACCTTTCAGACAAGTCACAATGGTTTCAGCTTACAGCACCTGTCACTCCGCGCTATGAGGAAGTGGTCTCCTAACTTTCTTTCTACCGAGTAATTAAACAGAATACCATGAAAACATCTCAAAGTTGATGAATTATGAATACTATGGTATTTCACACTCTTGTCGATAGTGGAAACATTTCTCGCTGACAGAAATGGAAGTTCAATATATGACAACTCATTTAATATTGGTGAGTTATGTGTAACCAAACCACACCAGTAACACCAGGGCTACGCACGAAATGGTTCATAGAGGAGACCTAAAAGCCTCATTCATTAAGGTTAGTGGTAAGATACTCACTTCTCACCATGTGGCGTCAATGAATATGTAGATTGTTTTCCATTAACAAACAGAACCCCTATAGGTTGTTTGAAAAAAAAAAAAAAAAAAAACATACAGAAATGCAACATGGTAAATAAATGTTGACCCTCTCACCTGCTTCCTCAGTATGAGCTCTCTGGGATTTTTCATTCACTAACATTAAAGGGGTTGTCCAGCGAAAATCTTTTTCTTTCAAATCAAATGGTGTCAGAAAGTTATATAGATTTGTAATCTACCTCTATTAAAAAAATCTCAGGTCTTTCCATACTTGTCAGCTGCTGTATGTCCTGCAGGAAATGTTTTATTTTCAGTCAGACACAGTGCTCTCTGCTGACATCTCTGGCCGAGACAGGAACTCTGTCTCGGTATTCTATGAAACCCTATAAAAAACCTCTCCTGCTCTGGACAGTTCCTGTCTCGGCCAGAGATGTCAGCAGAGAGCAGTGTGTCAGACTGAAAATAAAACATTTCCTGACAAATAGTAGCTAATAAGTACTAATTTACTAATAGAAGTAAATTAAAAATCTATATAACTTTCTAACACCAGTTGATTTGGAAGAAAAACATTTTCGCTGGACAACCCCTTTAAAAAAGTATTCCAAGAAAATCAACTTTTCCCCTATCCATAGAATAGGGGAAAAGTAAGAGATTGCGGGGGGTCCGACCTTTGCACTCCTCCCCCCCCCCCCCCCCCACCGATCTCCCTATTGGCCCTGGCTTCTGTATTATTAATAGACCCGTGGGTACGGCACGTGACCTGTGGCTCTATTTATTTCTATGGAGCGACGAAAAGAGCCAAGTACGCCGGAAGAGAGCTGTACTCGGCTCTTTCCATCGCTCCATAGGAATGAATAGAGCCACAGGTCACATGCCGTACCCACGGGTCTATTAATAACACAGAAGTCGGGGCCAATAGGGAGATCGGCAGGGGGTACAGAGGTCGGAGTTTTACCCTATCCTGTATGGCTTGTTAAAAAGTGTTGTGCTATACTAATATTATCAACAGTCCCAGTGCTATACAGGTATGTACTTTTAAAGGGAAACTCAGGTGAAATAAAATTATGTCAAATCAACTGGTTTCAGATAGTTATATAGATTTGTAATTCACTTCTATTTTAAAATCTCAAGTCCTTCAGTACTTATCAGCTGATGTATGCCCTGCAAGAAGTGGTGTATTCTTTCCAGTCTGACACAGTGCTCTCTGCTGCCACCTCTGTCTGTGACATGAACTGTCCAGAGCAGCAGCAAATCCCCCATAGAAAATCTTTCCTTCTTTGGACAGTTCTTTGGCAGCAGAGAAGCGCTGTATCAGTTTGTAGAGCAAATAGCAGCTGATAAGTACTGGAAGGCTTGAGATTTGTAAATAGAAGTAAATAACAAATCCATATAAACTTTCTGACACCAGTTGATTTGAAAGGATAAAAAAAAATGTTGGCGTTCCCTTTTAATGCATGATAGAGGGAAGATCCTCAGTATGACAGGATACTGTACTTTGCTTTAAAGGGGTAGAAAGTGCCAGAAAGTGCCAAAGATTTGTAATATCCTGTATCAAAAAAAAAAAAAAAAGTCTTCCAGTACTTATAAGCTGCTTTATGCCCTGCAGTAAGTGGTATTCTTTTCTGGAGAGCAGGAGATGTTTTCTATGGGGATCTGCTGCTGCTCTGGACAGTTCCTGACATGGACAGAGGTGGAAGCAAAGAGCACTGTATCATACTGGAAAGAATACACCACTTCCTGCGGGATATACAGCAGCTGATAAGTACTGGAAGACTGGAGTTTTTTTTACAAAAGTAAATTACAAACACTTTCTGGCACCAGCTGATGTGAAAGAAAAACATTTTTTTTGGTGAGCTACCCCTTTAAGAGCAATGAAGACATTTTATGGACTGGCCAAATAATTATGAATGACTGTAATAAATGTATACGTTCCTCTGACCCTGATATAAAAGTTTCAGGGTGCGTTCACACCTACCGGATCCGCAGCTGATTTTCATGCTGAGAGTTTGCAGCGAAATCAGCTGCGGATCCTGTACTGTGATGCTCAATGGGTCCCACACATGCAGCGGATCCGCTGCCTGCATGGGACCCGGCCCCTTTAACCCCTGCGCCGCCGCCAGCCGCCCGCGGCTTGCACTAAAATATTGACTATATTATTTAAACATAAAGTAAATCACTTGAGTGTTAATAATACAAATTATGAATGTAAATGCAGCATTATATACTAAATGATGCTATTATACCCAGTAGTATACTCACCAGTATACTTTATTTGTGTGTATTTGGTCGGCTTTGATCACCCCAGTGTACCGGAAGTTTCCCCAGGTATGTAGAGAGACGTGGCCTTTCTCTAACCTCGGCTTTTTGAGTCAACCTAATTAGGCTTGAAAATACAGATGACCCTTTCAAGTCCTGTAAACTGAGCCTCCTGCCTTATTGCAGGTAGATAGCCATTACTATGATGTGCCTAACAAAAAGAGAAGAGAAAGGACCTTGTTTATATTCTATGCTCCACGGCAGATCATCTCTAACCCTGGGGGAGGACAAGGTGACAAATGACACGGCTGAACAACTTACTTTAGTATAATAAAATAAGTTGAAACAAAAAGTGATTTTTGAATACTGTGTAGACACAAAGACACTGTTTGTTTGTAGCTGGTAGACAAAGAAACAAACAGGGATATTCATGAAGAAGAAAAGTGAAGAGGGAAAAAAGGCCGACTTATTGGAGGATAGAGAAAGAGGGCCTTGTGGGGGCTGCTGTGCATTACCGGCATCATCTATGGGTCTACATAGCAATGGGGATATTAAACACAATGCTAAGAGGGCTTGGGAAATTGTGAGGATTTAGAGGGGGAAAATAGGGAAAAAAAATATTTTGAACCAAAAAGTGGGCATAGTGGGGGAGATTTATCAAACATGGTGTAAAGTGAAACTGGCTCAGTTGCCCCTAGCAACCAATCAGATTCCACCTTTTTATTTTCCAAAGAGTCTGTGAGGAATGAAAGGTGGAATCTGATTGGTTGCTAGGGGCAACTGAGCCAGTTTCACTTTAAAACATGCTTGATAAATCTCCCCTAATGTCTATTTACGTTATAGGTCTTTTTACGATTTTATAGGGCATTAGGCTATGTGCACACTCTGTATGAGACAGGCCGTTCCGTGACCCCGTCCCGGTCACGGAACGGCCGGTCTCTGGCCGGATCATCTCGGCCGATACTTAAGTACCGGCCGGGTGATCTTTCCGGCTGCGGAGCTCTGATGCGGGTGCATCAGCGCGCACCCGCATCAGAGCTTCCCATAGCACACAGTGAAGCAAGCGTCCGGAGCCGCTCGCTTCACTGTGTGCACTAACAGGTCTTTCTGCAGCCGGAATTCAGTGAATTCCGGCCACAGAAAACTGACCTGTCAGTTTTGTTCCGGCGCCGCATGGGCTCCCAGCCGGAACGTGTACGATGTGTGTACGCTCCGGCCGGGATCCCATTCAACATAAAGCTATGTCACACACCGCAAAACTACGGCCGTAGTTCTGCGGCGAGAACTACGGCCGTAGTTTTACGTAGTGTGAACATAGCCTTAAAGTTAAACAGCAATTTTTTAGTTGGGCTAAGGTGTAGAAACCAGATGTTCATGTATGTGAAATTCCACTATTAGGCTATGTTCACACAACGTATAGAGACCGGCCGTTCCGTGACCCGGCCAGGTCACGGAATGGCCGATCTCTGCCTGGATCATCCCGGCCGGTACTTAAGTACCGGCCGGATGATCTTTCGGGTACATCAGCGGCCGCAGAAAACTGACATGTCAGTTATTTGCGGCCCCGTGCAGGATCCCGGAGCGCACACAATGTGTATATGCTCTGGCCGGGATCCCATAGAACAATAGGTGTTGTTCACCCGTACGTAGTGTGAACATAGCCTAAGGTACTATTATTAATATTATTATTTATTTTTAAAGCATCCTTGATTCCAGAGTGCTATACTAGCGATAGGGGTGACCAAACAGGAACATTAGAAGATCAAAAACACATTACATGAATAAGGTAAATGGTAGACTGGTACATGGGGAAAGAGGACCCTGCCCGCAAGGGCTTACAATCTACAATATACTATATGTAACGCTGTAAATACTCACATTTCTAATCATTGGTGGTCAATTGAACCCCTCTCTTCGCCACTGTAATTTAAGAAACACTTCTAATCATTGGTGGTCAGTGGGTTTGTGGCCGTTCTACATACTGACCCCCACCCGATCAGGCCGCCCATTCTGCCTCTTCCCATTGGTGGTCAGTGGGTTTACAGATATTTAACCCCCTTACCGTCACTGTACCTTTAAAAACACTTCTACTCATTGGTGGTCAGTGGGTTGGTGGCCGTTTTACATCCTGACCCCTATCCGATATGGCCACTGTACTGTACCTTAATGGCCGCTGTACTGTGCCTTTTAAACAGTTATAACCATTGGTTGTCAGTGGCTTCCCGTTTAACCCTCTCCTCGTTATTAAGGCTGCGATTTATTCATCTTATGATATTGCAGGGGTTGAGATACAGATGAACCACAAGAACCATCTTCTGTCTCAGTGGTGCTGGAGCAGTGGGAGAAGGTAAAGAGTTGGCGACTTTACTACCTCATTCACTTGCGGTTCATCTGGATCCCCCACCAGCCACGCCACAAGAGGAATGGATTGCATCTCTGAGCAGCAACAGGGAGAGGGTTACATCTTTGGATGAGGTAAGTACAGTGGTGCCTTGGATTACAAGCATAATTCGTTCCGGGACGGCGCTTGTAATCCAAATCCACTCTTAAACCAAAGCAAATTTTCCACTAAGAAATCATTGAAATGCAGACAATTGGTTCCACACCCCAAAAATAAATATTAATTATTATGACTAACTTGTAAAACTAATGAAACAAACATTCAGAAACAGCAGAATATGTGATATTATAAGTTACTGTACAGTAATGGAGAGGATGGGAAACACAAGGGCGGAAAGAGACTGCAGGGAGTATGAAGGAATGAGCAGGACATATGTGGGCACATACATGCAGCGCTCTCTGTCTGGGGAGAGAGGGGTTACAGCTATGGAGAGATTACCTTCACAGTCCTGTCCCCTGATGTAAGCCCAAGCCTGAAGTGGATCTGCTATGATTTGGAAGGTGAGGGAGACTTCCTGGGTCAGAGTACAGGGCTGTAGACCACTCCAAGCAGACTATGCCCCTCCTCCAATTGTGCTCCCACCCAGCACAGGGAGCTCTTAAACCAAAACAATGCTCTTAAACCAAGTCAAAAATTTTAAATACTGTGCGCTCTTAAACCAAATCGCTCTTAATCCAAGTTACTCTTAAACCAAGGTACCACTGTATATCTTTTCTTTTTAAGACGCACTGACTTTTTCCTCCCACTTTTGGAGAAAAAATGTGCGTCTTATAAAGTGAAACATACAGTTCTATCTCCATCATCTGGAATGATCAAAGCATAGAGTCAAATGTGAGGCCATCCTTGCAAGGATGACTATAACTGGGTCATGCAACAGGACAATGATCCCAAGCTCAGCAGCAAATCTAAGGCTCTATTGTCTATTCTCCAGCGTGGAGAGAGGAGATGCAGAAGCCTCCCATAGACTCCCAGTATGACACAGAGGCTGCCGTGATTCCTCGCCGTAGAATCCGCCAGTTTTACTCCGTGTGAATGAAGCCTAAAACAGAATGGCTGAAAAAGAAAGAAATTAAGGAGGTTGCAATGGCCCAATCAAAACCCAGGCCTTAATCCAATAGAAATACTGTGGTAGGACCTTAAAGGGAACCAATCACTTAAAAAAACGCATGTAACGCTATGGGAATGTGCTGTAGCAGCACCCAGCACGCTTCCTAAACATGCTTCTACACCCCCGTCCCTGCAATGTACAAGCCGAAAACTTACTTTATAAGCTTGGCGCCCTGTATGTAAATTACCCCCAAGTAGTCCTCTGGGCGGGGAGCTGCGGGCAAGTAGTCACTGTCAGCTGGGCGTTCTGCGGTGCTAATCACGCCCCTCTGGGCGTGATTAGCCTGCATAATTGTGGCAACGCCACCGGAGGCGCGCTGTCCCTAACATCAGCACGCCTACGTTCTTGCTGTGCCGCACTTGCGCAGTACAGCGGGTCCAATCTGGCGTTATCTGGCGTTTAGAAATATTTCCTATATATTGCTGCCCTGTTGGTAAACATAATAAACAAACATGTTATGCTTACCTCTCCGCACTCCACCGGTGTTCCCAGTGTTCAACGCCCACTGTGGCCCTGCTACTTCTAAAACAAACTAATCTCTGGAGTGGCAGCCTGCTCAGCCAATCATTGGCTGAGGCAGGACTGTGCCGCTGCCAGTGATTGGCTGTGCGGGCTATCAGTCCCGAGGCCACTTCGTCTTGGAAGTTGTGGAGCTGCAGTCAGTGGAGGACACCAGAGATACTACATTGGGGCACTGGTGGAGTGTGGAGAGCTAAGCATAACATGTTTGTTTATTGTGTTTACTAGCAGTGCAGCAATATATAAAAATATGTTAAACACTGGATAACCCCTTTAAGGGTAGATTCACATGTACAGTATCGCAGCTAACTCCACTGTGATACTCTGTACTTTTGTGGCCTATGGCTCTGCATTCTGAATGTGGTTGCAACTTTCTTTAACCCCTTAAGAACAGAGCCTAAAATGACCTTAAAGGGGTTGTCCAGCGAAAATCTTTTTCTTTCAAATCCACTGATATCATAAAGTTATACAGATTTGTAATTTACTTCTATTAAAAAATCTCAAGTCTTCCCATACTTATCAGCTGTTGTATGTCATGCAGGAAGTTTTGTTTTATTTTTAGTCTGACACAGTGCTCTCTGCTAACATCTCTGGCAGAGACAGGAACTCTGTCTCGGTTTTCTATGAATGCCCATAGAAAACCTCTCCTGCTCTGGACAGTTCCTGACTCGGCCAGAGATGTCAGCAGAGAGCAGTGTGTCAGACTGAAAATAAAACAAAACTTCCTGCATTGACATACAGCAGCTAATAAGTATGGGAAGACTTGAGATTTTTTAATAGAAGTAAATTACAAATCTGTATAACTTTCTGACACCAGTTGATATGAAAGAAAAAGATTTTCGCTGGACAACCCCTTTAAGCACCGGGCCAATTTTCAATTTTGCGTTTTCGTTCTTTTCCTCCTTGCCTTCTAAGAGCTATAACTTTTTTATTTGTCCATCTACAGGGCCATGTGAGGGCTTGTTTTTTTCAGGAGCAGGTGCACTTTGTAATGGCACCTTTGTATGTACCATAAAATTAATGACAAAATACCCAAAATATGATTTTTGGGGTGAAATAGTTTGGAGACAAATCCTCTATAATTAATATAATTGAAAGGAGAAGTCTGGCCACTGGAGAAATTTTTATTTATTTTTTTAACGGCAGGGGCTTGGGGGAATATAAAAACTATACTAACTCACCTCTCCCCATGCCTCTCCAGCATTAGATTGCCACAAGAGCCGACGTCACAACCCGGCTGATGGACTGACCACTCTGCTGCTCCAGGCACTGATTGGCTGAGTGGGCTGTCCATCAGCGAATCGTAGGCACAAGGAGAGGGAGGAAGCATTTTTAAAATGGACGGACTTCTCCTTTAAGGTCCTAAAGGGTGTAATAAAATCTTTAAATACAACTTTACTTGGTCAGAGATTCTTCATTTCAATATTAATTATAATGGCAAATGATAAGAAAAAATGTTCACACATGTTTAGAGTGATACATTTATAGTCCTATAACATTTTTTCATTTGTCTGGTATTTTGTAGGGTATGTTACATATTAACTATTGACAACCTTATCCTGTTTGCTTTCCAATTTCTTAACTAGGGTACATGGCTTATGCCTTCCTGTCCAATTCATAAAGTTTATGGCCTGCTCTAAAATTATGTATTCCTGATAAAGTGATGTCCTTGCACATTATACTTTGTCAGTAAATAAAATCTTTGCCTACAAAGAATGAAAACATGCTGCCTTCTTATATTTAAGCAATGAACTGAAGGTCACTTTTTCTTAAGATCAATAAGTAACTAGATACAAAGTGTGAAGACCTGCAAGTTAGTTTCACCTGTTATTTTAAAAACCTTTTAATATCTCGTAGAGATATATGAAGGGTTTTATCAGTTGGGGTGTGAGACAACTCCATTTCGGTAGTAGTGAGTGGAGCATTCACAGGGGGACCTGAAGACGCCAAAAGAGGAGCCCAGGATCTGCACCTGTGTCCTGTTTGGATAACCTTGAGGTGCAGCTCTGCATGAACCAACCAACAAAATGGACATTACTCATCTGGACATGCCCTCATTTGGTGCGGAGATCAGCTGGATCTGCAAGACATAAGATGACTTACCTATTAGGATAGACACTCTTTCTCCCTGTGTAGAACCTTGCAGTCTTTTCCCCTAGTTTGCCCTTGTTATTGTCTATTACTTATAATGCATACTGTCCACATTCCCAATCTTGCTTTCTGCTGGCAAGATTGGTAAATGTTGTAAATTGGAAGGTCATCCATCCCAACATTGTTAGTCCCCCTTAAGGGATATGCTAAGCGTACCACTAGCCAATGAAACATGTGTCCTTCAGTATGGTGGGATTTAGATTCCAGGAAACACTAGGGGGGGGGAGGATTTATGAAGACCAGTACGCCAGTGTTATATTAGGCCCCGCCCCTTTTCACCTGCAGGATTCACTAAGAGGCGCACGCCTGCTAGTAAATGCGGCCGGCCAGGCGCCACCTTCGCCCGGCACACTAATCCTACACCTGCTTCCGGCAGGTGTAGATTTACACCTGCTTGCACGCCTCCTCCCCCGCTTGGCCCCCCCCCCCCCCAAGCTCCCCCAGCCCGCACATCGGGCGAGCGGAGCATACGCCAGGCGTACACCAGGGAGAAGAGGCGAATCTGCATATTCTCCCTGCCGTACGCCTCGGCCGTACGTTTCATAAATATTCCTCTTGATGTGCATTTCCAGGAGAAAATACATGCTTGAAAAAAGCACACCTTTCACAGTGACTTCACTTTAAGTGAAACTTTAACCCTTGATACCACCCCTGTAAGAGTTAATTTGGTACCTTCCCTTAAAGTTCAACTGTGATGCAGTACCTTTAATCCCTTAACGACGGATGACATACATTTACACCATTTTGTCGCTAAGGGAGTTCAGAGGGGGCCGCGCCGCGACCCCGCTCTGAACTGCTGGGATCCCAACTGCTATCTGAAGGCCAGGACCACGGCTATTAGCGGGCACGGCCGATTGCCACTCCCGCTAATTAAGACGGTTAAATGCGCTGTCAAACATGACAGCTGCATTTAAAAGTCCTCCATAGCACATCATTGGTGGTCTAGTGGCTGGATTCACCCCCCCAGCCCCCCACGCAATGCGATCGCAGAGGGGGGATCCCTTTATCTTACCGGCCCGGGCCTCGGCATCCGAATGACGCTGATCTCGGCTCGGTATTCTATTAATCCGGTCTGCAGCAGACCAGACCAATAGAGCACCGATCTCATTGATCAGTGCTATATAATACATACTACACTAATCTCTATGAGAGATCAGTGTAGTTATATTAGAAATCTAATTAATGTATAAGTTTTAAAAAAAAAAGGTTTTTTTATTAATAAAAAAAATCCCCATCCCTAATAAAAGTCTGAATCACCTCCCTTTTGCCATTTAATAAATAAAAATAAATAAATAAACATAATTGGTATGGCCGTGTGCGTAATCGCCTGAAGCTTTAAATGATCACATTCCTAATCTCACAAAGTAAACGGCGTAAGCGCAAAAACCCACCAAAGTGCAAAATTGTGCATTCCTGGTTGCATCAAATCCAGAAAAATAGTAATAAAAAGCGATCAAAAAGTTGCATATACGGAATCAAGGTACCGATAGAAAGAACACATCATGGCCCAAAAAATGACACCTAACACAGCCCCATAGACCAAAGGATAAAAGCGCTATAAGCCTGGGAATAGAGCGATTTTAAGGAACATTTATTCTCTTTAAAAGGTTTTATTTTTTTTAAAAGCCATCCAACAATATAAAAGTTATGCAAGTTGAATACATTTAATCGTACAGACTTGAGGAACATATATAACATGTCAGTTTTACTATAGGACGAATGGAGTAAAAAAAAAAGAAGAAGAAATTACACAATATAGTGCTTTTTCAAGCACTATAACAAGAGACAATATGAGGCTATGTTCCCACTAAAGGTTCATAGCAGAAAACACAAAAGTATGTTATTATTAACAGTAGGCCACAATGATCACTATTTGCAGCTGTCAATATTAACATATGCAGGGCCGGCGTCAGCAGTAGTGGATTATAATAGGGGCGTTTTGGGCGGCAGCCCGGGGCCCTGAGCTCCTGGGGGGCCCATGACCACCCAAAAAGACTTATACTTTCAGTGGTGTACTGTCTCCTGGCTACACTTCCGCCATGAGTTGCAAAAATCACAGGTTTTTTTATGGCAATTTTGCACAAATCAGGACATCATGACATTATTTGTCCTGTACTATGAACGCCAGCCTAGTGCTACCATAGTTACAGTGGGGTGGGGGGGCCCAGGCTTGGTGAACAGCCCGGGGCCTATAGTAAAGTTAATCCGCCCCTGGGCGTCAGCACCCGGCATACTCGGCAAGTGCCGGGGCCCACGGCCGCTCAGGGGGCCCCCAACACTTGCCCGAGCAGTGAGCCAGACGCCCGCCTCATCACCAACCTCCGGACACCTGGGGGGGAGGGTGCTGCCGACCCTGAGTCCGTGTGTGTGTGGGGGGGGGGGGGAGGTGCTAGAAGGACCTGCTGTGTTTGCTGCAAAGCAATGGGGAAGGACCTGTGGTGACGTCATAAGGGGGCGGGGCTGAGAACGGGAGAGGCTGCATATGGATGAAGGACCTGTGATCATTGTCATGTGACATGAGGGGTCGGGGCTCACTTATACCTTCTTTCTGTATGCTGTGAGTTGTAGTCCTCCTCTTATACCTCCTCCTGTAATGGCCTCTGATCTCCCATAATAACAGGCTGGACATGCTGGGAGTTGCATTCCTCCTCTTATACCTCCTCCTGTGATGTCCTCTGATCTCCCATAATAACAGGCTGTCCATGCTGGGAGTAATAGTCCTCTTCTTATACCTCCTTCTGTGATGTCCTCTGATCTCACATAATAACAGGCTGGACATGCTGGGAGTTGTAGTTCCCCCCGGTATACCTCATGTAATGAGGACCCGCCCCCCGCCCGGATTAGTGAGTATGGTTTTATTTTTTATTTTCTTGTGTTGAGGTTGAGCAGGGGGCATTTCTATGGGGGCAGGGGGCATTACTATGGGGAATGGGGGACATTACTATGGGGGCAGGGGACATTACTATGGGGGCAGAGCAGGGGACATTACTATGGGGCAGGGGACATTACTATGGGGGCAGGGGACATTACTATGGGGGCAGAGCAGGGGACATTACTATGGGGCAGGGGACATTACTATGGGGGCAGGGGACATTACTATGTGGACAGAGCAGGGGACATTACTATGGGGAGCAGGGGGCATTACTATGGGGGCAGGGGACATTACTATGTGGACAGAGCAGGGGACATTACTATGGGGGCAGGGGACATTACTATGGGGGCAGGGGACATTACTATGGGGGCAGAGGACATTACTATGGGGCAGGGGACATTACTATGGGGGCAGAGGACATTACTATGGGGGCAGGGGACATTACTATGGGGGCAGAGCAGGGGCATTACTATGGGGACAGAGCAGGGGACATTACTATGGGGAGCAGGGGACATTACTATGGGGAGCAGGGGACATTACTATGGGGAGCAGGGGACATTACTATGGGGAGCAGGGGATATTACTATTGGGGCAGGGGACATTACTATGAGGAGCAGGGGATATTACTATAGGGGCATGGCAGGGTACATTATATAGAGGGCATCTTTACTATATGGAGGGCACCGCATTGGGACATTATTACTATATGGGGGGCACAGCACAGGACCTACAAACCTCCTTACTTTACTGCACATGACAACAAACAGTGGAGTTACTACTGTATGGGAGTCTATGGGTGGAAAAAAGGGAAGGAAGTTGCTGGAAATGTGCGGAGTCTAACATGTTTGTCTGACAGGTCCCGAAGAGATGAATTGTAGCTTGAAGATATCATCATGGAGGTTTGGGCAAGATGGAGAGGAAACGAAGAGCGATCGCCTCAGATCAAAGAAGACGTCACCTGTGAGTTACTGGGTTACGTTTTTTTTTCAGTATTTTGTCAAACTTTATTTGGTAGGTGTGCCCCGAGGTGTGCTATACAAAGGGGCCCCCTGAGGCTCTCTCGCCCAAGGGCCCACAAAAACCGGAAGCCGGCCCTAAACATATGGCACCTTTTTTCACTATGATTCTATAGTGGGAACATAGCCTTATAATGTGTTCATATTATCATGGCTAATGTGATAGCTTGGAATGTCTGAGAATTGGGAAAATCCCTCTAAAAGATGAGATGTTCTTCTGTACATCAAACAGTTGCCATTTTATGTTTGTTTGAGACACATCTTATCAACACTATAAAGGGTGTATTGGATAAAATGTTAGTGGACCTTTCCTTCCATGCAAAATTTTTTTTTGCCTTCCTAGGGATTAAGTATCCTAATTCACTACAGTATTGTGTTTACAGAGCTAAAAGACATCCACTACACACTGACACTAATGAATTCTTCAAGGACACCACCAGAGGGCAACATTGCACTATTATTCTCTTATAACGCATGACATCGGGAATAACTAGTTTAATCCTTCCCAAACAAGTTCACATATTCAGGCTTTTTTTGTTTGTTTTGTTTTTTTACACAACAGGTAATGATTATCACCATTTCCTCTTCTTCTTTACTACATCATGCCCAGCCTTCTCATTTCATTTTTTTTTCCCTGAAGCACAACGGGGGCCATTTCACAAAAAGAAGTGGAACATGGTGAGGTATATAGAGTGCTGAAAGTATAAAAATATTAAATGCAGATTGAGCCATAGTGAATGTGGCAGGGTCATGTCATAAAGCTCCCAATGATTTTCATGGGAGCTTAAAAAAAGATACCACAAGGTGAGGCAACTTCTTTTTCCATTTGGTACCATGTCTCCCATTGAAATTAAAGGAGAATTCCACCCATGGCATAAAAAAAAATATTACAAAGCCCCCTGGTTTTAATACCCAACCCCCTCCTCATTTGCAGAAGTTATCAGCACAGACGGTCAGAAGGAGCACTGGAGAGCAGAAGAGGTAGGACTGTTTTTGCTCTCCAGATAACTCCTTTTGGGTTTAAAGGGGTACTCTTTTTTTTTTTTTTTTTTTTTTTTGCTAATACGTTGCTTTAATGAAGTTATATTACTTTGAATGTATATATTTTTTTAAACATACTCAATTGCATTGACTGCATTGATCAGTAAGGGGTAACATGGCCCCCTCTGTGATTGCTATTACCACTCTGCAGAAGCTGCTGGACACCCCAATCCTGTTGCGCAGCTTCCCCCCGTGTACTGTATATAACAACAGTTCTAGAATAGAGCAGGTGATCAGGAACTACAGGGCCTAGACCCCTGCAGTTTCCGACACAAACAATGGTGGCAGCAGAGGGGGTCGTGTCACTGCTGCAAGTCAACAAAGGTGGATTTGTAAAAAAATATTCTTAAAAAAAAATAGTTATATTACAAAGTAATAAAACTTTATAAAAGCAATATATTAAAAACTTTGTTTTTTTTGTCTCCATAGTACCCCTTTAAGAATTGTGTGGGTAGAGGGGGTTGTTGTTACAAAAACAATCTTTTGCCTCTCAACACTGGTGAAGGGAGTGGTAAATTCCCTCAACATATTTTCTGCTCCCCAGACAATCCCTGGCTTTTATACTGATAAAGACTTAACAAAAGATATTACCTCTTTCAGACACTAAAATCTCCACTTTGACATATAACTGTTTCCACACAGCAGATAACTGAAAGACAGCAGAGAAGAAAATTGTGTTGGTATATAAATTGACACTGACATTCTTCAAGGACACCACCAGAGGGCACCATTGCACTATTATTCTCTTATAACTGATGACATCTTGAACAACTAGTTTAAATCCTTCCTGGACAAAATCACATATTCAGGGTTATTTGTTTTTACACAACAGGTACAGTTTTTTTTCCTGAAACAAAATGGGGGCCATTTCACAAAAAGAAGTGGAACATGGTGAGGTATATGGAGTGCTGAAAGAATAAAAATATTAAATGTGGTCTGAGCCATAGCCAGTGTGGCAGGGTCCTGTCACAAAGCTCCCAATAATTTTCATGGCAGCTTAAAGGGGTAGTGTGGGGGTAAAGAATTATTCACAGAATAACACACATTACAAAGTTATACAACTTTGTAATGTATGTTATGTCTGTGAATGGCCCCCTTCCCCGTGTCCCACCGCCCCCACCCGTGTACCCGGAAGTGTGGTGCGCTATACATACCTGTCACGTGCCTCCGATCTTCAGTCAGCGGTGTCGTCAGGGCCAGATTAAGGTTGGTGGAGGCCCTGGGCAACAATTTTTTCTTGGGGGCCCCCCCATTTACTTCCCCCACATATAAACCATACAGCAATCTATACAGGTGGTTGATTACTGTAGGGGACTTAGCACCTACCTCTCCTCACTCCTGGCTGTATGGCTCAGCATCCTCCTCTGTTCTGCATACGATGGTCCCTAGAGGCTGCAGTCCAGAGGAAGATGCCAGGCCCTAGAGACAGGATGGGGGAGGGGTGAGCATCGCGGTGTGTTCCCACTTAATTCAATGCGAGAACAGAGCACTTTAGTACTTTCTGTGCGCTTTTGCCCACTGTGTTAGCCACCACAGCAGCATATGCAGTTGTGAATCGCAGGCAGAACCTGGACTTGCAAGTCTAAGCCCCATCAGTTCCCAACCATATAAACTACCTGAAGCAGTAAAGAGCAGAAAGTACTTAAAGGCTGTGTATAATCTATAGCGGATATGGTACATGTGAATATACCCTAAGGATCATGGCATATATAGCTGCACACAGGCTATATGTCATACACTGCCCACAGGCTATATATCATACACTGCACACAGGCTATATACCATACACTGCACACAGGCTATATACCATACACTGCACACAGGTTACATGTCATATACTGCACACAGGCTATATACCATACACTGCACACAGGCTATATACCATACACTGCACACAGGCTATATGTCATATGCTGCACACAGGCTATATATCATAGGCTGCACACAGGCTATATATCAAAGGCTGCACACAGGCTATATACCATACACTGCACACAGGCAATATATCATAGGCTGCACACAGGCTATATACCATACACTGCACACAGGCTATGTATCATACACTGCACACAGACTATATACCGTACACTGCACACAGGCTACATGTCATATGCTGCACACAGGCTATACATATATATATATATATATATATATACCTCTGCTCTGATATATGCCCCTATAGAATATGCCCTCAGCTCTGATATATGCCCCCATAGTATATGCCCTCTGCTCTGATATATGCTCCTATAGTATATACCCCTGCTCTGATATATGCCCCTATAGTTTATACCCCAGCTCTGATATATGCCCCTATAGTATATATATCTGCTCTGATATATGCCTCTATAGTATATACCCCTGCTCTGTTGTGCCAATACAAAACAAAAACCTCATACTCACCTGATCTGGGCAGATGACAGGTCTTCTCTCTCCTGGCTCTTCTCTGTTCCTTCAGCCTGTCAGCCACTGTGACAGATGCTCCAGCATGCTCGATGATGTCACATCCCTGCTGGAGAGATCAGGTTTCCTTGCTAAGGTCCCACGCAGTCCTCTCCTCAGTGAGGGGGAGTGAGGACCTCGGCAGGAGACAGGCACCCGGAAGCTTGACAGAAAGAATCCATTCAAAGACCCACCAGGCAGGAGTCTGAGCCTGCCGGGAGGGAGATGCTTACACAGGATTAACCCTACACCTCCCTCCCTCCCTGGACAGCATGCAGTGTGGCCAGTGCTGTGTCCAGGTAGGGTTTCCACATGCTTTTTGCGCGTGGGACTGGCTCCCAGACACCACTTCCGGGTTTGAGCTGGTGGGGGCCACCTTGTGATGGAGGCCCCTCGGCACATGCCCCTTGTGCCCTCCCTTTAATCCGGCCCTGGACGTCGTCTTCGGACGGCCGGGCCGAATCCCTCCAGCCGTCCTGAGTGCCGGCCGCCCTCTTCAGCGTCATCAGATGCTCAGCCGCGATTGGCTGAGCACAGTTTGGCTCAGCCAATCGCGGCTGAGCAGCTGATGAGGCGGCCGAAGTCGACACCGCTGAGTGAAGATCGGAGACGAGTCGGCACCTGACTGGTATCTATAGCGCACCACACTCCCGGGTACACGGGTGGGGGGGGGGGACACGGGGAAGGGGGCCATTCACAGACATAACATACATTTCAAAGTTGTATAACTTTATCATGTGTATTATTCTGTGAATAATTCTTTACCGCCGCACTACCCCTTTAAAAAGTGAGACCACAAGGAGAGGTGACTTATTTTTCCATTTAGTACCATGTCTCCCTTTGAAATTAAAGCGACTCTGTACCCACAATCTGACCCCAAAGCACTTGTACCTTCAGATAACTGCTTTTAATCCAAGATCTGTCCTGGGGTCCGTTCAGCAGGTGATGCAGTTATTGACCTATAAAACAACTTTTAAACTGGCAGCCCCATTCCCTACGGCCGTGGCCTAGATTGTGTGTGCATTAGGCTGGCACAACCTCTCTGTCCCTCCTCCCTGCCCTTTTCATCATTAGGAATGCCCCATGCAGATTGTCTCCTATTCCATAGCTGTGTCAGCACGGCAAATGGGCTGGATCATTAAGGCTCATGTGCAATGTTTAGACAGGAGCATTCTAGGGGCATTCCTAATGATGAAGAGGGTGGGGAGGAGGGACGGAGGGGTGGTGCTAAGTTAGGTCACAGATACTCTAAGCCCCAGCTGTTGGGCACAGGACTGCAAGTTTAAAAGTTGTTTGTTAGGACAATAACTGCATTACCTGCCGAACGGACCCCAGGACAGATCTCGGATTAAAAGCAGCTATCTGAAGGTACAAGTGGTTTGGGGGGGGGGGGGTACAGATTGTGGGTACAGAGTCACTTTAAAGGGGTATTCCTTTCAAAACACACTAGTACCATGGAGGCAAGTCAAGCTCTGCCGCACAGGTCTACTGCCTACTTTGCCTTCATGGTAGCTACGCCACTGGGTGGCACATTAAGGGGCATGTCCTGAAGGGCTCCACACTAGTGACCACACTGTCTGTACTACCCGTGCATACTGCCTGCGTATACTGAGTTTATTTATAGTGCCTCTGATTTTTGTCAGAACATGGACAAAGAGGAAAGGATTGACAGGAAACTTGCCATTTTTTGGCAACCTCCTGTACTATGCTGTTACAATCCTGGTGGGCTGCTTTTCCAAAAGCCACCTGCTCACCTTGACTGAAACCTTCAGCAATCCGCTGAGCTGTAGCAACTCCAGCAGCAACCCACTCAGCTGGAACAACATCACTAGGGGCCTGCAATGGCCGAACACTGCTATCAAAGACAAGCCCAGGCAGAACATTACCATCACCAACCTGCTGAGGCACAATTCCGCTGCCAGCAAGCTGCATTGTAGCAACTCCAGCACCTTCAAAATGCAATGAGTCCAAGCACCAACACTGGAGACCTGCTCAACTGTAATATGACCACAGATAAGCCTAATCTCCATCACCAGCCATCCACAGAGCGTGGCAACCGCCTTCATTGGCCTGCTTAGCTGGCTTAGCGGTATTAGTGATGTGCTCAGTTGGATGTCTACCACCAGCCGCCTGCTAAGCTTCATTTTCACTAAAAGCAACGTGCTAAACGGGATCATAGCTGCTGTTGAGCAACTGAGTTTTATCACCACCAACAGTGATTTAATGACCTGGATCTGCAGCACCACCCTCACCAGCTTCCTGCAGATCTGGACAACCGTAACCAGCTGGATCACCACCATCAGTAACCTGCTTACATGTATTTCCACCACCACCAGCGATCTGCAATTTATGATGAGCAGAATCAGTGAGAAGCTGGTGTGGGTTGCCACAACCATTCCACAACCTGTGTGACCAGCCGCTGCAACAGCTGCTCCTGGCGGATAACTGTGAGTGAGACAATGACCTGGATCAACACCACCAGCAGGATCCTGATCTGCTTCCTACAGACCATCAGACTGCTTCTAAGATACTTCACCAGCATGGAGGAGCTGAGAAGATGCATCTCTACCATCTCCAAGGAAGTGCTCAGTCGCTTCCCCTCCACTAGAGATGATCGAACATCGGAAAATCTTAGGTTCTATAGAACTCGAACCTTCCACACTTGATTCCCGATGCCTTCCCGGTCTGTGGGGAAGAAGGAGACAGCCCGAGTACCGCCTGGAATTCCAGGATTCAGCCTATTACATAGGCGGTATTCCAGGTGGTACCCGGGTTGTCTCCTCCCACGGAGCGAGAAGGCATCGGGAATCAAATGATTTTCCGATGTTCTATCATCTCTTCCCGCCACCACCACCACAAAACATCCCTACCGCCAACAGAAAATTATTACAAAGGTTAAATAAATGTTTTATTTGTCAAAAAATGTGTACTTCTTGTTATAAGAAATAGACATAGGGGGAATTTATTATAGACCAGAATTTTATATGTCACTATACATTGGAATAAGGTGTCTGAAAGGTGTAAGTGTGTATAAACACCATACCCCACCTCTCTTACACTGTACCTGTCAGCTCTGCTCCCCCAAAGATGGCCGCTCTGCAGTACTCACCATTATTGTGTGAGGTGAGGAGGAAAGGGGAACTACAACCAACGTGGGCAGCACAGCACCCCTGCTGGTCACTCTCCCACTGGCTGTAGGAGTATACGCTGCCCAGACAAAAACACCCGGTGGGGTCTCGGTAGATTTATCACAGTGTCCTTGTTTGCACACAGTAACCAATCACAGCTTAGCTTAGCTCACATATTATTTACTCTGGTAAAGTGAAAGGGGAGCTCTGATTGGTTGCTATGGTCTATTAAGGGAAAGGTATTGTGCTGTCTTATAGTAAGAGACCCATAGCAACCAATCAAAGCTCAGCTTTCAACGTATTATTTGCCCTGCTAAAGTGAAAGGAGAGCTTTGATTGGTTGTTATGGGCTACTAAGGACAGTAAGGGAAATTTATTGTGCTGTCTTATAGCAAGAGACCCATGGCAACCAATCACAGCTCAGCTTCTCACATTGCTCTGGGAACATGAAAACTGAGCTGTGATTGGTTGCTATGGGCAAAGAGAATCTTACCCCCATTCTTAGTAAAATCTGTGGTGACCTCAGAGTCACATGTTAAGCTCTTTCAGTATGTTCTCTAATGTTACTAAATTGTCTCCTGGTTGCGGTCTTGCCCTGATTTGTGAAAAAATGAAAGCGCTATGGCATTTTAAACACAAGGAGGAAAAAAACTAAAGCAGAAAAACTAAATTTGGCCTGGTCCTCAAAGAGTTAAAGGAGAAGTCCGGCGAAAATTTTTATTAAAGTATTGTATTGCCCCCCAAAGGTTATACAAATCACCAATATACACTTATTACGGGAAATGCTTATAAAGTGCTTTTTTCCTTTGCACTTACTACTGCATCAAGGCTTCACTTCCTGGATAAAATGGTGATGTCACTTCCTGGATAACATGGTGATGTCACAACCCGACTCCCAGAGCTGTGCGGCTGTGGCTGCTGGAGAGGATGATGGCAGAGGGATGCTCAGTGTCCCTCCAGTGCCCTGTATCCCTCAGTGTCCCCCTGCCATCATAAGCAAAGTCCCCCTGCCATCATAAGCAGGTAAGCAATGCTAGATGCTTCTGCAGAATGTTCATTTTGTTACCTCATGCCGGAGTACCCCTTTAGGCTGCGTTCACACTACATATATTTCAGTCAGTATATGTATATTTCAGTCAGTATATTTCAGTCAGTATTGCAACCAAAACCAGAAGTGGATTGAAAACACAGAAAGGATCTGTTCACACAATGTTGAAATTGAGTGGATGGCCGCCATTTAATGGCAAATATTTGCTGTTATTTTAAAACAGCGGCTGTTATATTGAAATAATGGCAGTTATTTACTGTTATATGACGGCCATCCACTCAATTTCAACATTGTGTGAACAGATCCTTTCTGTGTTTTTAATCCACTCCTGGTTTTGGTTGCAATACTGACTGAAATATACTGACTGAAATATACGTAGTGTGAACGCAGCCATAATCTGGCCCTGTGTGCTCCACAGAAGGATGTAGTACAGCTGAGAGCCAGCAGGAGGCAGTGTCAGGAGCTTCTTATGTACTGCAGGTGTCTATTACTGACAGGGCAGGAACATCACTTATCAGGACATGTGGCAGAGCTCCTGAGAAAGCAGGACACCGACACAAATCCGGGACAGATAGAGGCATGTCTAGGCCAGGGATCAGGATATATAGTAGTTATAAGCCTTCCCTGAGGCTGTGGTCACATGCTGCATTTTTGGTGCATTTGGTACCCCAGACCCCACCCGTCTACACCCAGCCAGGGCTCCCAATGTGTTGAGTGCGCCCCCCAGCTGGCCATCTGCATGAACGACAAAGCATAAATATCAAGTTTCCTGCTCTTTAAGTGAACTTGTGTCACATGCTGAAGCACATAAAGGGTTAAGCAGCAGGACACTACCAGAGATGGTAATAGGTCAAGTGCCAGAGGGAATCACTCACCGGGTGCTACGCCTATGTATTTAATATTAACAGTTATAGTTAAATACAGTGGACTGCCAGTGGCTCTTGTGGCCGCAGGCAGCATTCCTACAAGGATGCACATAGGGGCCTAACTACTACATGAATAGCGGTGCTTGGAAAGTTGTAGCGGTGCTTGGAAAGTTGACAGTAGAGGAGAAAAATTTGTAGAGGGAGTCCCAACCCAATGTAGCAATGTTCTCTGCTGGAAAGTAAGAGAATACTTGTAGAGTGAGAAGTTAACTTGTACCCGTGTATAGACTTTTGTCTGACCAACTTCTGCCCTACAGTGTCAAGTGACCTGTCCTAATAGGGTGATACAAGCCCCAGTCGTGGTTATCTGGGTGAAGCTAAGTTTCCAGGGGTGTCCCAGTTACCTGCACTGCGAGATAGGATACGTAGACCTTCCTTGGTAGCTTTGTACTATCCAGGCTAGTTCCTCTGGTTCTCAGGATACTGCCCTGCATTTTTTATACTGGTTCAGGCTGTGGGTCAGGATGTTCCTAGACTCTTCTCCCTTTCTAGTGTTTAGCACTGCATAGTAAAAATATAGTAGTAGTATAGAAATAACTGGTTGTCTCTAGCTGCATCTGTACACTTTGGTGTCTCAGACTAGACTATTCTTTGGTCCTAGACAAGGGTTGTCATGAATGTGCCTGTACCGAATTCCGTGCGCCCCTTGGCTCGTGCTGCGCGCCTGAGATGGCGCTGATATTCAGTGTTTTTGTATGTTTGTGCAGTGTCCTGAACCTTGTCTGAACACTGCTCTATTTCCTTCTGTGTTTGTTCAGCCACACCCGCTTTGCCTGAGATACTCCTGGCCACTCCGGAGTTAACTATGATGCTGGTTAGCTAGTCTGATTGACTGTTCTCTCTGCCAGTCAGGTTGCTCTTGCCCCAGGTGTTCTGAGGAGATTAGGGGTCTGGTCCAATCAGCTCCTGCACTGGACCTCTGGTGTCCTATATAGTGTCTGCCAGCCTGCCTCTCACTGCCGGATATTGAGCTTGTCTCTGCCTGGTTCTGTGTTTCTATTCTTGCTCTGTTGATTCTGACCCTGCTTTGTATTTCTGACCTTTCCTGCTTGCTGCCTGCCCCTGACCATACTGCCTGTATATTGACTTTGCCTTCGGATTGTGATTTTGTACTTTTGCTGCCCGTTTGTTGTGACCCGGACTGTTGACCATTCGTTATTGTGTTTTGTCTGTCTGTCTTGTCCTTGTGTCCCACCTAGCCAGCGCAGGGACTGCCGCCCAGTTGCTCGCCGCCATTTTAGGGTGGATTGTGGCAAATAGGTAGAGGACAGTGGGAGGGGCTGAGCTTAGGGCTCACTGTTTGTCTTGTCCTGCTGTCCGGTTCCTGACAAGGGTCCTGGCATAAGCCAGGCCCTGCCTTGGCTACAGCAGGGAAGTTTGCTCTGTGTGTCCTTCTCCCACGAGAATCTGGATAAGACTTCCTTGTACTTTCTTCACCAAGTAACTAACTTCCTACAGGGGCTAAGTAATCTACCCTGTGAGTGGTGGGGATGAGTGTGTGCAAAAGAGAAAAGGATAGCGATAGGTCAGAAGTAGAGAGAACCTCCTATAGGTTACTAAGAGCACATGGTAAACAATAAAACACCCATTAGGACCTTCAGCTGTGCATACATAGAAATACATACTGACATCTAGTGGTGAAACTATAAAGTACCCTTCATCACCACTTAACCTGGTGAAAGAAGCTTTTGCGACAGGTGCATAAGAGAAGAGAACACCGGTGGTGGGACACCACATATGGTCTATAGGCACATGAGGGGGCTCATCTACTATATGGGGGCACAGAGAGGTATGTATTAGGCACACTGTTTATATGGACACAGAGGGGACACTGTTATGCTGCATTCACACGTTCTGTGAAGTTGTCCGTGCGCACGGATATATTTATAGTCCATTGCTTTGTATTGGGTGATTCACATGTTCAGCGTTTTCATGGATTCCCAATCCGTTCTGTGAAAAAAAATAGGACATGTCATAACTTGGAGAGGAAGAACGGCACAGATTCCCTTATAGAAATCAATGAGATCCGTGTTTAAACTAGTACACTTCAATTTTATTGGCCACACAACACTGACAGAGCAGACAATGTAAAGTGCATCTCCAGCTGGCCTTACAATGTGAAGAAAGTTTGTAATCCAGCTTTCCTGGGACCCTGACATCTGTCCCAAGGATTCTTACCGTACTTACTTTTCCTGGCCGTTGGATAAGATCTGGGGACCTAAGCAGATATTGCGGCCTGGGAAAGCTAAATAACAGCAGCCTGTGTGGAGCTGTGATGAAGGATAAACCGATCACCATTGTGGCACCACAGAGGATATCTGTATTGCTGTATATGGGGGGATTCATTACTATATAATCAGGCAAACTGTCTGGGGAAAGGGGGTGGGGGGAACCAGAGGGCAATGTTGCACACAGGGCACCTTAAAGCCTAAGGCCAGCCCCATATATATATATATATATATATATATATATATATATATATATATGTATATATACTATATATATATACATCCTGTGCTGCCAACTATCGACCTGTCTCTAATCTCCCTTTTATCTCTAAACTCTTGGAACGTTTGGTCTATTCCCGCCTAACCCGCTACCTCTCTGAAAACTCTCTTCTTGACCCCCTTCAGTCTGGTTTCCGTCCTCTCCAGTCTACAGACACTGCCCTGACTAAAGTCTCTAATGATCTCCTCACCGCCAAATCTAAAGGTGACCATTCTCTGCTCATTCTCCTGGATCTATCTGCAGCTTTTGACACTGTAGACCACCAGCTCCTCCTCTCCACACTCCGCTCTATCGGCCTCAAGGACTCTACTCTTTCCTGGTTTTCCTCCTATCTCTCTGACCGCTCCTTCAGTGCAGTAGTGGATTATAATAGGGGCGTTTTGGGCGGCAGCCCGGGGCCCATGACCACCCAAAAAGACTTATACTTTCAATGGTGTACTGCCTCCTGGCTACACTTCTGCCATGATTTGCAAAAAATCACTGTTTTTTATGGCAATTTTGCACAAATCAGGACATCATGACATTATCTATCCTGTACTATGAACGCCAGGCTAGTGCTGCCATAGTTACAGTGGGGTGGGGGGGCCCAGGCTTGGTGAACAGCCCGGGGCCTATGGTAAAGTTAATCCGTCCCTGCTTCAGTGTATCACTTTATGGTTCCTCCTCATCTTCTCTTCCCCTTACAGTCGGGGTTCCTCAGGGATCAGTCCTGGGCCCTCTCCTTTTCTTACTTTACACTTTACCCATTGGACAAATCATCAGCAAGTTTGGTTTTCAGTACCATCTTTATGCTGATGATACCCAGCTCTATACCTCCTCCCGTGATATCACCCAGCTATATACCATCTTTATGCTGATGATACCCAGCTGTATACCTCCTCTCGTGATATCATCCCCGCTCTTCTACAGAACACCAGTAACTGTCTGTCTGCCGTCTCTAACGCTATGTCCTCCCTATTCCTAAAACTAAACCTTGCTAAGACTGAGCTTCTTGTCTTCCCTCCCTCTGCTAACCGCCCTCCACCTGACATCTCCATCTCTGTCTGTGGTGCAACCATAACCCCTACACAACAAGCCCGCTGCCTTGGGGTTATGTGTGACTCGGATCTTTCCTTCACTCCTCATATTAAATCTCTTTCACGTTCCTGTAATCTGCATCTAAAAAACATCTCTAAAATCCGTCCCTTCCTTACTGTTGAATCTGCTAAAATTCTCATAGTTGCTCTGATTCATTCCCGTCTAGACTACTGCAATTCCTTACTAATCGGCCTTCCTTCCTCTAAACTCTCCTCTCTCCAGTCCATTCTCAATACAGCGGCCAGGCTCATCTCCCTGTCCAGCCGCTATACCAATGCCTCCCCCCTGTGCCAGTCACTACACTGGCTCCCTATTAAACACAGGATACAATATAAAGTCCTCCTGCTCACCCACAAGGCTCTCCACAGTGCAGCACCTCCATACATCTCCTCCCTCATCTCCGTCTACCGTCCTACCCGTGCCTTACGCTCCTCTAACGACTTAAGGCTAACATCCACCTTAATCCGCACTAGTGATGTCACGATACCAGAATTTTGAGTTCGATACCAATACCAACTTTTTTTTTTCAATGCTCGATACCAATTCGATACTTAATAAATTTTATTTAAAAAAAAAACACATAAGAATATGATATTACTTTACGGACTATTACGGACCATATTACTTTAAAAATAAAGTTTGCATTATTTAAAATAAATGTTCTTAAAAAAATTGCCCTATTCTCACTCCTATTCTTTCTCCGCTTGCACCATTTACCATGCGTGATCAGGAAGGTGATAATCTTATAATATGCACAATAACACTTCAGCTATCAGGGCGATGATGGGGGCTGTAGTCATGTAACACACACTTCAGCTATCAGGGATCAAGGGGGTTGTAGTCATGTAACACACACTTCAGCTATCAGGGCGATGGTGGGGGTTGTAGTCATGTAACACACACTTAAGCTATCAGGGCGATGGCGGGGGTTGTAGTCATGTAACACACACTTCAGCTATCAGGGCAATGGCGGGGGTTGTAGTCATGTAACACACACTTCAGCTATCAGGGCAATGGCGGGGGTTGTAGTCATGTAACACACTTCAGCTATCAGGGATGATGGGAACTTGTAGTCATGTAACACACTTCAGCTATCAGGGATCAAGGGGGTTGTAGTCATGTAACACACTTCAGCTATCAGGGATGATGGGGGTTGTAGTCATGTAACACACACTTCAGCTATCAGGGATCAAGGGGGTTGTAGTCATGTAACACACACTTCAGCTATCAGGGATGATGGGGGTTGTAGTCATGTAACACACTTCAGCTATCAGGGATCAAGGGGGTTGTAGTCATGTAACACACTTCAGCTATCAGGGATGATGGGGGTTGTAGTCATCTAACACACTTCAGCTTCAGGGATCAAGGGGGTTGTAGTCATGTAACACACACTTCAGCTATCAGGGATGATGGGAACTTGTAGTCATGTAACACACTTCAGCTATCAGGGATGATGGGGGTTGTAGTCATGTAACACACATTTCAGCTATCAGGGCGATGGTGGGGGTTGTAGTCATGTAACACACACTTCAGCTATCAGGGATGAAGGGGGTTGTAGTCATGTAACACACACTTCAGCTATCAGGGATGATGGGGGTTGTAGTCATATAACATACTTCAGCTATCGTTGATGATGATGGGAACTGTAGTCATGTAACACACACTTCAGCTATCAGGGATGATGGGGGTTGTAATCATGTAACATACTTCAGCTATCAGGGATGATGGGGGTTGTAGTCATGTAACACACACTTCAGCTATCAGGGATGATGGGGGTTGTAGTCATGTAACACACACTTCAGCTATCAGGGATGATGGGAACTTGTAGTCATGTAACACACTTCAGCTATCAGGGATGATGGGGGTTGTAGTCATGTAACACACACTTCAGCTATCAGGGATGATGGGGGTTGTAGTCATGTAAAACACACTTCAGCTATCAGGGATGATGGGGCTGTAGTCATGTAACACACACTTCAGCTATCAGGGATGATGGGGGTTGTAGTCATGCAACACACACTTCAACTATCAGGGATGATGGGAACTTGTAGTCATGTAACACACACTTCAGCTATCAGGGATGATGAGGGTTGTAGTTGCAGTATTCCAGCTGGATTCGGGCGGCAGAGTAATGTGCAGGTTACAGCCCCCCTCCCTCTTCCCGGTTGCAGCCAGGCCGACCTTTTGCTCACCCCCCACATTGCTGATGCCGGCCCGAGACTGTCCTGATGGCCCCCACCTCACAGCCATCCACCTCCTGTCAGATCTCCTCCTCGCCTCCCCCGGACTGTGCAGCTCTCAGCCTCTCTCTTTCCTCTCCTGCCGCCAACGCTGCTCTGTAATTCTATACTGACCCAGGACCCCGCGTACCCCTTAGCTCTTGTCAGATACTCACCGGGCCCAGCTCTGTCTCATGCCTGGTGCCTGTGGAGGGGGGAAGCTCATGCCGCTCCTCATCTTATTCCATAAGACCTCAGCACTATCGCAGCTGCCAAGCCCCGTAGTGGCACACACGTGTCCCCGGGTCGGCGGTGTCCCCTGCGGCGATGTGAGAGGCAGGAGCGGCCGGCGGCAGCTGCATGGTGCGCGGAAGATCGGGGTCCCAGGTCTGTGTTTGCAGGGGTGGCACATAGAGAACAGGAAATCCTGGTACCGAACCGTTTTTTGCCCTGAAAATCGATAGTAGTATCGATTTTTCGGTGCATCGTGCATCCCAAATCCGCACCTCTCACTTCCGTCTCCAGGACTTCACCCGAGCTGCCCCAGTTCTATGGAATGCATTACCCAAGACTGTCAGGCTAACCTCCAATACCCAAAGCTTCAAACGTGCCCTCAAAACTCATCTGTTCAAGCAGGCTTACCAGGTACCCTAATTTTGACTGCTACCCTAAAACCCAACCCAACCCCCCACACACCCCAACCCAACCCCCCCCCCCACACACACACACACCAAGCATTTAAGCACCTAGACCTGTGTATGCAGGCATTGGCTGGTGACAGGTTCACCCCCCCTTACCTGCACTGCCTTATTTATAAAGATGGCCGGACCATAAGAACAATAAAGCACTTTGCCCCTCTGCCATACTGTCTCGCACCCCCTCCTGATAGTCTGTAAGCTCATGTATGCGAGCAGGGACCTCACTCCTCATGTATGGATAATTACATGTATATCTCTGTAATGTCTGATTTCTGTCTGTGTATGTACCTCCAGAATTGTAAAGTGCTGTGGAATCTGTTGGCGCTATATAAATAAAAATTATTATTAAAAAAATTATTATTAAATTAAATTATTTTATATATATATATATATATATATATATATATATATATATATATATTAATATTACAGTGGTACATTGGTTTAAGAGTAACTTGGATACTTGGATTGAGAGCACTTTGCAAGACCAGCTCAAAGTTTTTCAAAACTGTAACTTGGATTCGGAGCATTGCTTTGGTTTAAGAGCTCCCTGTACTGGGTGGGAGCGGGAGTGGAGGAGGGGCATGGTCTGCATAGTGGGATCTACAGCCCTGTACTCTAAACCAAGAAGTCTCCCTCACCTTCTAAATCATAGCAGATCCACTTTAGACTGGGGCTTACATCAGGGGACACGACTGTGGAGGTAATCTCTTCATAGCTGTAACCCCTCTCTCCCCGGACAGAGTGCTGCATGTATGTGCCCACATATGTCCTGCTCATTCCTTTATATTCCCTGCAGTCTCTGTCAGCACTTGTGTTTCCCATTCTCTCCATTCCTGCTATAATGTGCCTGCACTTACACTCAGCTATACACACTGCTGCTATAATGGGCCTGCACTCACACTCAGCTATACACACTGCTGCTATAATGGGCCTGCACTCACACTCAGCTATACACACTGCTGCTATATTGTGCTGGCACTTACACTCTTTATTCACACTGCTTTATAGGAAAGTTTCTGTCACTGTCCTCCTGCACAGCTCTGTGATTCTCACTTCTTGATTGGTCCATGCTGAACACCCCCCCCCCCTTACCCATTGCTGTCATATGACCACACAGACCCCTGACAGCTGCCTGTTGTACTACGTTACTACATTATATGTCTCCGTGGTGGTTAATAAAGTACCCAGTAATGCAAGAGATTCTGCAAATCTTTTACAGTATGGGGTAGGGGACTGTATAAGGGCTGGTTGGGACTGTATGTGAGCTGGTGGGAACTGTATGAGGGCTGGTGGGGACTGTATGTGAGCTGGTGGGGACTGTATGATGTGAGTTGGTGGGGACTGTATGTGAGCTGGTGGGGACTGTATGATGTGAGTTGGTGGGGACTGTATGTGAGCTGGCTGGAACTGTATGTGAGTTGGTGGGGACTGTATGACCTGATCTGGTGGGGACTGTATGTGAGCTGGTGGGGACTGTATGATGTGAGTTGGTGGGGACTGTATGTGAGCTGGTGGGGACTGTATGATGTGAGTTGGTGGGGACTGTATGTGAGTTGGTGGGGACTCTATGAGGGCTGATGGGGACTGTATGATGTGGGGACTGTATGATGTGAGTTGGTGGGGACTGTATGATGTGGGGACTGTATGTGAGTTGGTGGGGACTGTATGTGGGATGGTGGGGACTGTATGTGAGTTGGTGGGGACTGTATGATGTGAGTTGGTGGGGACTGTATGATGTGAGTTGGTGGGCACTGTATGTGGGATGGTGGGGACTGTATGAGGGTTGGTGGGGACTGTATGTAAGCTGGTGGGGACTGTATGTGAGTTGGTGGGGACTGTATCTCAGTTGGTGGGGACTGTATGATGTGAGTTGGTGGGAACTGTATGTGAGTTGGTGGGGACTGTATGATGTGAGTTGGTGGGGACTGTATGTAAGCTGGTGGGGACTGTATGTGAGTTGGTGGGGACTGTATGAGGGCTGATGGGGACTGTATGATGTGAGTTGGTGGGGACTGTATGATGTGAGTTGGTGGGCACTGTATGTGGGATGGTGGGGACTGTATGAGGGTTGGTGGGGACTGTATGTGAGTTGGTGGGGACTGTATCTGAGTTAGTGGGGACTGTATGATGTGAGTTGGTGGGAACTGTATGTGAGTTGGTGGGGACTGTATGATGTGAGTTGGTGGGGACTGTATGTAAGCTGGTGGGGACTGTATGTGAGTTGGTGGGGACTGTATGAGGGCTGATGGGGACTGTATGATGTGAGTTGGTGGGGACTGTATGTGAGTTGGTGGGGACTGTATGATGTGAGTTGGTGGGGACTGTATGATGTGAGTTGGTGGGCACTGTATGTGGGATGGTGGGGACTGTATGAGGGTTGGTGGGGACTGTATGTAAGCTGGTGGGGACTGTATGTGAGTTGGTGGGGACTGTATCTGAGTTGGTGGGGACTGTATGATGTGAGTTGGTGGGAACTGTATCTGAGTTGGTGGGGACTGTATGATGTGAGTTGGTGGGGACTGTATGTGGGATGGTGGGGACTGTTTCTGAGTTGGTGGGGACTGTATGATGTGAGTTGGTGGGGACTGTATGATGTGAGTTGGTGGGCACTGTATGTGGGATGGTGGGGACTGTATGAGGGTTGGTGGGGACTGTATGTAAGCTGGTGGGGACTGTATGTGAGTTGGTGGGGACTGTATGATGTGAGTTGGTGGGAACTGTATGTGAGTTGGTGGGGACTGTATGATGTGAGTTGGTGGGGACTGTATGTAAGCTGGTGGGGACTGTATGTGAGTTGGTGGGGACTGTATGAGGGCTGATGGGGACTGTATGATGTGAGTTGGTGGGGACTGTATGTGAGTTGGTGGGGACTGTATGATGTGAGTTGGTGGGAACTGTATCTGAGTTGGTGGGGACTGTATGATGTGAGTTGGTGGGGACTGTATGTGGGATGGTGGGGACTGTATGTGAGTTGGTGGGGACTGTATGATGTGAGTTGGTGGGCACTGTATGTGGGATGGTGGGGACTGTATGAGGGTTGGTGGGGACTGTATGTAAGCTGGTGGGGACTGTATGTGAGTTGGTGGGGACTGTATCTGAGTTGGTGGGGACTGTATGATGTGAGTTGGTGGGAACTGTATGTGAGTTGGTGGGGACTGTATGATGTGAGTTGGTGGGGACTGTATGTAAGCTGGTGGGGACTGTATGTGAGTTGGTGGGGACTGTATGAGGGCTGATGGGGACTGTATGATGTGAGTTGGTGGGGACTGTATGTGAGTTGGTGGGGACTGTATGATGTGAGTTGGTGGGCACTGTATGTGGGATGGTGGGGACTGTATGAGGGTTGGTGGGGACTGTATGTAAGCTGGTGGGGACTGTATGTGAGTTGGTGGGGACTGTATCTGAGTTGGTGGGGACTGTATGATGTGAGTTGGTGGGAACTGTATCTGAGTTGGTGGGGACTGTATGATGTGAGTTGGTGGGGACTGTATGTGGGATGGTGGGGACTGTATGTGAGTTGGTGGGGACTGTATGATGTGAGTTGGTGGGGACTGTATGATGTGAGTTGGTGGGCACTGTATGTGGGATGGTGGGGACTGTATGAGGGTTGGTGGGGACTGTATGTAAGCTGGTGGGGACTGTATGTGAGTTGGTGGGGACTGTATCTGAGTTGGTGGGGACTGTATGTAAGCTGGTGGGGACTGTGAGTTGGTGGGGACTGTATGATGTGAGTTGGTGGGGACTGTATGATGTGAGTTGGTGGGGACTGTTTGTGAGTTGGTGGGGACTGTATGATGTGAGTTGGTGGGGACTGTATGTGAGTTGGTGGGGACTGTATGATGTGAGTTGGTGGGCACTGTATGTGGGATGGTGGGGACTGTATGAGGGTTGGTGGGGACTGTATGTAAGCTGGTGGGGACTGTATGTGAGTTGGTGGGGACTGTATCTGAGTTGGTGGGGACTGTATGATGTGAGTTGGTGGGAACTGTATCTGAGTTGGTGGGGACTGTATGTGGGATGGTGGGGACTGTTTCTGAGTTGGTGGGGACTGTATGATGTGAGTTGGTGGGGACTGTATGATGTGAGTTGGTGGGCACTGTATGTGGGATGGTGGGGACTGTATGAGGGTTGGTGGGGACTGTATGTAAGCTGGTGGGGACTGTATGTGAGTTGGTGGGGACTGTATGATGTGAGTTGGTGGGAACTGTATGTGAGTTGGTGGGGACTGTATGATGTGAGTTGGTGGGGACTGTATGTAAGCTGGTGGGGACTGTATGTGAGTTGGTGGGGACTGTATGAGGGCTGATGGGGACTGTATGATGTGAGTTGGTGGGGACTGTATGTGAGTTGGTGGGGACTGTATGATGTGAGTTGGTGGGAACTGTATCTGAGTTGGTGGGGACTGTATGATGTGAGTTGGTGGGGACTGTATGTGGGATGGTGGGGACTGTATGTGAGTTGGTGGGGACTGTATGATGTGAGTTGGTGGGCACTGTATGTGGGATGGTGGGGACTGTATGAGGGTTGGTGGGGACTGTATGTAAGCTGGTGGGGACTGTATGTGAGTTGGTGGGGACTGTATCTGAGTTGGTGGGGACTGTATGATGTGAGTTGGTGGGAACTGTATGTGAGTTGGTGGGGACTGTATGATGTGAGTTGGTGGGGACTGTATGTAAGCTGGTGGGGACTGTATGAGGGCTGATGGGGACTGTATGATGTGAGTTGGTGGGGACTGTATGTGAGTTGGTGGGGACTGTATGATGTGAGTTGGTGGGCACTGTATGTGGGATGGTGGGGACTGTATGAGGGTTGGTGGGGACTGTATGTAAGCTGGTGGGGACTGTATGTGAGTTGGTGGGGACTGTATCTGAGTTGGTGGGGACTGTATGATGTGAGTTGGTGGGAACTGTATCTGAGTTGGTGGGGACTGTATGATGTGAGTTGGTGGGGACTGTATGTGGGATGGTGGGGACTGTATGTGAGTTGGTGGGGACTGTATGATGTGAGTTGGTGGGGACTGTATGATGTGAGTTGGTGGGCACTGTATGTGGGATGGTGGGGACTGTATGAGGGTTGGTGGGGACTGTATGTAAGCTGGTGGGGACTGTATGTGAGTTGGTGGGGACTGTATCTGAGTTGGTGGGGACTGTATGTAAGCTGGTGGGGACTGTGAGTTGGTGGGGACTGTATGATGTGAGTTGGTGGGGACTGTGAGTTGGTGGGGACTGTATGATGTGAGTTGGTGGGGACTGTATGATGTGAGTTGGTGGGGACTGTATGTAAGCTGGTGGGGACTGTGAGTTGGTGGGGACTGTATGATGTGAGTTGGTGGGGACTGTATGATGTGAGTTGGTGGGGACTGTTTGTGAGTTGGTGGGGACTGTATGATGTGAGTTGGTGGGGACTGTATGTGAGTTGGTGGGGACTGTATGATGTGAGTTGGTGGGCACTGTATGTGGGATGGTGGGGACTGTATGAGGGTTGGTGGGGACTGTATGTAAGCTGGTGGGGACTGTATGTGAGTTGGTGGGGACTGTATCTGAGTTGGTGGGGACTGTATGATGTGAGTTGGTGGGAACTGTATCTGAGTTGGTGGGGACTGTATGTGGGATGGTGGGGACTGTTTCTGAGTTGGTGGGGACTGTATGATGTGAGTTGGTGGGGACTGTATGATGTGAGTTGGTGGGCACTGTATGTGGGATGGTGGGGACTGTATGAGGGTTGGTGGGGACTGTATGTAAGCTGGTGGGGACTGTATGTGAGTTGGTGGGGACTGTATGATGTGAGTTGGTGGGAACTGTATGTGAGTTGGTGGGGACTGTATGATGTGAGTTGGTGGGGACTGTATGTAAGCTGGTGGGGACTGTATGTGAGTTGGTGGGGACTGTATGAGGGCTGATGGGGACTGTATGATGTGAGTTGGTGGGGACTGTATGTGAGTTGGTGGGGACTGTATGATGTGAGTTGGTGGGAACTGTATCTGAGTTGGTGGGGACTGTATGATGTGAGTTGGTGGGGACTGTATGTGGGATGGTGGGGACTGTATGTGAGTTGGTGGGGACTGTATGATGTGAGTTGGTGGGCACTGTATGTGGGATGGTGGGGACTGTATGAGGGTTGGTGGGGACTGTATGTAAGCTGGTGGGGACTGTATGTGAGTTGGTGGGGACTGTATCTGAGTTGGTGGGGACTGTATGATGTGAGTTGGTGGGAACTGTATGTGAGTTGGTGGGGACTGTATGATGTGAGTTGGTGGGGACTGTATGTAAGCTGGTGGGGACTGTATGTGAGTTGGTGGGGACTGTATGAGGGCTGATGGGGACTGTATGATGTGAGTTGGTGGGGACTGTATGTGAGTTGGTGGGGACTGTATGATGTGAGTTGGTGGGCACTGTATGTGGGATGGTGGGGACTGTATGAGGGTTGGTGGGGACTGTATGTAAGCTGGTGGGGACTGTATGTGAGTTGGTGGGGACTGTATCTGAGTTGGTGGGGACTGTATGATGTGAGTTGGTGGGAACTGTATCTGAGTTGGTGGGGACTGTATGATGTGAGTTGGTGGGGACTGTATGTGGGATGGTGGGGACTGTATGTGAGTTGGTGGGGACTGTATGATGTGAGTTGGTGGGGACTGTATGATGTGAGTTGGTGGGCACTGTATGTGGGATGGTGGGGACTGTATGAGGGTTGGTGGGGACTGTATGTAAGCTGGTGGGGACTGTATGTGAGTTGGTGGGGACTGTATCTGAGTTGGTGGGGACTGTATGTAAGCTGGTGGGGACTGTGAGTTGGTGGGGACTGTATGATGTGAGTTGGTGGGGACTGTGAGTTGGTGGGGACTGTATGATGTGAGTTGGTGGGGACTGTATGATGTGAGTTGGTGGGGACTGTGAGTTGGTGGGGACTGTATGATGTGAGTTGGTGGGGACTGTATGATGTGAGTTGGTGGGGACTGTTTGTGAGTTGGTGGGGACTGTATGAGGGCTGATGGGGACTGTATGATGTGAGTTGGTGGGGACTGTATGATGTGAGTTGGTGGGGACTGTTTGTGAGTTGGTGGGGACTGTATGAGGGCTGATGGGGACTGTATGATGTGAGTTGGTGGGGACTGTTTGTGAGTTGGTGGGGACTGTATGAGGGCTGATGGGGACTGTATGATGTGGGGACTGTATGAGGGCTGATGGGGACTGTATGATGTGGGGACTGTATGATGTGAGTTGGTGGGGACTGTATGATGTGGGGACTGTATGACCGAGCTGCCTATAGTCCCAGTCCGGTCCTGTCACTCAGCCTGCACTATCCTCCCTCTCTGTACATGTCAGTGACATGGAATCTCCCGGGCTCCAGCCTGCTTTGTAGAGCGCCCCCTGTCGGCTCAATGTGGTGACATAAATCCAGTCGGTGTCGTCATTGCTCGGCGCCCGCACTTCTTCTCGGTCAGGCCGTGCAGTCTTCCTGGAGTGTGTAGCGGAGCCGTCTTTGTGTAGTCGTCAGCACCGTGAGGAGATGCAGCAGCCCCGGCCCTTCAGCTACCCGGAAGTGTTCCGCGATGAGAGCGCAGTGAGTGCGGCGGGGCCGGTCTGTGTGCGGGGCGGAGAGCGCTTAGTCACCGTACACGGTCCTGTCGGTGCCGGCTCTATAGACGGAGAGCTGCACTGGTCTGCACCTATTACATGGGGCTGACAGTGTACACAGCCCGGCTGCGCGGTTTCCTGGAAAGAATAAGCCGCTGTTCCCACACGGCTCCTGTAATATCACACACATCCAGTGACTGATGGATCCTGCGATTATTCAGGAGCCATGATGTGAATGAGGCCTCAGCCCTGAGCTGTCACAGAGCTCCTGGACCATACTCCATATGTATATATATATCCATATACTAGTGCAGTGATCCCTGACCTATACAGGAGATGCAGAACTACAACCCCCAGCATGCAGGGAGGTGCAGGTTGGGGGATGTGTGATCACCTATCAGACTTTCCCAAAACAATCACCATTTTCCCTTATGGATCCCTGGAAGTCACTTTGTGGCCATGACTTATCATTACTCTGTTAGGCTGCGTTCACACTACGTATATTTCAGTCAGTATTGTGGTCCTCATATTGCAACCAAAACCAGGAGTGGATTAAAAACACAGAAAGGCTCTGTTCACACAATGGTGAAATTGAGTGGATGGCCGCCATATAACAGTAAATAACGGCCATTATTTCAATATAACAGCCGTTGTTCTAAAATAACAGCAAATATTTGCCATTAAATGGCGGCCATCCACTCAATTTCACCATTGTGTGAACAGATCCTTTCTGTGTTTTTAATCCACTCCTGGTTTTGGTTGCAATAATGACTGGAATATACTGACTGAAATATACGTAGTGTGAACGCAGCCTTAAGCTGGGTTCACACTATGTATATTTGAGGCTGTATTTGTGAGGCTGTATAGCAACCAAAACCAGGAGTGGATTGAAAACACAGAAAGGATCTGTTCACATAATGTTGTAATTGAGTGGATGGCCGTCATTTAATGGCAAATATTTGCTGTTATTTTAAAACAACGGCTGTGGTATTGAAATAATGGCCGTTATTTACTGTTATATGGCGGCCATCCACTCAATTTCAACATTGTGTGAACAGATCCTTTCTGTGTTTTCAATCCACTCCTGGTTTTGGTTGCTATGCAGCCTCACAAATACAGCCTCAAATATACATAGTGTGAACCCAGCCGTAGGCTGTATTCACACGCTGTACAAACAATGGCCGTTCTGCGTGAATGACTGCAGTTTAATGCCTTCTTAATGATCATCATCATTAATTCTGGCTGTTTGTAGTGTTAAACAAGGCCGTTCACGGCAGAACAGAGTGCGAACACAGCCCTAGCCTTAGGGCCCTATTCCACCGGACGATTATCGTTCAGATTATCGTTAAATCTAGGGCTGGGCGGTATACCGCAAAAATACCGATACCGTCACTGGCGTCGGTTAACCGACCTCAACTCTGCCAGGACGGTATCTGCGGTATTTCCCCCCCCACCCGGCGGCCGCGTGCTCTGGTGCAGGGAGAGAGAGGGGTCCCGGGTGAAGAGGTGAAGGCTGGACAGCTGATGATCCGATTTACCTCCCGAGCCAGGACGCACATATACTGCTGCAGGGGAAGGGATGGAAGATCCTGCTGCGGGGGGCTGAAGAGGAAGACTGGAGATGTGACAGGCTGCACACAGACGGCAGGGTCCCCTCCAGTGAGTGCTTTGTGCTGCTGCTGCCGGGGGCTCACTTCTAGCTTCTCTGGAAGCTGCATGGTGAGCCCTGCCCCCCCTCCCCCGCACATACAGTTGGGGTCAGGTATCGGTCGGCACCTCCATGCTCCACTGGCCACCGCACTCTGTCCCGCACAGGAATTCTCGGAGCCCCGTTATGTTTTGTCAGTGCTGGAAGCGGCCGTGTGCGACGCTCAGTCCGGAACACAGATACATGTGCTACAGCACTGCGTGACAGGGGCCGAGGATTCCTGTGCGGGAGAGAGAGAGCGGTGCCCGGGGGAACATGGAGGTGCCGACCTATACCTGACCCCCTGCAGCCACTGAGTGACTGGGGATGGATGGATAGATAGAAGATAGATAGATGATATGATATAGATAGATGATATAGATAGATATCATCTATCATGTATCTATCACCTATCTATCACCTATCTATCACCTATCTATCACCTATCTATCACCTATCTATCACCTATCTATCACCTATCTATCACCTATCTAGCTCCTATCTAGCTCCTATCTAGCTCCTATCTAGCTCCTATCTATCTCCTATCTATCTATCTATCTATCTATCTCCTATCTATATCATCTATCTATCTATCTCCTATCTATATCATCTATCTATCTATCTCCTATCTATATCATCTATCTATCTATCTCCTATCTATATCATCTATCTATCTATCTCCTATCTATATCATCTATCTATCTATCTCCTATCTATATCATCTATCTATCTATCTATCTCCTATCTATATCATCTATCTATCTATCTATCTCCTATCTATATCATCTATCTATCTATCTCCTATCTATCTATATCCTATCTATCTCCTATCTATCTCCTATCTATATCATCTATCTATCTATCTCCTATCTATATCATCTATCTATCTATCTATCTATCTCCTATCTATATCATCTATCTATCTATCTCCTATCTATCTATATCCTATCTATCTCCTATCTATCTCCTATCTATCTATATCATCTATCTCCTATCTATCTATCTATCTATCTATCTATCTATCTATCTATCTATCTATCTCCTATCTATATCATCTATCTATCTCCTATCTATATCATCTATCTATCTATCTCCTATCTATCTATCTCCTATCTCCTATCTATCTCCTATCTATATCATCTATCTATCTATCTATCTATCTATCTATCTATCTATCTCCTATCTATCTGTCTATACATACACGCACACACACACACACCCACCACCCACCACACACACATATATGTGTGTGTGTGTATGTATAGACAGATAGATAGGAGATAGATAGATGATATACGTAGATAGGAGATAGATAGATAGATAGGAGATAGATGATATAGATACACTCTGATGGTAATACAAACGTGAATTTATTACATATAACAATGTGCAGCAAACTTTACAAGTAATATACGATGTTTCGCCGTCTCCTACGCCATTTTCAAGTGGCACTTGAAAATGGTGTAGGAGACGCCAAAACGTTGTGTACTACTTGTGAAGTTTGCTTAGTTATATGGAATAAATCCACGTTTGTATTACCATCGGAAAATGGGGTTTTCAAAAGGGGTGTGGCTTTTAAAAGGGGCGTGTCATAATTATCGTTCAATTTATCGTTACCGCGGCTACATGTACGATAAATCGCGATATTCATTTAGGCCATTATCGCCCAGCCCTAGTTAAATCGTTCGAATCTAAACGATAATCGTTCGGTTGAAATGCAGTTAACGATTAACGACCGAACGAGAAATCGTTGATCGCTTTATAAGACCTGGACCTATTTTTATCGTTGCTCGTTCGCAAATCGTTCGCATTGAATAAGACATCGTTCGGTCGTTCGCAATAGATACGAACGCAATAGCGAATAAATAGCGAAGAAGAAACGATCGCAATTACGATCATAAGTAACGATTATCGTTCCATGGAAATGAGTGAACGTTTTCAGGTCTTTCGCAATAGTGGTCCTTTGAGATCGTTAATCGTTAACGATTATACAAACGATAATCGTCCGGTGGAATAGGGCCCTTACACTTTAGAAGACGTTATAGTGTATTTGTGTTTCTACTTGTTTCCTGCAATATTATAACATCAGTATTATCCTCGTGTGTTTTACAGATCGACGACTACCATGGGGTTAAAGTGCCTGATCCATACAGGTGGCTGGAAGATCCAGACAGTGAGCAGACAAAGGTAGTTGTACTTACACGTTACACTATGCTCAGGCCAGGGATGGGGAACCTTCAGCCTTCCGCCTGTTGGAAAACTACAATTCCCATCATGCCTGGACAGCTAAAGCTTTGGCTGTCCAGGTATGATGGGAATTGTAGTTTTCCAACAGCAGGAGTGCCAAAGGTTAAGGCGGCCAGGAAGCTGTAAGCTGAAGCTGGAAATCACGCACATACTGTAGTGCCACAGGGTACTCAGTTTAAAGGAGAAGTCCGGCGAAAATTTTTCTTAAAGTATTGTATTGCCTCCTAAAAGTTAGACAAATCACCAATATCCACTTATTACGGGAAATGCTTATTAAGTGTTTTTTTCCCCTGCACTTACTACTGCATCAAGGCTTCACTTCCTGGATAACATGGTGATGTCACGACCCGACTCCCAGAGCTGTGCGGGCTGTGGCTGCTGGAGAGGATGATGGCAGAGGGATGCTCAGTGTCCCTCAGTATCCCCCTGCCATCATCCTCTCCAGCAGCCACAGCCCGCACAGCTCTGGGAGTTGGGTCGTGACATCACCATGTTATCCAGGAAGTGAAGCCTTGATGCAGTAGTAAGTGCAGGGAAAAAAACACTTTATAAGCATCTCCCATAATAAGTGTATATTGGTGATTTCTATAACTTTTGGGGGGCAATGCAATACTTAATAATAAAAATTTTCGCCGGACTTCTGCTCTAAGGAATTCCAGCATTATAGAGGTTAAAGTGTACCTGTTCGGGTCAGCAGAAGTTTGGGACTCCATGGCTTCGAATACGCATGAGACTGTAATGTGCACATCCGGTATTGGATCAGAGCAGGGGTTACGTGCGTTACATTCTCTTGCGTGTTTGTAGCCATGGAGACCCGAACTTCTGCCGGCAGAGTGGAATTCACCGCTGATACGGCCCTGATGACAAGTACACTTTAGGACTATAGGAATATGGTGAGTTTGGCTGTTTCCGTATCTGCCATAGAGTATAATAGGAAGTATCTCTGGATGGCAGCGCAGTTCTCATCCTTGGTGATTCCTAGGATAAGTGGTAAACAGCTGGGCAGGCTTACTACAGCGGAGCCCTCTTTGTTTCTTAGATATAAGATACTTTCTATTAGTTTTCCTTTTTTTATACGGTAAGATGAGTCATTGATTGTCAGCCGTATATGACACCGCATTTCCTCCTTTTCAGGCCTTTGTGGAGGCTCAGAACAAACTTACAATGCCATTTCTTGAGCAATGTCCCGTCAGACGGCTATTTAAAGAACGGATGACTGAGCTATACGACTATCCTAAATATAGCTGCCACTTCAAGAAAGGGAAGAGGTAAGTAGAGTGCAATTGTTCTTATTTCTTACTCCGTGAGATGAGATTGTAGTGTGCAGTCAGCGGCTCAGACTCCTCAGTCTGTCTGTGTAACTACACGGCTCGGCTTTCAGATATTACTGAACTCCGGGTGGGGTTCAGGGGTCAGACCTCCCCGAGATCTCCTACTTTTCCTCTATCCTGTGGATAGGGGAAAAGTACATTTTTCCTGGAATACCCCTTTAAGTTTACAGTCTGTCTGTGTCCATAAAGAATATCTATCATTATGGGTGTACGCATGCCTGAGGCTGGTTTCACACTGCATTAGCAGTATCCTTGGAAAATATACATTGGCAAGAGACCCTCTACATATAAGTCCACTGTATAATCATGACTGATACTGCTTAGTGGCATCCATCATTCTAAGGGTTCATACCCTGCAGGCCACAGTGGCTGGGTGTGCTGAGCGCTCCATTCATTGCAGGGTGATTGCATTACTGTTAGGATCAGTGGTGGTCCCAGCAGTCAGACCCCCAGCAATCAGCGTGTCATCCCCTATTGTATAGGACGGGTATAGCAAGCGTGTGACACCAGCCAGCAAGATGGGGAGATGAGACTATTAGCCCCAGAAAGATTGCTAATAGTGATTAAAAATGTTATAACTTTTCAAAATATAAATCAACAGTAGATGTGAAATAAAGCAAGTTTGCTATTTACATTCATTATTTTAATTTTTTTTTTTTTTATCGTGCTGTAAAACAAAGCTGAACTTACCAGAAATCCAGGTCCAGTCTCTTGAAGGCAGATTTTCTGACTTGTGTTGACTTGTGCTGGTACTGGCTTCCAGCCAGTACAGAGAGTCACGGCTCAATGTGTCTATCAGTCACATGACTGTCTTCTCTCTGTGAGCGCTCAGATGGTCTGGGATACACAGGACTTCCTGTTTTCTGACGGTTTCCTGTTTTTTGAGAAAAATTGTCAGAACACAGGAAGTGCAGTGTTTTCCATGAGAACTAAAAAATATTGTAAACTTGCTTTAAATAATGCAATAATGCGGACTTGCTTTATATCACATCTACTGTTGTTTTAGATTCTTAAAGTTATAATGACAGCGACACTTTAACCATATGGGTTTTTCCAGCTGTGAGGCTACTGTCACATGGGAAAGTTTTACTGCAGACAAATATACAAAATCTCTACATACAGTACCATAAAATGATTTTCCCCATTATCTTGCTTTGCATAGCCTTAAAGGGTTAGTCTCAAACTAGTAGTACTTGCATTTTACGGAAACTGGTTTTCTGAAAAATCACTGAACGTGTGAATGAGGCCTTGGGAGGACTGCCCACGCTTTCTAATGTTATGGAAAGGAGTGGAGGGGCCATATCGGTGCTAAAGGGGTTGGCAGTGCTCCTAACTGGTGCCCCAGTGCTCCTAACAGTCTCACAGGACCGTGGAGCAAATGACTAACTGCCCCAGAATGGTGCCGAGGAGGAAGGTAAGACACATACCTTCCTCCTCAGCGCCTTCTGTGCAATAGGGAAATATTAGCAGGTCAGATTAGTCTTGCCTGCTGATAGTTCCCCTTTAATCTTAGTTTAGGTCCTTCCCATCACTGAATACTTGAGTAGACATTGGTACTACTGTTGGCAGTAGACATTGATGCTATTGTTGCTAGTAGGCATTGCTGCTATTGTTTCTTGTATCTCTGGTTTACCCAGTAACAACAGTTTTTCTTTCACATTTAAGGTATTTCTATTTCTACAACTCTGGTCTTCAGAATCAAAGAGTGATGTATGTTCAAGATTCCCTAGATGCTGAAGCCCGGGTTTTCCTTGATCCTAATAAGTTTTCTGAGGACGGCACTGTTGCATTACGAGGTTAGACAACTTTCTTTACACCTAATTATTCTGAGGAGAGGGCATCAGTATGAGATACGGGACTTCTCTCCACATTTATTAGGTGGCAGACCCTCCCCCCATGGTATAAAAATGTATTGAATTCAGGTACCAAATTCTGGAGAACTTTAAACAAACTAATAGTTGGTGTAAACTTCAAGTAGACAGTCTTCAGATGTGACAGAGTTATTTAGCCTGGGCTAAGTGCATTTCAAGACTGTCTACTCAAAGGGTGTGTGCACACAGGAAAACACGCGGAGGACTTGCGTCGGATTCTACCGCTCATCCCCGCACGCTTCCGCTTCACTCTCGGCCTGTGCCTTAGACTCCGTTCTATGTTAAGGCAGATTCTGCCGTCCGCCCAAAGAATGAACCCATCCATTCTTTGTGGAATCCGCCGCAAGTCCTGCGCGTGTTCTCCTCCACGTGCACATACCCTAAAGAAAGCTTCAGCAAGTTCCCATGCTGTTAACAGTGTAATCCTTGGTCCAGAGCACTGCCCCGCCACCAGAGTGCCAAGCCAGTCCGCTCCTTCTAATGATAATCATTGGAGCTGGTGGGCCCGCTTGCTCTCTGGGGGCGGGACAGTGCTCCTAAAGGTGCTCCGGACCAAAAATTACATTAACGGCACAGGAACGGTGCAAAGGGGGAAGGTAAGACACCTACCTTCCTCCTCTGTGTCCCGCGCGTAATAGAGGGCTATCGGCAGGTTAGATTTGTCTAACCTGCTCATAGTTTACCTGTTACTAGAATTAACTTTTGACAATGTTATAGACATGTCATAAGTTATTGATCACAGCAGGTGTCACTGCTGACAACCTCTCTAATTAGAGGATATATAGCCGGAGAAAGATCACAGCAGCGCAATGCAGTTTACAGCCGGCAGCACAGTCTGTCAATATTCCGCATAAAAATCTATGGGAACTTTTGATATTCTGAGCTGCCGGTCGGGTAGTGGATTGGGCTGCCGCAATTTCTCCCCAGCTATATCCTCTGATCAGACCGGCTGTGTGTCTGATGATATGTCAAAAGTTAGTTTTAGTGACAGTGTCCATATAAGCTGTTGCACCCAGTCATGGCACTCAGCAAATTATGAGGGACAAGATTGCACTTGTGTGCAGGGACCACGTGATGATGATATGGAAATCTGAGCAAAACAGTCAAGTGTATACAGAACCCATATAAAACTAAAATTAAATCGTACCTGTCATGAGGTAGGCTGGCCCAATTGGAGTGGAATTCCTTCTGACGCCGTAATCCATGCATATAACCATACCGGGTCGGAACTGTGCTCAAGCCGAATTGGATCAGAATGAGGATTGTGCAGAGTACTGACCCAGTGCGGTAATATTTATGGATACCCGAACTTCCGGTGGCAGAAGGAATTTCACGCTGATCAGGCTGGTATACGTCATGATAGGTATGCTTTAAAAATACATCCTAGTTTACCTTTCTGGTGCCTTATATATGTGCTTGGTTATTTGTGTAATTGTTTGATTGTGCTACTAATATCTTCCACCCCCCAAATGGTTAAAGGGGTTATCCAGCGTGTGGGCACACTTTTTTTGGGACCTCCCCGGTTCCAGCGGCGGGTCCCGCATCACGGCGCTCCGATGCCCGGTTCCCGGACGCTTCCGGGTGTCTGACGCCGCCCGAGACGCTACGTCTCAGGGCCGCTCAGCCACTCAGTGAAGGAGGCGGGATCCCAGCGGACTTCAAACGGATCCTGCCTCCTTCACTGAGTGGCTGAGCGGCCCTAAGACGTAGCGTCTCGGGCGGCGTCAGACACCCGGAAGCGGCCGGGAACCAGGCACCGGAGCGCCGTGATGCGGGACCCGCCGCTGGAACCGGGGAGGTAAGTGGACGTCTTTTATTTCAGCCACCTCCTCCCCGGTCCCCCCCAAAAAATGCCCCCACGCTGGAGCACCCCTTTAATAAAAGTTAATACGTTTACGTGAATCCTAAAATGACCAATTAAAAAGTAAAATTGTTCCAGCAAAAAACAAACAAAAAAAGTCCTCATATGGCTATATCGATAAAAAAAAGCATTACGGCTCTTGGAAGGCGAGCCATAGACTAATGTCACAGTAGAATGAATTTGAAGGAGACAGCACTTTGTAGAGTGAAAAACGGTGACCTTTATTCACACCTCAATGTTGCGGCGGTTCGGCTATACACAGTAGCCTTCCTCAATGCTTGAGGAAGGCTACTGTGTATAGCCGAAACGTCGCAACATTGAGTTGTCAATAAAGGTCACCGTTTTTCACTCTACAAAGTGCTGTCTCCTTCAAATTCATTGGATTATCCCGGACATTAAGCCCAGTCTGGTGAGGTGTGCACTAATTAAAATTTTTTCTACTTTTTGCCTGTGCTGCTATACTATATTTAGTAATGTCTCAGTAGGTCACCATGACTCCTAAGTTTCCCTATGGCGGAAGAAGCTATGCAGGTGGCTCACGTATACTGCAGTTCTCACTCATAGGCTAATGGTGCGTTTACAGATAGAGATTTTTGAAGCCAAAGCCAGGAACAGACTATAAACTGAGAACAGGTCATAAAGGAAAGACTGAGAATTCTCCTTTTTAAATCCATTCCTGGCTTTGGCTTCAAAAATCTGTCAGATAAATCTGTGTAAACACACCATTAGTCTTGGCCAAACTCAAAATTGCCTTTGGTGCAAAGTATCTGAGGCGAGCAGGGTAAAACAGTCCATCTTATCACCATGTATCCATGCTAACACAGCTGACGTTTATGTCTATGGCCTGCTTTCCCATTCTGTGTTTCTTCAGATTTATCTGCTTCGTCAGTGATTTATAAAGTAGTTTTATAGTAAAGCAGGTCCTAATAATTGATGATCTCTCCTTTTCCCAGGCTATGCATTCACCGAGGATGGGGAGTACTTTGCCTATGGGTTAAGTAACAGTGGTTCTGACTGGGTTACAATCAAGTTCATGAAGGTCAGCGACCAACAAGAGCTCCCTGATATTCTGGAAAGGGTGAAATTCAGCTGTATGTCTTGGACCCATGATGGCGTTGGGATGTTCTACAACTCATATCCTAAACAAGAAGGCAAAAGTGACGGTGAGTTATGTTACAGTTTGCTTTATAGCAGGGATGGGGAACCTTCGGCCCCCATCCCTAATAGTTGCCCTTACTTTACCAAACTTACTTTACCAAACTTACTATGTGCCTCAGTACTCCACAGTGCCATGCAATGCACGAAGAAGAAGACGAGAACAGTCTCCCTTACTTTAAGGGGTACTCAGGTTATAACGTTATATATAGATTTATAATTTACTTCTATTTAAAAGTCTCAAGTCTTCCAGTACTTATCAGCTGATGTATGCCCTGAAGGAAGAGGCGTATTCTTTCCAGTCTGACACAGTGCTCTCTGCTGCCACCTCTGGCTATAACAGGATCTATGAGATTTGCTACTGTATGGAATAAAAACTGTTGTGATTTTGCCTATAGCAACCAACCACAGCTCAGGTTTAATATCTTTAAAGGGGTATACCCATCTAGAAAACTGATAGAGCATAAATAGAATATTGTGGAAGTGTCCCCTCTTAGGCCCAGACCTATCTTTAGACTGAGGACCCACCTGTTCACAGCTGCCAGAGTTGGTTGGGAAATCTAAGAAAGCCGAAGTCAGCATGTTGCGCAATTTATGTACTTCCCATTGACGTTAAAGGAGAAGTCCGGCGTTTTCTAAAAGCCGTCAGCCTACAGGGGGGGGGGGGGGAATTGATTACAAATGGGCAAATTACACCCATTTTTCTGTCACACAAGTTGATAAATCTAGAAAAAAATCTGACACTTTAACCTGATACTGAATATCTGTGGGGCAAGCAAAAAGAAAAACTGCTAAAAGGTGATAACATTGATGTACCAGCTGTCTACAATACTCACTTCCTTCAAGCTGCTTCAGCGCATTCTCTAAGCCCTCTAAAAAGAGAAATGTTGGCCTATAAATTCATTACATCGCAAGGGCTTTAGATGTGGACCACGTATTCCATAAGGCCTTGTCTTCCTTTGCATAATAAGTGCTCGCAGGCATAAAACGTGTAATAATCGTATAGTTTTAGAGCCCCCCCCCCCCCCCCAGCTATCATTGTCTCTGAGCTCATTCACACTTACAAGCAGCTTCTCCTTAGCAACTGGGAATTCTTTTTTGCGAGTTGGTAAATGGCCTATAAGTCTAAATTGCATGTAACCCACTGAAGATATCTTCACTGTTTAAATGTCTTTTTGACTAATAATAATAATAATAATAATAGATATTATTTTTTTATAATAACAGGTACAGAAACCTCCACCAATCTCCACCAGAAACTCTATTACCATGTCCTTGGCACTGACCAGTCAAAGGATATATTATGTGCTGAATTTTTAGATGAGCCTAAATGGATGGGGGGTGTGGAGGTAAGATGAAAGCTTCTTGTTTGTTACTAATGAACATTTCAAGACTTGTGGTTTATCCCCAGAATCAATATTTTCTAGTAGTGGTCCAAGCATTGGGTCATGTACAGATTACAGGAACAAAGGTGCCGCAACACACAGGGAGCACTATGGCCCCTTTATAGATTTACCAGATACAGTTCACCCCCCTTCCCCATACGTTTTGGTATTGCTGACACATTCTCTCCAGTAATCACTTTCCGTTACACTAAAATTCCAATAGTTTGACCCACTCCAATCACTTCTTAAAGTGAACGGGATCCCGGTGGCACGGTCCTTTTTTTAAAACACTGCAGTTTTTCTGTGCTTGGCGCTGTTTTGTTCTTGTGCACCAGCCCGCTGAATGCACTGGGGGCAGGACCAGCGCCCCCCAGTGTAACAACATCACCTTCCCTCTTAGCACTGTCTGTTACTAATGGAGGTGTGTCACAGAGGAGAGGGGATATTGTTATATTGGGGGACACCAGCCTGCCTCCAGTGCATACAGCAAGCCGGTGCTCAAGAACAAAACGGGAACCGGGCAGCGTTTTTTAAAAAAAGGACCACACCATCAGGTACCCTGTGCCAGCACCGACTGGTCAGTGCGGAAAAGGAAAACCTCTCTCCACCTGATGGTACATTTGCTTTAAAACACATGGTTTAATGGGGTTATCCAGCGTTCTTCCAGAGACAGCACCACTCTTGTCTCCAGTTTGGCTGTAGGTTTTGCAACTCTGTTCTATTGAAGTAAATGGAGCTTAACACCTGAACTTTAGACGAGAGGTGCTATCTCTGGAAGAAAGTGGCCATGTTTTTCAAACGCTGGATAACCCAACCTTTATACCAGGTTTGTTGTGTCCTAAAGAGACCAGGGACTGAGTGTGGCAGAAAGCATTGATGAAATATTACAAGGTACAGACAAGGTCACTGGTTTCTGGAGTCCTTGTTATTGCTGCACTTTGCAGCAGTCATTTTACAGTCAGCAGCGTCTCCACTCTGTCCTACTAGTTTTGATCCATATCCCCCCCCCCTCAGTATTTGTAGTTTACGATTGCACTGTATATGCATGCACTTGATCAGGGGTGTAACTAGAAATGGCTGGGAACGTTTAATTGCCCCCGCCTTCCCGACTGACCACTAAGCCGTCAGGTATAGTCAGAACTGCAAGAACTAGTCAGGAGTGCTTGCAGTTAAAGGGAACCAATCACCGGAAAAACGCATATAGAGCTTTTGAAATGTGCTGTTAGAGCACACAGCACACTTGCCACACGTGTTTCCATAGCCTCCATGCCTTCCCCGTGTAAGCCGCAAAGTAACTTTATAAAACTGGCGCCCTGTATGCTAATTACCTGAGGTAGTCACCTGGGGGTGATTCAAATGGCCGAGTAGCTGTGACATTCTGATGCCGGACGCCGCTGCACATGCGCAGTGCAGCCGCTTCCATTCCGGCTGTACTGCGCCTGTGCAGAATAGCCTCGAATAGCCTGTTAGCCGGAGTTCGAGGCTATTCTGCACAGGCGCAGTCCAACCGGAATGGAAGCGGCTGCACTGCGCATGTGCGGCGGCGTCCGGCATCAGTACGTAAGCGCGCCGACGTTGGGCACGGCGCGCTCCCGAGTGACGCCACAGCCACTCTGCCATTTGTATCACGCCCAGAGGGGCGTGATTACAGCGGAAGAACGCCCAGGGGACCGTGACTACCTGCTAGCAGCACACCGCCCAGGTGACTACCTTAGGTAATTAGCATACAGGGCGCCAGTTTTATAAAGTTACTTTGCGGCTTACACGGGGAAGGCACGGAGGCTATAGAAACACGTGTGGCAAGTGTGCTGTGTGCTCTAACAGCACATTTCAAAAGCTCTATATGCTTTTTTCCAGTGATTGGTTCCCTTTAAAGAGACACTTGCAGGATCTGGGAGCCCCATCCAGCCACCTGGTGCTGCAAATGATGACAACTCAGGGGGCCCAGTGTATTGCAGGGATGGGCCCCCTGAATTGGTGGGCCCCATAGCAACCGCTATGGCTGCTACAGTGGTAGTTACATCCCTGCACCTGATTGTCTTCTGCTGTAACCCAGTTTATGTTTCTGATCCCTGAAGGTCTCAGATTAATCTCACAATATAGTGGACCAGTCAGCAACCTGTTAATGTGTATATGAGGTTCAAGTGCCCAGGGGGTGTTCCCCAGAACAGCAATAGCTGCTTGGAGTAATGCCTCCCCTCCCTGGTAAAGAAGAGGATATGGGCTGGCTAACCTTGAGGTCCTGTTGTGCTAAATTACATCCCCTGAGCTCATTTACATACCAACAAAGAGGCTGCTGACAGGTCCAATTAAAGGGGCTATCCAGCACTACAAAAACATGGCAACTTTCTTCCAGAGACAGCACCACTCTTGTCTCCAGTTCAGCTGCGGTTTGCAATTAAGCTCCATTCACTTCAATGGACCCAAGTTGCAAAACCCCACCCAAACTTGAGACAAGTGTGGTGCTGTCTCTGGCCGTGTTTTTGTAGCACTGAATAACCCCTTTTTAAAGGATTATTTGGTAAAACTAGTACAAAGAAAAGTATGTAGTTTCCTGTATCAACAAAACAAGTTTTCCCTTAAACTTTATTTCAAAGGTCCTCTGAAAAATTAGAGGTGAAATCTGATTGATGTGTACTACTCCTCTTTTTGTCTGAAGTATATACGTGTGCCCTAGATTTGTTCCCCTGGCACCTCTGCAGAACAGATTGCAGTATGCTTGTGTGTCCAGCAGAGGGAGCTGGACATCTGTGTTTGGTATCATTTTGCAGGGCTTTTATCACTGGGGCAGTGAAGTCATGGACAACTGTAATAAGGAACAGTCGTCTTACTTATGCCTAGAATTTCAAAGTACAGTGGTACCTTGGTTTAAGAGCGTTTTGGTTTAAGAGCTCACAGTTTTTCAAAATTGTGACTTGGTTTAAGAGCATTGCTTTGGTGTAAGAGCTCCCTGTACTGGGTGGGAGCGCGAGTGGAGCAGGGGCATGGTCTGCATAGCTGGGTCTACAGCTCTGTACTCTGTCCCAGGAAATCTCCTTCCCCTTCCAAATCATAGCAGATCCACTTCAGGCTGGGGCTTGCATCAGGGGACAGGACTGTGGAGGTTATCTCTTCATAGCTGTAACCCCTCTCTCCCGGACAGAGAGTGCTGCATGTATGTGCCCACATCTGCCCTGCTCATTCCTTCATGCCCCCTGCAGTCTCTGTCAGCCCTTGTGTTTCCCATCTTCTCCATTACTGTACAGTAACTTATAATATCACATATTCTACTGGGTTTTTTTGTTTGTTTTTCATGTTATTCAGAATAATCATTATCTTGGGCTGTAGAACCAATTGTCTGCATTTCTATGAATTCCTATGGGAAAATTTGCCTTGGTATAAGATTAAATTTATTTTTGAAATCTGTTATGTTTTTTTTTTTTTTTTTTGGCTACTAACAATATTGATCTTTACCAATGAGAGAATCAGTTTTGGGGGTCTTTGTTTTTCACATTGGTTGCCCTTGTTGCTTTCTGGGCTGCCTGTCATGAACTAAAGATGCCGTGAGGGTCCTTCAACAATTGTTTGCAAAGCCTTTGCGTGGCAAAATTAATCTAGCGGCTAGGCCGCACGAACGATCCTTGTATTATTCATGTAGCCATGGAAGCAGACAGCACCACAACCACCTCCAGCTGTCAGTCTTTCTGTAGGAGGCGGTGGCCAAAGCTGGACGGGAGAGCGGGATGCCAGATCACACAGCAACGCATTTTATATGTATGCGCTGCTTGAGTGATTTGCTATTGGCCGCACATCTCCTGTTTACCCAGGGAGATGTGCGGCTGATAACTATAAATTTTCCTTTATTGTACAAGGTATTACAGGGCTAAATAACATACATCTTTCTGCTACCGGAGTGGTATACAGTCTCTGCTAAAGTAGTTAAAATGGTGCCAGAGATTTGTACTTATGATCGAATGTATTCCCTGCGGGAAGTGGTATTCCTTCCAGTCTAGAGAGCAGGAGAGGTTTTATATGGGGATTTGCTACTGTTCTTGACACTTTATGTCACATACAGAAGAGCAGAGATCACTGTGAGACTGGAAAGAATACACTACTTCCTGCAGGACATACAGCAGCTGATAAGTACTGGAGGACTGAAGTTTTTTCTTTTTTTAAACAGAAGTAAATTACAAATCTCTGGCACTTCCTGACACCAATTGATTTGAAAAAAAAATTCTAAGTTCACCAGTTTCCCTTTAAGAGATTTAATAAAATAGTGTCTCGTTTCTGGCCCGATTTTTCAACTGTCTAGAATTCCCAATGCTTCAGGCATTTGTGGCAATGAATATATACCTAATTGTCCTTTACCAAGTTACAACCTATGGGAATTACCTCCATCGTTTTGACCTAGTACTGGGGCTTGTATTTCTTTATCCGGAATAGAAATCCTGAGGCACGGAAACAATTTATAGCAGGTAAGAAGTAATCCACCTACCTGCTCCACATCTGTAGTTTGTATGCAGCCCTCATTGCTGCTTATGAAATCTTTAGATGTAAGCTACCTCTCTCATCAGACAGATAAAAAAGGCCTCTCCCTCTTGGGAAATTGGAATTATTCATGTTCAGGCATGGCTTGTGAAATCTTACTAAAAATGCATATGTGTTTCTGGGAGCATCAGAATTTCTGGTTTGCTGCTGCTGTAGCCCAGGTTTGTGTTACCTTCTCCATCAATTATTTGTGTATCTTTCTTTTTGCTTTATAGGAGCGCCTATTTTTTCATGGTTTATGCCACACATAACATCAGTACCCTTACGGCTTAGAGGGAAACTCTCCTGCTAAGCCGAACTCTGGGTCTTTGTTTCATACCTGTTAAAGGGGTTGGCCCCTTTATAGTAAAATTGCTCAGTGTACAGTATTAGTAAGTGTAGTCACTGTATATACTGACAGCAGCTCCCTGTGTACCTCATAGAGCTAAGATCAGACTCCCCTCCTCCAGGCTGTGCTACCCTGCTCTGTGGTGAGTCTGTCTATTAGATGGCTGACATGGAGGAGCATTTGACCATGTCCCGCCCCCCGGTGTCCACCACAGAGTCTGTATATACCTATGGAGGACACTGGGGGCTGGTCACATGCTCCTACATGTCGGCCATCTAATGGACAGACTCACCACAGAGCAGGGCAGCACAGCCTGGAGGAGGGGAGTCTGATCTTGGGTCTATGAGGTACACAGGGAGCTGCTGTCAGTAAGGGCTGTGACTACACTTACACTACACACAAATCAATTTTACTATAAAGTGGCCAAACCCTTTTAAAGGAGAAGTCTGGGGACTTTGAAAATGCAGGAGCAGGCAGGAATCTGATCATGAGTAGGCACTTACCTCTCCCTGTGCCCACAGTGAGCGGCCTCAGGACCCCCACCAGAAGTCACTTTCCCCCATGTTGTCGGGGGGGGGGGGGGTTGCAGCATATTATTACACATGCTACTGTACACTATATAGAGTTAATCCAAATAAGTTTTCAGCAGCACAAGAAAATAATAGTTTATGGGTGCATGTCTCACCAAACCGGACCCAGGTTCGTATGAAATATCAAAATAGATGAAGGAGACCGCACTTCCGAAAGAATTTGCACTTTTAATTACACCAATGCAATGTTTCGGCTGACAGTGTAGCCCATCTATATGGAGTTATGCATGCATAGGAGCTGCAGGTCAGTATTACATGCATGGGAAGATATGTAATACTGACCTGTGACTCCTGTGTACTACACAGGCTTATACATGCATTGGAACATATGTAATACTGACCTGCAGCTCCTGTGTACTATACAGGCTTATACATGCATGGGAACATATGTAATACTGACCTGCAGCTCCTGTGTACTATACAGGCTTATACATGCATGGGAAGATATGTAATACTGACCTGCTGCTCCTGTGTACTATACAGGCTTATACATGCATTGGAACATATGTAATACTGACCTGCTGCTCCTGTGTACTATACAGGCTTATACATGCATGGGAACATATGTAATACTGACACTGCAGCTCCTGTGTACTATACAGGCTTATACATGCATGGGAACATATGTAATACTGACACTGCAGCTCCTGTGTACTATACAGGCTTATACATGCATGGGAACATATGTAATACTGACCTGCAGCTCCTGTGTACTATACAGGCTTATACATGCATGGGAACATATGTAATACTGACCTGCAGCTCCTGTGTACTATACAGGCTTATACATGCATGGGAACATATGTAATACTGACCTGCAGCTCCTGTGTACTATACAGGCTTATACATGCATGGGAACATATGTAATACTGACCTGCGGCTCCTGTGTACTATACATGTAATACTGACCTGCAGCTCCTGTGTACTATACAGGCTTATACATGCATGGGAACATATGTAATACTGACCTGTGACTCCTGTGTACTATACAGGCTTATACATGCATGGGAACATATGTAATACTGACCTGCAGCTCCTGTGTACTACACAGGCTTATACATGCATGGGAACATATGTAATACTGACCTGCAGCTCCTGTGTACTATACAGGCTTATACATGCATGGGAACATATGTAATACTGACCTGCTGCTCCTGTGTACTATACAGGCTTATACATGCATGGGAACATATGTAATACTGACCTGCTGCTCCTGTGTACTATACAGGCTTATACATGCATGGGAACATATGTAATACTGACCTGCTGCTCCTGTGTACTATACAGGCTTATACATGCATGGGAACATATGTAATACTGACCTGCAGCTCCTGTGTACTATACAGGCTTATACATGCATGGGAACATATGTAATACTGACCTGCAGCTCCTGTGTACTATACAGGCTTATACATGCATGTGAAGATATGTAATACTGACCTGCAGCTCCTGTGTACTATACAGGCTTATACATGCATGGGAACATATGTAATACTGACCTGCTGCTCCTGTGTACTATACAGGCTTATACATGCATGGGAACATATGTAATACTGACCTGCTGCTCCTGTGTACTATACAGGCTTATACATGCATGGGAACATATGTAATACTGACCTGCGGCTCCTGTGTACTATACAGGCTTATACATGCATGGGAAGATATGTAATACTGACCTGCTGCTCCTGTGTACTATACAGGCTTATACATGCATGGGAACATATGTAATACTGACCTGCTGCTCCTGTGTACTATACAGGCTTATACATGCATGGGAACATATGTAATACTGACCTGCGGCTCCTGTGTACTATACAGGCTTATACATGCATGGGAACATATGTAATACTGACCTGCGGCTCCTGTGTACTATACAGGCTTATACATGCATGGGAACATATGTAATACTGACCTGCAGCTCCTGTGTACTATACAGGCTTATACATGCATGGGAACATATGTAATACTGACCTGCAGCTCCTGTGTACTATACAGGCTTATACATGCATGGGAACATATGTAATACTGACCTGCGGCTCCTGTGTACTATACAGGCTTATACATGCATGGGAACATATGTAATACTGACCTGCTGCTCCTGTGTACTATACAGGCTTATACATGCATGGGAACACATGTAATACTGACCTGCGGCTCCTGTGTACTATACAGGCTTATACATGCATGGGAAGATATGTAATACTGACCTGCAGCTCCTGTGTACTATACAGGCTTATACATGCATGGGAACATATGTAATACTGACCTGCTGCTCCTGTGTACTATACAGGCTTATACATGCATGGGAACATATGTAATACTGACCTGCAGCTCCTGTGTACTATACAGGCTTATACATGCATGGGAACATATGTAATACTGACCTGCAGCTCCTGTGTACTATACAGGCTTATACATGCATGGGAAGATATGTAATACTGACCTGCTGCTCCTGTGTACTATACAGGCTTATACATGCATGGGAACATATGTAATACTGACCTTGCGACTCCTGTGCAAAGATCTTTGCAATAACATACTAACTGCATCTCGGTACAACTCCTGCTATTAAGTGTTCTGCATTTGTAGGCAGAAATCTTTTATGTATGTGTAAGCTCCAGCATATGTGGTGGCAGCATAAAGTAAGCCATACATAACCATATCCTCCAGGTAAACTGTTCTCAGGTGCAAACAGGAAAGAGTGATCCAGGCATACAAAATCACATTTTAAGGGCTAGACTACACCTCGTTCCTAGATGTCATATACTGACTAGGGGTATAATTTGTCAAGGCAGATAAATTCCACTGTCCCCATTGTCAAATTTAGTATAACAACCTGTTTTTGTAAGTAACCTATTCATATGGTAACATTAGATTAACCAATGACTCCCACTCAGCTTGGGCGGCCTACTTTCTATCCACCATATGGCAATAGTTTTTCGTGCCATAAACAATACCTCCTTCAGAAATACTCTGAGGGTGCATGAGTCCACTGCTCCTCATCTAAAATACCAACCAAACATATTTTGGGATCACAGGGCACCGTCACCCTTATAACCTCTTCAAGAACATCCAATACCTCTTCCAGAAGTCTTGGACCGGCTGGCATCCCCATACCATGTGGCAAAAATTGTGTCAAAAAGTTGTATATTGTTGGCGGCAGCAGGTGACAAACGTGGGATGACATTATATCCTGTCAAATCTCATCTGTTATGCCGGGTATAGGTGGCCCCTGTACCGAAGGTGGCCCCATTTCTAATTTAGAACTGAGGAGATAGAAGTAGATAGTCGGAATAAGCACCCAGGGTTCTTGTGATCTAATTACTCCTCACCGGTTTGAGGGAATTGACTCTGAAAGGCATGCCTGAGTTGTGAATAACAATAAAAAGATTCTCTAGAGAGACCAAATTTAGTCTGGAAGTGTTGGAAACCATTGTCACCTTAAACATCTTTGACAAAAGTGACCCGCTATTAATCCAGAAGGTAGGTATTCTAGAGTGTCAGATACATGGGTAAGCTGCGGATTATACCAGAACGGCATCTCTACCATGTTATCAGAAAAGTTAAGAATTCTTTTTCGTTTCTGTCCATGCTAATTTATGCATGGGTAATAACTTTGTTCCCCTTGGCATACTTCCCTCCAGCACCGGCCATAGTTGTCTTCTGCACGGAACACTGTTGTGGAATACCTGTAGTGTATGGGAGCATCCAGATAGGTGGGAGAAGATATTGCAATAATAAAAAAACACTTTGCATGCAAGACCAAAGAAGTGATTTATTGCAAAATATGTCCCTGTCAAAAACTCTGTGTGGGCTGAACTAAACATTAACTCAACATCAGAATACAGGAACATATATATATAATATTGAAAGGAAATATGAGGGACATCTGTTATCCCGCCACTACGTGGAAAAGCATAATAGCAGCTTTAAAGGATCTGCGTTTCATGCTATAGAAAAAATTACACCACCCTGGAGGGGTAATATATGTAATATTCAGAGAATTCAAATGTAGAAACATCTACATGTAATACAGTAAATCTGTTGCAAGAAAATATTTTATAACAAAACTCCAACCATATATACATTCTAGTTACGACATTCTGATACACTGTAACGAAACTTCAGCTCTGTATAGATTTCAAATACATTTTACGATCCAGCTGAAGAAAAGTGGTACATTGTAACGGAACTTGAGCCCCTGCATAGTCTAGACACATTGGGTGGACACAAAGGGGTAAGGCGTAAAGACAGAAGGAGGGTCTTGCTCAGCTGCTGAGGATTTGGTAATTAACATGGCACAACAGAATCCTTGGTTTACTGACCGTATAAAGGAGAAAGGATCCTGGGACCACTGTAACCCCTGATGAAGGTGTTTGCACTGAAACTAGTAGGGTTTTGTCCCTCCAAAAGATCTGCAGTCAAAAAGAGTGACGTCACTCAGGGCTGTTTCAGTTCACTACGAAACTATTGTGCTAGTGCTCGAAACACTAAACTAGCAGGAAAATTACCAGGAGGCTGCCCACTAAGTAAAGCGAGCCGTGGGCTCTCAACGTGAATTTAAAGGGGTTATCCAGCGCTACAAGAACATGGCCACTTTCTTCCAGAGACAGCCCCATTCTTGTCTCCAGCTTGGGTGGGGTTTTGCTGCTCAGTTCCATTGAAGTTAATGGAGCTTAAAAGGGTTATCCAGTATTACAAAAACATGGCCACTTTTCCTCCTCTCTTGTTTCCAGATTGAGTTGGGTTTCAAATTCAGTCCCATTAAAGTAAATGGAGCTTAATTGCAAACCACACCTGAACTGGAGACAAGAGTGGAGTTGTCTCTGAAAGTAGGGGCCATGTTTTTGAAGCACTGGATAACCCCTTTAAGCATGACTACACGCATACAACATATATTAGCTAGGCTTTTTCCAGTATTTGTGTTTTAGTGGCCTATGTATTGCAGACTGCTGGATACCTGCTATGATAAATACAAAGTTAGACATTGTCAATACAGTCTACTACTGATGTATATGAGACTGGGCGTCGCTGTGTGACAACAAGTTTTAGTATATCTGCACGCACAATATTCACCAATAGGCACATTTATAACTGGAATATCAGTTATAAGTTATATTAGTACTTTCACTATCTGCGGAGACAATTTGGGTTCTCCTTAACATCTAGCTGCCATCTTGAAGCTTTGTATAGTGCCAGTTTTGATTTTCTTGACTACCCCAGGGATTTTGTATTTTGGTGTTTAGATGCCACCACTCATTTTAGCCTTTTGCCCACCCACTGCCTGCACCCTCCTGATATTTTCAGACATGGAGCCAGTTTGGTCAGTGTATTAAACTAAGAATGGCCTCATTCAGTCTGTTGGCTATCACTTTTGGCAGAATGTCGTAATCTAGATGTAAAAGTGATATGGGCCTATACCATGTACATTCTACCGGGTTCAGTAGTATCACAATGGTTGCATCATATAGTGAATATGGTAATTTACAATTTTTGAGGGCTGACCTCTACATATCCACCACCCGTAATAATTTTCTGCATATCTCTGATACACCTCTACAAGGATGCCGTCCGACGCCTTCCCTTTCCGTATGTCGGCCAAAGCCTGAGCCACCTCATCCACCATGATGTCCACCTCCAGTGCCTCTCTCTGCAAACAAAGCAGACTGATGGAGGATTCTCATGGGCACTGGAGGGGGAAAGTATACACCCAACAACACATACGGGACATTGTCAGTCAAGGCCGACACATAACATCCGTTCGGGTCTGTCTTGACCGTATCTAATTCCCATTTAGGCATTTTATGGACTAGAAGGTATAGGTCCCTAGAATGTGAAGTCCCACATGAGTGTGCTGCCCATTGCACCCACGGCTTTTTAAGCCATTTAGTTGTCTGGGGCGTCTTGTATACATACTACATGAGGGTTGTATTTGTGGATATGAGATGCTATCATCACTCTTTTAGGCAGGCTTTCAATCCCCCTAATATTCCACAACATTACCGTTATTACGGCCATCGTGTTTCCTCTAAAACACTAGGCAGTGATGATGGTTGAACCCACACACACCCCTATAGAAAGAACATTGTTTGGGCAACCAGCAGACAAATAAGGCAACAGTGCCTTCTAGTGGCCAAAAACTGTAGTGGCCAACAGGGCTAAAACTTGTGATCTAGAACTAGTAAGGCAAGGGTATGGTACCATAAACGCCATGCCGTCGTGCCACAGGTTGTTATGGGGAAAGACCCCAGCACACGCTAATGGAGGGGGATAGGTAAGCAGGAAGAGCTGAGAAACGGCCTGTGCAGTTTGCAGGCTTTCCGGTCAGAGAAAATGCTGGATTCACGTGTCAGGGCGCGTTCAAACTATGAAATCCGCACAGAGAACATCCCGCGGAATCCGCTGCTTTCCACCGCACGTGCCCCTACTTGGCTCCCCGTCCGGAATCTGCCAAAGCATAGAATGGAGTCTATAATACAGGGGTATCACCTGTAGGAACGTGCAGAATGCTGCCCGGCATTCAGCAGTATAACACTGTCCGTTGTGAATATAGCCTTAAACTGACAACATCAGGTCCCCACATGAACTGTAACAGTACCAAATAAAGGGTACTCTGCAAGGCTCTGACATATGTATCATGAGTTCTGTACATAGCAGCACCAGGATTGTTGTTTCTCCAAATGTTGTGTAAGGTTGGTAAGAGTGTTGTCTGCCCCATCGATACTGGTGTGCCCCAGATTGGGTCTTACACAGTCCCACCTGTACACATTGCAAAATAACCCCCACCCCCTCCTTTTCTTTACATTTACAATTTGTGCAAATTATGTCAGTCCTTTTCTTGATAATATTTCTCAATTCATACAGGTTTCAGATGATGGCCGCTACATTATATTGTCTATCCGAGAAGGCTGTGATCCAGTTAATCGCCTGTGGTACTGTGACTTGCACAAGCAACCCAATGGTATTGCTGGTGAGTACTGCTCTTTCAGAAGGTTAGGTGTTAGCCTTCATATAATAACTGTAATTATAAGAACTTAAGTAACCGAGATCAGGTGGACATGTGTAAAAAACGAACACAAGCAGAAGGATCTAATGCAATGTACAGGGATAAGAACAGGTAAAAGCTACATCCTGATATATTGGTCCTTGATAATTGTGTTTATTACATTTGTTTTATTCATCGAAGTCCATGAACATACAGCAGTCAGATATGTGAGATCACTGACTGTAAGGGTCCTGTTACATGGAGCGATTTTTAATGATAGACGATCGCACACTAGATTGTTTATTGTTAACCTGAAATCGTTCACCATATTACACAGAACGATGGTCGTTAGATACAATGGTTACTACGGTCGTTATTGCGATCGTTACTATGATCATTTATTCCTTCTGATCCCAGCAAAACAATGAACAATGTGCAATTACACTGATCAATTAGTGAACAAATGCGGAACTACAGCGAACGATTAATGATAATTTTAGGTTCAGATCTAAATCAACGATCAATGACACACGAACGATTTTTCGATCGTTGCCTGCAATTACACAGAACGATTATCGTTTAAATTCGAACGATATAACGATTTTTTTGGATGATAATCGTCTTGTGTAATAGGGCCCTTAGCCTAAAAGTTCTGTGTTGCATTCTGTAAGACCATGTTATGGCCACCAGTGCTTATACACTGTGACAAAACAATACACATCGCTGAAAAATATCACTCTACACAAAACATAACTTTTATTCAACCTGTTAAAAGCTACAAAAGGACCACGATTCCCTATACCCACAACAAAGGCGAAAAGTGTGAGATTCCTAAAAATAAAATAAGAAGCTGAAAAGCCTTTGGATGCTCGTATTGTTTATTTAGCTATATTTTAGTTCCTATTTGCCATCGCTGTATAAGATTGGTATACCCTTTAAGGTTGTCTAAACACAGTAGAAAAATGTCTGCTGGCCCTGGTTTAGCAGGTTTAATAAACCTGTTAAAAGTATAAAGTATGACCTTTTTTGTGATCTATAGCCATTTTTTTATGAATAAATGTGCAAGCACTGAAGGCTTATTCTATTTCAAAGCAAAGACTTTTAAGTTTAGAAAAAGATTTAAAAATGGTTTCCAGCTCCAAAAGCAGGGAACCTTCGCTTTGGCTGCCCAGGCATGATGAGAATTGTAGTTTTGCAACAGCTGGAGAGCTGAAAGTTCCCCATCTCTGTCCTACTGTAATGATATCCCAAGGTTATGGCATCAGTTCATGGTTGGTGATGGTCCCAGAGGTTGGGTGCCATCAATCCTAAGAATAAAGCACTATTCAAATGAATGGAGCCACCCTAGTTCCCTACATACCTGGGTGACCAAGAACATCAATTATCCATGGAAAAATGCTAAAGGGGCCACAGTGGTGAAACAGCGCGCCTTCATTCCCTGTATCTGTGAGGGTCATAGAGACAGACCACCATCATTTATAAAGTGATAGCATATCCTAGCGAGGTGCAGTCATGTGTGGAGGTCAGTATACCTATTTATAGCATACCTGTGGGGAAAAATAGATGTACAATACTGTGATACGATTTCATAGGCTTTCATAGATGACGTTCTCATCGGCATTCGTTCCCAAATTATCCTTTGCTTCTTTTATGTGAAAAAATGCTTTTATTAATGGGTGGACACAGTGTCTTCAATGTGGGGCCTTCCCTCGGACTGAGGCAGGGGAGAGGGGACGCAGCAGCTGAGAAGGGTTCAGACCATTTTTCCAGCAAAAAGCAGGGTTTTTGAGAAGTTCTCTGTGATTATATCATGGGTGGGAGACAGTCGGATGGTGGAGAAGTCCAGCATGTGACCTCTTAACACCTACATGCTGATCACCTAGATAGTGTGGATTATGGAATGGTTTGCGTTTAGTGGTCATTTTATGGTATATTACCACAATAATATTTAAATTATAGCAAATGCCTTGTTTTTTTTCATAGACATTTGCAGCAAAACCAATGAGTTTTAGGGTATGTTTATGTCAATTTTTTCAGTGGAGAGCCCTCCCACAGACACACTGTTTGACACTGAAGCAGGCAGGATTCCGTGGCAGAAAGCTCTGCAGCAGAATTCCACCGATTTTGCTCAGTGTAAACATGCCCTTACTATGGTTTTGTGGTAGTCATAGTAGTAAAAGAGATATGACTCCCTCTTCTTCTACGGAACATGGTCTCGCTAAACCGGTGCATTTTGTCTAATGGAATATATGTCAAATACACAAGCTTTTGTGAAAATGTTCTGTTTGAGAGATGTAGACCGATTAACCCCTCGTGCATGCGTTGTTTAGATAGCATGAGTGACTCTCCTTAATGGAAGCCCATCCTCCTGACATGACATCTATACCTGGGGGTGCACAGATAGTAGTGTTTACTTTTTCTTTCTTTGGTCCTTGGCTTACAAGCATCCGTCAATCACCTGCCATTTTGGTACTGATCCCACTTTTGTCCTGGCCAAGGTTGCTCAGATCCTTTGCCCATTTTCTTGCCACCTGCACATTAGATTCAAGGACTGTCTGTTCACTTGTTGTCTGATATTCCCCACCTCTTGACATGTTCCATTGTGACAAGAGTTAAGGCTGATTTGGTGAATCGATCTAATTTTAGTGCAGTCTATTGCACACCATTGAGCTGCAGCACCTGCTGCATTTCTTTCCTGTCTGCTCTGTGGCACTGTTCAGCCCAAGGCAGCATGCTGTAAACCCTCCCCACTCTCCACAAATGTCCAAATAAATATGTGTATTTGACAGGGAGATGGTGATGTAGGCTCTAGATCAGAGATGATGTCACTCAGGATGTGTGCCTAAAGCTCAAAGACTAAATCTAGCCAAGCCTCCCATCAGAGGCAGGAGCCGGGGAGCTGTAGAAAATACACATTTTGTAGTGTTTTCTCTTTATAACTTCCTGTCAGGGGTGATTGAGGCAGAAGAACAGTGAAGTGATATTATCTGTTAGTGATATACTATTCGTATTAGATACTATTAGTGATAACACTATATTAAAGGGGTACTCCAGCGAAAAACTTATTTTTTTCCCAGTAATTGAAACACATTACAACGTTATAAAACTTTGTAATTTGCTTCAATTACCTATCTGCCCCCATTCCCTATCTTTTCCCCCCTCAACCCTCAACCAGGAAGTGAAGTAAACTCATTCTTACCTAATGACTGATGACGCCCAGGCTTTTCTGTGGCAGCCATTTTGTGACAATGACATCATCAAGAGGGAGGCGGGTCTAAGTCCTGTTAGGCCAGCCTCCCTTTGGCAGATGACTCGGGTTGCTCAGTTCTGATTGGCTGAACAAGATGTAAGCTATCTAACAGTTCTACAGAGTCAGACATCATAGGAGACAAAGTGCATCATGGGAAAGCCCAAACCAGGAAGCGAAGAAAAAATGAAGACACCAACTGGAGCTTCAGGGACCTGCAAACAGTGGGAAATTCAAATGGAGACAGACTCAGGAGGGATGGTAAATGTGAAAACTATGTGTTGTTTTTTTTTAATCAGCGCCGGAGTACCCCTTTAAGTTTAATATCTTAATATAATTTCTGATGCCCTTTAGTCTGTAGTTTTTCAGAGTGGGAATCAGAATGCTGTGAATTCTGCTGTGAATTCTGTAAAAATCTGTAAAACATTCTATGGGATATAAAATCCCCTTCCCATGCATTGCCAGGTGATCATGGCATCCTTAGCAATGCATCATGGCCGACCAAGTTGAGAAGTGGAGCACTGGAGGTATGCATTCATTTTCTTACAGTGACCCACTTTCAAGTAGTGTATAGTTCTTAAACCGGTGTCTTTTTTTTTTAGCTGATCCTTTGCTTTCTAGACTCTCAGATGATGTACACAGTTGTTAAGCTATCTTCTATGTCTACATTTAATTGACATTTCCTGGGTGTGTATGGGACCCAGGGCACACGCTTGTTTAGATAATTTGCATTTGCCATTAAACACTTTCTTTTGGTTCTGTCATTTCATGCCAATCTTGTAATTGAAATCCATTAAAGGAGAAAATTGGATCTCGGCCCTTCTGATACTTTACATAATGAATTTTTCACTTCCTTGGTGCCTGTTGGGATGAGATTTTTGGTGGGGAGTTGGTTTCTTTTATCCACTGAAAACCAATTGAAATGATGAAACCATACACAAAACCCAGATGAATTATTTACTCAGAATCCATCACAAAGTAACTTTCATTAATATTATATTCAAAATATGGGAAATAGAATGGCCATTTGCTGAGTTAAATAGAACGATTTATATATTTTGCTGCCTCAGTTTTAGTTAATTATACAGTATTCATATGCATATAATCGTTCATAATTTATTTTCCGTTTATTGCTAAAATGTTATTTACTGTGCAATATATGGTAAATCCTAAAGTGTACCCATCATTTGGGCAAAGTCTTGCAGCAGGCCAGATGTGCAAGAGAGGGGGAGGGGATGGTACAGGAGAGGATGATGGTGGTGGTAGTGGCCATAGATGTCTACACCTCTCCTGCTGTATAGTGCCTCCGTGCAGGAATGATTGGGTTGCTCATGGGCTGCAGGGGGGTTGCGAGCAACATTGCTATCTGTGGGACTGCTGGACCTTGTAGTTCTTCACAGCCCTTTCTTACACTGACTTTGACGCTTCCCTTGAAAATCTCTTGAAGAATCCCTTGAAGTGCCCACTCAACCAGTCAGTGACTGCAGCGGTGTACAGGCCCAATCACTGACTAGCTGAGTGGGCATTCCTGGGCCCAGGTCATGATGTGGGAGCTGGAGGAGGCTGACTAAGGTCCAGGAGCGAGGACACGGCACTGTGAGGTCACAGAGACAGGCAAATATACTTTTTTTATTGTTATGTTTCCACACCCTCCTACCTGCAATGTATTTTTTGTTTCGGTCTGGCTTCTTCTTTAAAAGCTTACTTGATATAGGACATGGAGAGAAAGGAGGAGCGTTGCACCTCACACCTATGGCTGATACTAATGCCTCGGTTAAATTTAAAAACCAACGCCAGGATGTTGGTATATAATTTGATCAAACCATATTGCCTCATGTACCACATGCAGGTCCCCTGGTTCACGAGTCCCTGCACTAACTCACCACTGTGTCAGTCAGCGACGCCAACCCCGCAAAGCCAGCGCAAGCAGGGAAAGGAGGCCCCCCAAATCCAGCAGGCGCCGCCGGCAGAAAAAATGGGCACCAAGCAACACAGGTGTGAACAAAGTCTTACTACTCACCACTGCACCTGAGGTAGAATGGGAGAACTAGGAGGTACTTACCATTGGGGTCACATGGGTCTTACCAGGAGGAGTGCTAGCCACTCAGAAAAAGGAGAAAAGTAAAATATGGACATGGAGAGAAAGGAGCTGCTGCACCTCACACTGATATAGGCACTTATACAATCGAGTTCCATACAGTTATTTAATGGCTGGCGACCTAAGATGGGTAACTGGACTTGTGTGGAGAGGTATTTGTAGCCAAGAGCATTACTAACCAATGGGACTGGAGGCTTCTACCCCTTCTATCTAGGGAGATTTCTGAACAGGTATCTTGGCTGGTATGGAAGCCAACTAAGACGATTCCTAGAAATGTCCAATCAGTCACTGATCAGTTTTCCGGCACCCGCACTACACTGTTCTTTGTGTAGCGGTAAAGGCTTTTTCCCATATTCAGTAAAACACAGAACCTACAGAGGGGCAAGCCTTGCAGTGCACTCTATGCCCACCTGGCACAATGTATCAATATGATATGGGGAAAGTGTCTAAATCCTTGCTGCACTGTAATGAAATAGCTGTGCAGCTGCATCATTACAGTGTTGTGAACATTTAAACAATTTCCCCGTTCCCGGCATCATACTGATACATTGTGCCAGGCGGGGATAGAGTTCACTGCAGGGCTTGCTCTGAACCCCCATCTGCAGACACCTGCCTGCTATGTCTTTTACTGGGAGGTCTCACGCGTCTCCGCTATCTGTTGAAAGACATAAAAGGCAGAATACGCGGGCGGGGGTTCCAGGCGGTATCTCGGCGCCAATTTGGTAGTGTGATAGCTGCTTCTGGACATGATGACTGTGTAGTGTGGGTGTACTGTGTAGCCAAGTAGCTGTTTGACTGTTCAGAATGCAAATGTTGAAACATTAACAGTTTTAGGCCTAATGTCACTACTTTGAGATCTGCTCTGGAAATGATCGGATTAGATGCTATGGGCAGCTGCTCCGCCTTTTATGTGGAATATACATGGAGCATAGCATGAGTTGGGAGTTTGGGGAAAAAAACCTGCACAGGCAGAACATACAAAACGCATTTAGCGTATTCCCTTGGTTGGCTTTATATAATGACTAAAGATGCTTTGTTACAGATATAATCTTTATATAATTGGATCTGTTGCCAGTTTTTGTTTTTCGCTCTACAGCAGCGTAGTCCTCTGGCTTGTCCGACTTGCCAGCATTGATTCATATCTGCACCTGAGCTTGACGTCAGATGGGTTTTCCTGATTATAAGGCTTTATGGTGTATTCTTTATTGACCTAGGGTTCCCGTTTTCATTTTCTTTTTGGCAGTGATACTGATTTATAAGAACAAGAAGTTACTGAATAACTTCATTTTTAATCGCCTAGCTGCTTACACACATTTAACGGCCGGTATATAAGACTGCATTGTCAGCAGGGCACAAGAAGAAAGATGGAAGACATTAGACTATTGTAATTTTGACCTTTTACATTGCTTTTACTAGTAGTGTTTGTTAATCCCATATTGATTTATGTGGTTTTTTTTTTTTCTTTCTTTTTTTAACTGAGTGCCTTTTTATTTGACATTATGTAGTTGCACTTCTGAAGCACATTGGGTTTCTAGTTCTTTCAGTACTTGTTGTTGTTTTTTTTTTTTTTGCCGTTTTGAAACGTTTCATTTTGAAAAACATTGGGGAAGGTTTATCAAGCAGCCTTGTAGTAAGAATGTGGTTTATTTCCCATAGCAGCCAATCACGTCTCCATTGCGGCTGTATGAATGCTTGATAAGCCACCCCCGGGAAGCTGCCGGGGGGGAGGGGGTGTCTGTCCCCGTGATTGCTTGATCGCCCGGGCAGCTCATAGCAGAGAGCAGCGGTTTGCTGCTGCCACTCTTATTCCATGGAGTGACGACAGCAGATCGTTGCTATATTAGTTGTTTGTCTTTCAACTTTCATGTTGAAAAACCAATGACTGCAACAATCAGCGACATCGTTTGTGTTGGCTGATCAGTGCCTTCTATTACACAAGACGATTATTGCCCGATAACCGTTTCTTGTAAAAGGGCCTTTAGTTTGGACACAAAAAAACTGTTGACATATCCGCTATAAAGGGAATCTGTCAGCTGTAAGTTATGTTTCACACTGTTATATAGCTGTAGGTCAAGGAGGCACTTGGTACCTTTCATATATCCAGCAGTGCTTCCAGGATGTTAAAAAAAAGCTTTTATCTACTGGTACAAAGAGTCAGAGGCTTTTACAAGCTTCTAAATAGCTGTAAGCTGCAATTGGAGGTGAACCAATTTACAGTAATAATCAAGCAAATCAGTCGGCTGCCATCTAACTCACTGCTGCTGGGTCCTCCCTGGATGCTGGGAAAAGATGGATCCAGAGAAGCTTCCCAGGACTTGATCCAGCTTTTCCCAGCACCTCGGGAGGAGCGGCAGTGAGATAAAAGGCAGCAACCTGGTGCACTTTAGGAGCTCTGGAAAGCTTCTTTGACTCTTCCTACTATACAATAAAATATTTTCTATTGAATGACAGACTGATAAATGACAGGTACCATATGTCTCCCTGACCTAACCGCATCTAACAGTGTCAGCAGTTTGGAACGTGAATTGCATTGAAAGATGGAGAGAAAGGGGATATGCAGCTGCAGGTTCTTACTCATTTAATTCGAGGGAGTTATGGCCACAAGTGGGAAATATCCGAATGGCTTTAAGCACCTCCAAACATGGAGAGCAAAATAGTATGGAGATAATGGTTAGACCTTTCATTTCATTTATTATTTGTAATGTTGGATGTATCTTAAATGAAGAAAAATGAAGCTCTCAGAACTGCAGTTTCGGGTTGTAATATTAGGTTAAATTGTCCCCCATACTGGAATTGCAGAATGTTTTTCTCTTTGATGGATAAATTCCGTATTTTCAGCTTGTGCTTTTTTTATGAGTCAATGAAATAGGCTCGTGGAGGTCAACAAGACTTGTGTGTCAGAGCGCTGCTGAAATGATCTGACATTTTCCCAACCGAGTGTCAGGAACAGAAAGAATATTCTGTCAAAATCAAATGACCTCTTTAAAGATGTGGCGCGGGGGCATCATGTGTTCTAGTGTACCTATTGCTCTGTCACTCACCGGGCCTTTTAGATATTTTGATTGCTTTTATTTCTGTACGACAAAGTATGTAAAGTACGGTAAATTTAAAGGTTTTTATCAGTGTGCAGAGATCAATATGATATATATATATATATATATATATATATATATATATATATATATATATATATATATATATATATATATATGTGTATGTATATTTTATTTTTTAAAACAATATTTTCAACGAACATACCAAACAGAAATGTCCAGAAACACACAAGGCATGTTACATGTACCAAGAGTTGAAAGTATGAAAAGGTTATGGCAAATTTGTACTGTGCTTTATACATGTGTACATAATAACATCAAACTGTCCATCCTGCCGCAGATATCTACCGGGTTATTCATCTTCTTAATCCAGCGTGCAACCTCCAGTGTGAACAGTCATAGATGTGCTGCCAATTTTTTCCTTTTTTTCTGTTGAATGTGGGGGATGTGGCTACTACCTTCTTTTGGCTTGCACTCCACCCAAGGGTGCTATAAAAAGAGATAATTTGGCTCCTATCTGCCTAGTTGTAGGCCTATTAAGCCCAGGAGAGGCTATTGCTAGTGTGAAAATACTAGAGTAGGACCATGTCTCTGAGGACACCTTAACGTGGCAACATGGTACACTCTGATCAAATAGTTTGCTAAGATCCTCACTTTTTAATATTTACAGAGCAGGTGTTTACCGTGTGTACACTGGGAGGAGTATATATGGTAAGCCCTTGCACCTGTAGGTTGCTGGTGCACCTTCTGTTTTTTTTTTTTTCTAATTTCTTGTCTACAGGTATCCCTGCGATGCATCTCTACCTAACCGTAGAGTCTTTCCATACAGAGTCAGGGTAGGGCATGATATTTGCTTTCAACTCATGATCTTATCGGGAAACAACCCACTAAGTGCGAACTTCTCCTGTCTTGTTGTTGTGGTCGGTCGGAGTCTGAACGATCAAACCCCAACTGACAAACACTTTTTCATGTATTCCTAAAACATATAAAAAGTGTTTTGTTTTGCGCTTTAAGGCTTAACAGAGCATAATGCATTATGTGGGATTATGTGTTAAATAAAATATGCAAATTTAATTTTGGATTCTTTGGAAGTGCCATTGAATTCTCTTACAGATAGCTCCTATGTAGTTCTGTTAATTGGAAGCGCCAGCATATAGGTGGTCACTTTCAGAATTAGTTTCTCAGTTATTAAAGAGGTATTCTGCTCAGTCTATACTTTCATTCTGTTTCTGCCCTTGGGGAGAACATAACAAACAGCCTACTTTTACTTTTTTGCCAGGTGTCTTTCTTCATCCTCTTCAGGTCCCTGACTGAACAGTCCCGCCTCCACTTCAGAGACTGACACTCATCTTGGCAGTGACAACCCACTCAGCCAATCACTGGCCGCATCACTGTCCCGTCTTAATCAGTGATTGGCTGAGCAGGCTGCTACAGCTCAGATGAGTCCATCTTGGAAGCTGGATCGGGAACGCTGAGAGGTAAGAATAGGGTGTTTTATTATATTCTACCCAAGGGCAGCAACATATTGAAAGCTTAGTTTGAGCGGCATACTCCTTTAATGATCAGCGACAGTTTTACAATGGGTTTCTGAAAAGCCAGTTGCAACCAATATAGCTGCACTTCTTGTCGTCAATATCTGACATTTAATAAATAAAAAAATAAAATATAAAAAACTATTCCCAACCATTTGCTATTACCATTCAGCCAGCAGGGATCTGGCTGCTTTTACAACCACTAAGTGTGACCCATCTCCGGCAATCTAGTATACATAATTTATAATCGTACTCCTTTTAACCTCCTAAGGACATGGCTGTTTTGGGCTTTGAGTGAGCTATTCTGCTTTCTGAAAGCTATTGCTTTTTTGTTTTTTTTGTTATCTCTTTAGGGAACATATAAGTTATTCACAGCTGACCTTAAAGGAGTTTTACAGGCAAAAAGGATTGTTGGGCTATCCTCAGGCTCACCTGTTCTGTGGGGTTGCCATTACTTGGTCTGTGATGTGAAAGGGGTTGGGCATATTTCAGTTTATTTTTGACTGCATCAGATACTTGATATACAGTGCCTCTTATGCATAGGAACACTACATTATGCAGCATCCTTGTGTTTGGTGAAATGGAGCTCCCATCCATAGATGGTGTCCTGTGGAAGGGCAATGAGACTTAAAAACAACTTTGAAAGGGAACCTGTCGCCCAGCTGAAACGTCACCCACCCACCTCCGTGGAGCCTTGGATACTTACTCTTTCCTGGAATGCCCGCTCCTAGAGCCGGTCCCTGGGCGGCGATATCGCCATCAGAAGCTGAGCGTGCGCTTTATGCTAATTGCGCCAAAGATGAGTCCTAAGTCCATAGAAAATTACGTCATTTTCTATGGGTGTCGGACTCCTCTCCGGTGAGCCGCGCGCACAGCTTCCAACTGCGATACCTCTGTCCCGGGACCGGGTCCAGGAAAGAGTAAGTATTCAGGGCTCTATGGGGGGGTCTGGCGGGCTCTGCCCCGACACACCGCGTGACAGGTTCCCTTTAAACTTACAGCCCTGTGTCAAATTTGCGTGGCCTACAGTGTGTGTGCCCTAGGCCTGCACCATCCCACCTTCCCACCCTCTGCATCATTAAGAACGCCCCTGGGCAGGATCTCTCCTATTTATCACCTTTCTAAACACAGCACACGTTGGATTGTTAAGACACGTGCAGTGTTCAGACAGGTGCAGGAGAACTCCTGCCTGGGGCATTTCTAATAGTGAAGAAGAGGGGATGGAGAGGCTGTGCAGGCCTAGGGCACAGACACTCTAGGCCAGGCAAATTTGACAGAGGGCTGCAAGCTTAAAAGTTGTTTTTCAGGACAATAACTTCTATTAACAAATTAGTTGTTTTTCAGTGGTGGGCCCCCAACCATTAGTTGTTTATAGGGGAGGGCTAACCCCAATAAGTGACAGGTGTCTCCCTTCTGGAGAAAAGTGACATGTCATACCTTTCCCCAGGGAGCACGGCCTGTAAGACACCCTGCATCGGCTGCACAAGAGAGAACACTAGTCCCCTGATAGTCCCCTTGTGAATTAATGTTCAATGACCAAAGGCCGAACACTTGTTTTGTTTTCCGAACGATACAAGATAGTTGACAGAAAATGCATCCAGTATTTACTTTGTTATGAAGACAAAGTTATACAGTTTTAATTGGCTTTAAAATGCCAACCGTGACCACTTAATTGGCAGAAAAAAAAGGAACTTTTGATCTCTGTCCAGATATTTCCCAATTTGAGCATAATTTCCATCCTACTGGTATTTGAATTGATTGAAATGGTAATTCCATGGTAAACCTGCAGTGTATTAATAGGGTTTGCTGTCACATTTACTTGTAACTAAGGCTGGGTTCACATTGTGTTTTTGTTGTCCATTTAACGGATCCATTTAAAGGGTTGGCCACTTTAAATAGCTCAGTGTACAGTATTAAGCGTACACACAGCCCTTACTGAAAGCAGCTCACTGTGTACCTCATAGAGCTAAAATCAGACTCCCCTCCTCCAGGCTGTGCTGTCCTGCTCTGTGGTGAGTCTGTCCATAAGATGGCCGACGTGGAGGAGCATGTGACCATATGTTCACACAACATATGTTTTGCATACATCACAGCTGTTGTTGCAATTTGCAACAACAGCCGTGATTTATACAAATCATAAGTTGTACAGTATTTGAATGAACGGAATCCCGGCCGGAGCGCATAGCATACGCTCCGGCCGGGATTCCAACTGGTTGCACAAAAAAAAACTGACAGCCCTATGGCAGCATCCAACTTCTCCTGCTGAGCATCCAACTTCTCCTGCTGAGCATTCAAGTTACAAGTAAAGCAGAATGTTGCCGAACCCAAACAGTTTGACAAGTTCAATCAACACTATTAGTATGTCAGGGGAAAAAGCGAACACTTGATTTTTTTTTTTTTTTAATTGTTTTGTTGTATTTTAGATTTTTAGATATTTTTTTTTCAACTTTTTTCATAAATTAAACTAGTAAAGAAAGTTCAGTTCTGCTGTAGAAGACTCCGTCCCTGCCATTCAGTTCTCTTACTAGCAGATAAGAGCGACTTTGATGTGAAAGAACAATGTCAGTACGTGGAAGCTCAAGCATATGCTCCTTCTCTGCCATCTCGGAGCTTAGCTTTGGTTTGAATGTACCCGGGACATGAAGCACAATAAGAACAGCCACAGGGCATTTTTACTTTCCAGAAGTTGGCTTTTGTGACACTGACAGCCTAAGAAATCTGTTTATGAAGATCTGAACTTTGCATTCTGGGCATACATTGTGTTATCTCTGCAGCTCCTGCGTATGGCTAGCGAGGATCCTAGAAATGCACAGTACACATACTGCAATATCCTTCTATATAAAACTTCCTTTCTTTATCTCTGCTGTAGATCCTTCCTATCTGATTCAATTCTTCTCTTACAGGAATTCTTCCGTGGGTGAAACTAATAGATAATTTTGATGCAGAATATGAATATATCACAAATGAAGGGACTGTGTTCACATTTAAAACTAACCGCAATGCCCCAAACTACAAGCTGATCAACATAGACTTCAGTAATCCGGATGAATCCAGCTGGAAGGAGCTTGTGCCAGAGCATGAAAAGGATGTTTTAGGTAAGTGTATGCTAAAGCTACTTTATTCCTGTAGTCTGTAGAAAACGGATGGATTGGTTGTCCTCGTATAATGTTCCTGTTTTCCGTCACACTCTAAGGGCCCTTTAACGCTGAGCTCTGTAATAAAAACAGTGATCAGCCGAGGAGCGAGCACTCATCTGCTGATCGTTGTCCTTCAACAAATTTAAAGGAGAAGTCCAGCAAAAATTTTTATTGAGGTGTTGTATTGCCCCCCCAAAAGTTATACAAATCACCAATATACACTTATTACAGGAAATGCTTATAAAGTCCTTTTTTCCCTGCACTTACTACTGCATCAAGGCTTCTCTTCCTGGATAAAATGGTGATGTCACGACCCGACTCCCAGAGCTGTGCGGGCTGTGGCTGCTGGAGAGGATGATGGCAGGGGGATGCTCAGTGTCCCTCCAGTGCCCTGTGTCCCTCAGTGTCCCCCTGCCATCATTCTCTCCAGCAGCCACAGCCCGCACAGCTCTGGTAGTCGGGTAGTGACATCACCATGTTATTCAGGAAGTGACATCACCATGTTATCCAGGAAGTGACATCACCATTTTATCCAGGAAGTGAAGCCTTGATGCATTAGTAAGTGCAGGGAAAAAAGCACTTTATGTGTATTTCCTGTAATAAGTGTATATTGGTGATTTGTATAACTTTTGGGGGACAGTAAAATACTTAAATAAAAATTTTCACTGAACTTCTCCTTTAAATATCATCAGCCACTGGCCATGAATTGCTCCATGTATTAGCTGATTGAAGGAGAAGTCCGGGCTCAGGAGGTTGCTGCACATAACAACATGCTCCTACCTCCCCAGCTCCAGCGCTGGTGTCGCTGTCCCCCACTCCAGTTCCCAGTCCACCACTCCGGTTCCCAGTCCCCCGGCCGCTTCCTAGTCAAAGCAGGGACCCAGGTCGTGACATGTCATCCAGTCAGCAGCCATAGCGGGGTGCCACCTCGCCACTGACTGACTGAGCAAGTCACTGCCACTCAGGTGCAGGACTTACTAGCTCAGCGAGTCACTGGCCGAAGCAGTGTCCTGTCTCAGCCAGTGATTGGATGAGCTGGATGTAAATACCCCTTTAAAATTGCCCTTTGACCATCTACAAGTGAATGACTTATATGAGGAAGAGCAGCAGTAAGTGGACACATACACTGTTTACTGTGTATTTTATTTGTGTTCCTAAAGACTGCAGTATACTTAAAATATATCAATAATGAATTTGTATGCAGAACAAAATTTCCACTATACTTCAAAAGCTCTGCGAGATGTTCCAATTAGCCAAGAAGAATCCAGGTAGTTGCTTTCTGAATGCTAATGTGTTTTGATAAGCTGAGTCCAGCTTTTTAGTTTTTAGACATCGAACTTCAGGCAGCCAACATAAAAAATCCTTCAGTCATTTTATCAAGTGAACATCTCGCCTGGAAATTGAGCACCCAAATGCCTACAATGTTGCGTAGTTCTTGGGGAGAGGAGTCGCATGTCGCCTCTCATTTAGCTGTCTTTGGCTACGTTACCACGTAATGACAGCTGTTAATAATCTCATATAAGAGAGGACAGATGTATGTCATAAAACACTAGGCACACAGCTTAAAAGTTCAAAAGTATATAAATACTATCTTTATTCATGACAATATTTACAAAACAACCCTACACAAACCCAAAAACATTAACCCCTTAGGGACCAAGCCTGTTTGGGCCTTAATGACCAGGCTCATTTTTCAAAATCTGACCTGTCTCACTTTATGCGCTTATAGCTCAGTGATGCTTTAACGTATGCTAGCGATTCTGAGATTGTTTTTTCGTAACATATGGTACTTTATGTTAGTGGCAAAATTTGGTCACTACTTTGTGTGTTTTTTGTGAAAAACATCAAAATATAATGAAAAATTTGAAAATTTTGCACTTTACGAACTTTGAAATTCTTTGCTTCTAAAAAAAAAAGGCACATGACAAAAATTAGTTAGTAAGTCACATTATCAATATGTCCTCTTTATTCTGGCTTCATTTCGTAAACATATTTCACTTTTTTAGGGTGTTACAGGGGTTAGAAATGTATGAGCAAATTATCAAATTTTCATGAAATTTCCAAAACTGATTTTTTTAGGGACCAGTTCTTTTTTTAAGTTGATTTAGGAGGCTTGTATACTGGAAACTCCCATAAGTGACCCCATTTTGGAAACTAGACACCTTAAAGAATTAATCTAGGGGGTATAATGAGCATTTTAACCCTACAGGGGCTGGAGGAAAGTATTCACAATTAGGCCGGAAAAAAATGGAAAATAGAAATTTTCCAATAATATATTTGTTAAGATTAAAGTATCTCATTTTCATAATATGAGAGAAAATGCACCCCAAATTTTGTAATGCAGGTTCTCCTGAGTAGAACGGTACCCAACATGCGGGCGTAAACCACTGTATGGGCACAGAGCAAGCCTCAGAAGGAAGGGAGCACCTATTAGCATTTCCAGTTCAGATTTTGCTGAAGAAATTTCTGAGCGCCAGGTGCGTTTGCAGAGCCCCTGTAGTGTCAGCAGAATAGAACCCCCCCCCAAAAGTCACCCCATTTTGGAAAGTACACCCATCAAAGAATACATCTTGGGGTGTGGTGACCATTTTGACCCCACAGGTATTAGAGGAAAGTATTCAAAAGAAGACAGTAAAAATGAAAAAATTGAATTTTTCCAATAACATGTTTGTTTAGTTTGAAATTTCTCAATTTCACGAGAAACAGGGGAGAAAACTCACCCCAATATATGTAACGCAGGTACTCCTGAGTAGAACGATACCCCATATGTGGGCATAAACCACTGTGTGGGCACACAGCGGGCCACAGAAGGAAGGGAGCGCCAAGCATTTTCAGTGCATGATTTTCCTGAAGAAGTTTCTGAGCGCCAGGTGCGTTTGCAGTGCCCCTGTAATGTCTACAGAATAGAACCCTCCCCCCCAAAATCACCCCATTTTGGAAAGTACACCCCTCAAGGAATTTATCTTGGGGTGTGGTGAGCATTTTGACTCCACAGGTATTGGAGGAAAGTATTCAAAACTAGACCGTAAAAATGAAAAAAATTTAATTTTTTCAATAACATGTTTGTTTAGTTTGAAATTTCTCAATTTCACTAGGAACAAGGGAGAAAAAGCACCCCAAAACTTGTAACGGAGGTTCTCCTGAGTACAATGGTACCCCATATGTGGGCATAAACCACTGTATGGGCACACAGCAGGGCTCAGAAGAGAAGGAGTGTCATTTTAGTTACAGGCAATATGTGGGTGTTTACTGGTTATCTGGGGTGGTAATAGACAATCTCAGGGTGTTTACTGGCTATCTGAGGTGGCAGCAGGCAATCTGGTGTGTTATGGGCAATCTGGGGTGGTTACGAGCAGTCTGTGCCAATCTGGGGTGGTTACGGTCAATCTGGGGTGGTTACGGTCAATCTGGGGTGGTTACGGTCAATCTGGGGTGGTTACGGTCAATCTGGGGTGGTTACGGTCAATCTGGGGTGGTTACGGTCAATCTGGGGTGGTTACGGTCAATCTGGGGTGGTTACGGTCAATCTGGGGTGGTCACAGGCAATCTGGGGTGGTTACTGGCTGTATGGGGTGGTTATGGGCAATCTTGGGGTGTTTACTGGCTATCTAGGGGTGGTTACTGGCTATCTGGGGTGGTGATGGCAATCTGATGGTGTTCACTATCTGGGGTGTTGACGGGCAATCTGGTGGTGTTCACTGACTATCTGGGGTTGCAACGGGCAATCTGGGGTGGTGACGGAAAATCTGGGGTGGTGACGGGAAATCTGGGGTGGTTGCGAGCAATCTGTGGTGGTTACAGGCAATTTGGGGTAGTTACAGGCAGTCTGGCAATCTGGGGTGGTTACGGGCTGTCTGGAATGGTTATGGGCTATGGGGGGGATACGGGCAATCTGGGGAGATTACGGGCAATCTGGGGAGATTACGGGCATTCTGGGGTGGTGACAGGCAATCTGGGGTGGTTATGGGCTGTCTGGGATGGTTATGGGCTGTCTGGGATGGTTATGGGCTGTCTGGGATGGTTATGGGCTGTCTGGGATGGTTATGGGCTGTCTGGGATGGTTATGGGCTGTCTGGGATGGTTATGGGCTATCTGGGATGGTTATGGGCTGTCTGGGGTGGATACGGACAATCTGGGGAGGTTACAGGCAATCTAGGGTGGTTACGGGCAATCTGGGGTGGTTACGGGCAATCTGGGGTGGTTACGGGTAATCTGGGGTGGTTACGGGTAATCTGGGGTGGTGATGGGTAATCTGGGGTGGTTACAGGTAATCTGGGGTGGTTACAAGTAATCCAGGGTGGTTACGGGTAATCCAGGGCACTTGACTTTGGTGACAGGCGTAAAAAAGTGCCGGCACCATTTGGAACAAGCGATCAGTGGTATATAGTATATACCGCTGATCACTTGTACTAGGACCACACCGGGTGGTCACCGATCATTGCCCCATGCTCTCCGCCACCTCCGGTGGTGGAGAGAATGAAGCTTGGATCATTTTTAGGAATCCATCACTGTGAACAGAGTCTGTTCACAGTGATGACTGCGGCCATCTTGGATCAGATGGCCGCCCAGGGAGGGGAGGGTCAGTGGCCAGGTCACTAGGGTTAATTCTGGGGATGGGGGGGACATGTTTTCATCTCCTCTCACTGTGGATTCACGATGAGAAGAGATGAAAGCGTTCAGCTGCGCTGGCAATGCCCGTTACCGGTAGCCGCCTTTATACTGATAATAACGGCGATCACCGGTGAGGGGACTGGCCGGGACTGACCCCACACTCTCCCCCAACCCCTCAGCTACCTCCGGTAGCTGAGAGGAGGGGGCTGCAGGCATTACCGGCGTCGGTGCACTATTCTGTACCATCACCATAAAGAGCTGATGGCAGCAGAATAGAGCCCATTAGTGATCGCCGTAAAAATCCGTATCGGCGGTCACTAATAACATAATACATGTATTCTCTGGGTCGCTACGGTTACGGCGATACCACATTTGTGTGAGTTTTTTTTAACTATTACCGCTTTGGCGCAATAGAAACTATCTTCCTAGCCAAAACCCACAAAAACTGTCGCCACATTGCAAGATCCATAGCGTTCTCATCTTTTGCGCGACAGAGCTGGTTTTGGGCTTATTTTTTGCGGGAAGATCTGTAGTTTCTATTGATACCAAGTTTTATATGTACATGACTTTTTGATCTCTTTTATGACGTATTTTCTAAAGTGGATTGATAAAATACAGCTATTCTAGTACTGTTTTTTTTATTTTTTTTTACAGCGTGTGTCGTGCGATATAATTATTGATATAGTTTTATAGATTGGGTCATTACGGACGTAACGATACTAAATATGTATAGGATTTGTGTTTTTGATCACTTTTATGTAATGTTTTATAGTGTATGGGGAATGTAATGCATCTTTATTATTGGGGGGGGGCTGTGTTGTGTTTGGTGCACACTTTTTTCACTTTTTTTTACTTTTACACTAGTGTACATTACTGTACACTAGTGTAAAATACTTTGATCACTGATACAATACATTGCAGTAGCTGATGTACTGCAATGTATTGTATCATACCTCATGCTGACAGGCAATAGCCGCGGCCACCCCTGTCAACATCAGGCATCTCCATGGAGACCCCGGGGACCTTCATTAGGACCCCGGAATCACCATGGAGACATCGGGACCCCGGACGGCGCCGCGGGACATCGCGATTATGTAAGTGACCCACGGCGCCGTCCGGGATCCACCGGGACCCGTTAGATGCCGCTGTCATGGTTTGACAGCGGCATTTAACGGGTTAAACTGCCCGGAGCGGAGAATCCTCCGCTCCGGGCAGTTACAGGAGGGTGTCAGCGGTCACACTGACCGCTGATCACCCGTCCTGCAGCCGCCGCCGGGTGGTAATTTATTCCGATGCGCCCGCCGTTAAAAGGCGTACGCATCGGAATAAAGCCCATTAGTGGCCGCCGTGAAAAGGCAGCATGGCGGTCACTAAGGGGTTAAAGGACAAGTGCCATGAAAAACTTTTTCCCAGTAATTGAAGCACATTACAAAGTTATATAACTCTGTAATATGCTTCAATCACCTATCTGCCTCCCTTCCCTGTCTTTTCCCCCCTCCACCCCCCACCAGGAAGTGTCCTGACTCACACAGACCTAATTACTGTCGTCACTGTCACCAGGCAGCTCCTTCTTGTGAGGATGAGTCATCAGCAGGAGGGCTGCTCTAGGTCCTGTTACACCAGCCTCCCCCTCCTTGTCAGGTGACTCTGCTTGCTCAGCTTATCTTCTCTAGTGACATGACTCCTTCACTGAGTCCACAGCAGCAGGAGAGAGGGGATGAGGGGAGGGGGGAGCTGCCTATGTGCCGGAGTCAGTCAGAGGGAAGATAAGCAAGTGAGATGTGACAAGTGATGACTTGCAGTTGTTCAGCCAATCGGAGGTGAGCAAGCTGTCACCTGACAAGGCAGGGGAGGGGGAGGCTAGTGTACAGTAATCAGGTCTGTGTGAGTCAGGACACTTCCTGGTGGGGGGTGGAGGGGGGAAAAGACAGGGAAGGGAGGCAGATAGGTGATTGAAGCATATTACAGAGTTATATAACTTTGTAATGTGCTTCAATTACTGGGAAAAAGTTTTTCATGGCACTTGTCCTTTAAAAACACTTAAAAAACCAAATGTATCCAGAAGGGATCCATACACAATACAAAAGATCCCTTCATCCCCACTCAGCTCAATATGAATGTAGCCACACTCTAAATAAATATAAATACTGTACAACCTCACTGGTGAAAGAAATCGCAAAATATCACTGCAAGTGCATAAGTGCAACACTATGAAAAATACAGTGTAAAGACAAAAAATATATATTGTCTTTACATTGTATTTTTCATAGTGTTGCACTTATGCACATGCGCTGGTATTTTGTGATTTCTTTCACCAGTGAGGTTGTACAGTATTCATATTTATTTGGTAGAATGTGGGTACATTCATATTGAGCTGAGTGGAGATGAAGGGATGTTTTTTTTACTTGTGTATGGATCCCTTCTGGTTACATTTGGGTTTTTAAGGTTTTTTTTTTTTTTTTTTTGTGTTTTGGGGTTTGTGTAGTGTTGTTTTGTAAATATTGTGTCACAAATAAAGATAGAATTTATATACTTTTGAACATATAAGCTGTGTGCCTAGTGTTTTATGACATACATCTGTACTCTCTTATATGAAATTGTTGCTTGTTTAGTATGTCACACTATGAGCACCATTGACTTGGCTGTGCATTACCCCCCCCCCCCCCCCCCCCCCCCCCGTTGTACGGCTGTTAACAATCACAATAATTATTTATGGCAGCCAATGTAAAATAACAGCCTTTATTTTACATAAAAAGACATTGTGGGAACATAACGACAATAAGGAACTTTGAAATATATCTTATCAGATAAAAAATGTTTCCTTCTGTAATGAAACACACACACACACACACTAAAATGTTATCCACTCTGGTTACAAATTATGCATAGCCCATGGGTTAGATTCCAAGCAATACAAGTCTATGGCGAAGGATGGATCCCTAGCAGAACCCTAGCAGTTCCAGAAGTCTTGTGGTTTGCTTAAATGTAATTTTAGTTTAATAGCAATTCATCACTGTGCATAATTCAGGCATAGAATAGTGAGATAGATAAACTGCATTTACAGATGTGCTGTAGAATTACAAATTTCACGCACACAAAATTGTTGTCTATATTAGTCTAGATGATGTGCCTCTCCTCCCCAGTGCTGGGAAAAGCTGGATCCTGTCCTGGGAAAATTTCTGCCGGATTTCCAGGACTAGATACAGCTTTTCTCAGCACCTGGGAAGAAGCGACATGGAGCGGCAGTGAGTTAAAAGGCAGGCGGCTGATGAGCAAATTACAGGGATAACAAAGCACTTCGCTTTATTATTACTGTACATTCACTCTAGTGTCCAGTTCTCTGTCACTGCACTGTTATTGACAGCACAGGAGAACACAGAGCTCAGAATGCCCTGCCTACACTCCCTGTATTTTTTTTCAAGCACTGCCATTGTAATCAATGAATCCTTTTTAGGGCTCGTTCCCACTGAGCAAAAGCAGCTGAATTTCTGCGCTGAATCAGCGCTGAAATTTCAGCCGTTAAAATAGGTGCAGAGCTAATTTCCATTGTGTTGAATGGAAATTCTGCTCTGCAGTTCACACAGTGGAATTTCCACACTGAACTAATCCGCTTTCCGCCAGAAGAATGAACATGTTCATTCTTCCGCTAGCAGAAGCCTATACAAACCAATGGGGCTCTGATTTTCTGTTTCAGCGCGGATTCAGCGCGGAATACAAGCGGAATACAAGCGGAAATTACTCGCTGAATCAGCGCGGAAATGGGGAAAAGGGGGGGAGGAGGATTCTAGTATATGTTCTGGTATAGTCTAGTTTACTCGCCAAATACTCGCTGAATTTCAGCGCTGAATGCATGCGGATTCAGCGCGGATTCCTCGAGTATTCCGCGCTGAATTTGTCAAGAGCTGATTACGAGCTGAACACTTTCCTAGCAGAATACGCAGGGATTCTGCTTATATTCTGCTCGGAATTCAGCGTCAGTTGATTTCAGGCGGAAATATTTCCTTGCGTAATCCGCTCCTTTTGCTCTGTGTGAACGTAGCCTTAAGTGATTAAGAAAAATGTTTATACTCAAATGCACCGATCAGAACCTCCCTGTGAGGTTGAATAATGCCACGGGCTTCAGTCTCTTCTAGAGTTTCCCAATGTGCCTGCCATAATCCCTAATATCCATTTTCCCTGCTTCAGCCACCTCCAAAGTCCTCTGTATCCTCTCTACAACTTCATGCTGGGGACTCCGGCTGCTCTCTGTCTCCACCAGGGAAGCTCCCCTGATGTAACTATCCATAAATAAACAGTCACCTTATGTTACCTGAGCAGAAATAGAAAGCAGCAGGGTTACATACAGGACGCCAGGGACTACAACTGCAGGTGGAAGCGGAGGATCAGTTGTTATGGGTTAAGGACACTTTTTTAGGCTCTGTCCCTCACAGGCATGCTTTGCATGTACGGAGAGCTTGCCGGTATATCCTATTAAGCATCCGTGATAAATGGAGGATCATAATGTGATCCAGCCTAAGTAGCGGCCATAATGTGTGGTTGCAGATTGTTCCTATACAATGTGCTTCAGGTATCTTTGGAGAATAATCTCAGGATGCGGATGTGGTACATGTCTATCTGCCTTCTGCATGGTCAGGTTTGTCCCTCGGTGTCTGCTCTATATATAGATACTTTAATTAGCATGGAGAATAGTGTGACACTTTTCATGGACATCCAGCAGATATGTAAAGATTCTCTTTTTTTAATTTTCTGCTGTTTACTGCAGGATACAACAATTTCACCTCATTACCAGCTTCGTTTCAAGGTTAATCAAGGGACTAATCATTTGTATTCTTACTATGGTGAATCAGCCTTTCCACAGCAATCAGAAACAGTTGGGGTTAATTAATTCAGCCGAGACTTGGGCTAAATATAGTGTTCTTCACAAATGGCGTTTAGAGGAGACACCATGCTAATGTAAAGTTTTATGATATTTAGTATCTATTTCTGTGCAGCTGTGCCAATAGCATCCCTAATGTGTATTAGCAACTAGCATTTAAAGGGAACCTGACACACTTAAAGTGCTGTCCTGTCTACCAGCATCAAGTTCTAGAGGTGAAGAAAATGAGCGGTTTCATACATCAGTGAACATGCCTGTTTAGAATAAGCTTAAAGAGTCACTGTCGTATTTTTTTTTTGCAGAGATCAATAGTCCAGGCGATTTTAAGAAACTTTGTAATTGGGTTTATTAGCCAAATCTGCCATTATCTGCATGTAAAAAGCCTTTTCCCAGGTCCCCCCCTCCTTCCTCTTTTCCATCCACTGCAAAAAATCTGAAAATTGTGACTTGTTGCATGAGTCGTACCCTGTCTGCTCTACGGAGAGGGGAGGGGGGAGGAGGAAGGAGGGAGTTAGCCGGCAGCAGAAAGCAGATAACAGAGGATTACAGGCACAGAGCTGGGTGACAGCTGTAATCTGAGCTCAGACAGGTCACTGGTGACTGTCACAGGAGATATCCCGTGAGGGATTTGTAGATTAACTCTTTGTTGTCCTGTTTTGGTCTTTTCTTTAGCTCTCTCCATAGGAGAACAATAATGACAGGGGAGAGAGCTTCAAACTGCTTTTTCATGATAAAAATGCATTTTTTGGCTAATAAACCTAATTACAAAGCTTCTTAAAATCGCCTAGACTATTGATTTCTGAAAAAAAAAAAAAAATCACGACAGTGACACTTTAAAGGGCAACTCCAGCTATTTTTTTCTTTTAAATCAACTGGTGTCAAAAAGTGCCAGAGATTTGTAAATTCACTTCTGGAAAACCTGGATATTTCCTATGGCTGTATCTGTTTTCCTGGACTCCCTAGGGCCGCATCCAACTTCTTCAGCCACCGGTAATCAAATGCCAAGCACTCTAGTTCAGACAAATCCCAGCGTGCTCAAGGTTGGCTGATCCCTAATCTTGACTAAATGACTGATTCATTTTGATTGCTTTTCACTTTTAAGCTACATTTTATCATAGAACAATTGTAAGATCAGTTTTATTTAGTATAAATCATTTCTATAGCTGAATTATATACGGAATTCTTATACTTTGTGCAATCTCCTAATCTACTCTGTATTCATCACAATAAGAATCTTTCTCGGCAGCATTCAGGTCACAGTGAAATCTCGGAGAGAACGGATAATGACAGCAGATAAGAATTTGTGCCTTTTTATTAATCACCGTTCCACACATTTGGCCTTTTGTGGTGTCTCCATTCTGCTTGCGCAGATGCTGTTGTAAACTTTTCATTCTTGCTCTTTCATAAATCCCAGCCTAGATAAATAGATTTGATTATTCCCGACAAGGAGCTTGCCCTTTATGAAACAACATCAGAATTCCTCCGTGGCACCTCTATGCTTTGTACTGTGTGTCATTTAAACATAAGAGATCCAGTATTGAATGTAAGTGAATACAAACGCTGTGCCTTAGGAGAACCGATAGTGATCTACCTTTTTCTGTTGTACGTCTTTGAATTATGGAATACAAACACTGTTAGGAAGTGTCTGTTATGATGATCTAAAATGTTATTTGCAGTAAAGATAACATGATTTGTTCTGTACCGAGCAGAGATTAAAGCAGCACGGAAAGTAAATAGTACAAAAATGGCTGTGCAACTATGGGGTTGTCTAGGAAATATTGTTTTCTAAGGGGTCTGGGTGCCCTGGTACTGGTTGCTCCACCGCTCTGGTCCCATTGGAAAAAAGTTTTCCGATTCGGCCGATTATTGCTCGGTGGAATAGAGAGAACGATTAGCCGATGATCGTGTCATCGGCTGATCGTTTATTTAGGGCCAGACCTAAAATCATCGGTCCCCCACCGCAAATCGCTACGGTGGAATAGCGGTGCGCGGCGGGCGACCGACGATTTGAGAAGCGCAGCATACATTATCTGTCTAGGCTTCTCCTCCGCTCCGTCTTCCTCCCTCCCCAGGTCCCGCTCGCAGCATCAGCAACTCCGGAGCAGCCTGACTGAGCAGTCAGACCGCTCAGCCAATCACTGGCCGGGACCACCACGGCCAGTGATTGGCTGATCGGTCTGACAGCTCAGTCAGGCCGCACCGAAGCTGCTGATGCTGCGAGCGGGACCCGGGGAGGAAGACTGAGCGGAGAAGAAGCCCGGACAGGTAATGTATTGCTGCAAGGACATCGGTAAGGATCTCCCTGCAGCCCTCGCTTAACGATCATCGGGGCCGTGGAGTAGGCCTAGTAAACTAGCGCCGATCTAGCAGACCGGCGCTCGTTTACATCCTTACTTGGCCCATGAAATAGGGCCCTTAGCCATTGCTGTCTAGCAGATCTCTTCTGTGGTTTATGCAGAGTACTGACATCCCTCTTTGTCATACATGTGTCCTAATAGGATGCGGAAAAAGAATAAACCAAGATAAGGAAAAAATGCATTATAATTAAAAAATGTATTTCAAATTACCCCAGTAATCTAGGGGTATAGGTCTTCTATGCAAGAGCTAAAAAAAACCCAGTGCCTACATTACTGTATGTCCACTGGCCCAGATCTATCAGTCTGTCTGGGACAAAGACTGAAGTGATTTGCCTGTAGCCATCAATCACAGCTCAGCTTTCATCTCGCCAGAGCTTGTTAAGATATAAAAGCTCGGCTGTGATTGGTTGCTGTGGGAAAAAGTGACAAGTGTTTGTCTCTGACAGATTGATAATTCTTAGCCAATACGCTAATAAATATTTTATCACATGAGAGTGTCCCAGGAACGTGATTTCTGGTAGGAAGAAACTTTTTGGTTACCACAGTAGTTCTCCCAGATATGGAGCCTTTAGGACTCTCTACAGTAACGCAGGCCAATGGTGTGTTGTTTATTCTCGGGAAGCCAATGCTTAAAAGGGAACTATTAGCAGGTTAGACAATTACAGGGTGCCAAAGTGGAAGGTATGTCTCTTACCTTCCTCCTCGGCGTTGTTCCTGTGCTGTTGGCAATGTAATCCTCGGCCCAAAGCACCACTAGGACCACTGCGCCGCCCCCAGAGCGTCTACTGATGATAATCAATGGGCCGGCTCGCGTGATGGGGACGGGGCAGTGCTCCTAATGGTGCTCTGAACCGAGAATAACACTGCTAATAGCATAGGAACAGCACCAAGGAGCAAGCCAAGAGACGTACCTCATTTTGGTTCTTATTTCAGCAATATGCTTTTAGTGTGTGTATGCAGGCAACAATCAAACGACTAACAAAAATTTGTTTGTTGTTGATATCATCTTTTGAGACAACCAAAAAAATCATCATTAATCATTTGTTAATCGTTCACAATGCACACATTATTCGTTCATTCGATGGGATCAGGAGTATACGTATGATCAAAATAATGATTGCAGCTAACAGTATCGTTCCATGTTATATGGTGAACAATTTCAGGTTGTTCGCAATCGCTAATCAGAGGGAATAAAAAATTGCGTTGTCTAATACTGGTACTAAGCAGCAATTCCTTGTTTATTGTAGTCCAGGATTGCCTGGATCATAGTTTCTTGTTTCTGTAATGACCACAGTATAGAACAGGTCATTCAGATAATAAAATCTGCTACTAGTTCAGCAGACCACTATCCAACAAGCTTGAAAAAGGCTAAAACGTCACGTTAGATGTGAATAAAAAAAATCAAGAATCAATAGGTGCTGTCTCCTGCTTTTTTGTTGGATTGTATCCAGACAAAAGGGTCCCGTACGGTGAGGCGTGCTCTCCGCTCAACTTTTTTCTATTTGATTCCATTCAATGCTGTTCCATTGGAAGTTTCTGCAGCAGACCACTATGTCACGTGACCTAGACAGAATGCCAATGTAAGTCTATAGGGACATACAGACCTAGAGCAAGGAGAGGAACATGGTTGTCTCCCCTCTCCCTCTCTCCTCTCTTCAACTGATGTACTCTCAGATCCTAACCGATAAAACCGACTTTTTTTTCACCAACATCCATGCATTGTTCTCTGGTGTTCTGTTCCTTCCACACTCGGGGGAACCATTATGGTCTCACTGTGGGGCCCATGGAGTGAGGTCTCTAACCAAAAGTCAGTCGCCAGACCAGTCTCTCCAGAGAAGCAGTAAATACTTCTGGTTACAAACTGGGTCACGTTAGCCCCACAGTGGGGCAATTATTATTATTTTGCCCCCTTCACGTCAGCAATACATCTATGTACATTGCCACTGCTGATGCACCGTGCAGTTGCAATGTCCATGTTCCTGGTGTGGAGGGGTTTTATTGTGTTTGAGCAGCCCTGTACACATTATCGCAGCAGGAGCTGACCATAATGTGAGACCTCTGCGATCACTCTGTGTTTTGCCTGTAACTAGGGGCGTAGCTAATGTCTCTTGGGCCCTGGTGCAAGAGGTCAACTTGGGCCCCCCCCCCCCTTACCACATACTGACTAACACAACCGCTGCTACTGAATAAAATCCTCTGTACATAGACCAATATCACCTCATCCAGTCATATAGAGGTGGCCCCAGCTCTACACAGGCTCTATACACCATATACATTACAGTGCAAATATATCAGGTGACTCACAGGGGACGTCTTCTCTGATCGGAGTTCTTCCCTTTTCATCTTCTCCATCTGCCCTGGGCTGTTATGAGAACTTTTTGGAGCCACGAATCCACAGAATCTGCCAGACAAACATATTAGGCTCCTCACACTGACACCATCCTCATCTCTCTACAAACTGCACATCTGTATTGGCCCCTTTACACCCTCATTTAGTGGGTAGCCTGACTCTATGTGACTCCCTTATAGTACATATCCCCCTATTGTATACACCCCCTGTGTAGTCCACCTTATAGATGGCCCCCCAATGTTTCCCCCTTATAGATGGCCCCCTGTGTTGTCCCTATTATAGATGCCCCCCATGTTAACCCCCATATAGAGTGCCCCCATGTTATCAACCATATAGATGCCCCCCATTTTATCCCCCTTACAGATGCCCCCCATGTTGTCCCCTCCTCCTGCCCCTCCATCATCATACTACTACCCCTTTCATCCTCCTACCCCTCCATCATCATACTACAACCACCTCCACCATAATACTACTACCCCTTCATCCTCCTGCCCTTTCATCATCATACCACTTCACCCCTCATCATCCTCTTGTTCCATCATCATCATACCACTACATCCTCATCATCCTCTTGTTCCATCATCATCATACCACTACATCCTCATCATCCTCTTGTTCCATCATCATCATACCACTACATCCTCATCATCCTCTTGTTCCTTCATCATCATACCACTACACCCCTCATCATCCTCTTGTTTCATCATCATACCACTACACCCCCCATCATCCTCTTGTTCCATCATCATCATCATCATCATACCACTACATCCTCATCATCTTCTTGTTCCATCATCATACCACTACACCCCTCATCATCCTCTTGTTCCTTCATAATCCTCTTGTTCCTTCATCATCATACCACTACACCCCCCATCATCCTCTTGTTCCATCATCATCATACCACTACATCCTCATCATCCTCTTGTTCCTTCATCATCATACCACTACACCCCTCATCATCCTCTTGTTCCATCATCATGCCACTACACCCCCCATCATCCTCTTGTTCCATCATCATCATCATCATACCACTACATCCTCATCATCTTCTTGTTCCATCATCATACCACTACACCCCTCATCATCCTCTTGTTCCTTCATAATCCTCTTGTTCCTTCATCATCATACCACTACACCCCCCATCATCCTCTTGTTCCATCATCATCATACCACTACACCCCCATCATCCTCTTGTTCCATCATCATCATACCACTACACCCCCATCATCCTCTTGTTCCATCATCATACCACTACACCCCTCATCATCCTCTTGTTCCATCATCATCATACCACTACACCCCCATCATCCTATTGTTCCATCATCATCATCATACCACTACACCCCTCATCATCCTCTTGTTCCATCATCATACCACTACACCCCCATCATCCTCTTGTTCCATCATCATCATACCACTACACCCCTCATCATCCTCTTGTTCCATCATCATACCACTACACCCCCATCATCCTCTTGTTCCATCATCATCATACCACTACACCCCCCATCATTCTCTTGTTCCATCATCATCATACCACTACACCCCCATCATCCTCTTGTTCCATCATCATCATCATACCACTACACCCCTCATCATCCTCTTGTTCCATCATCATCATACCACTACACCCCATCATCCTCTTGTTCCTTCATCATACCACTACACCCCTCATCATCCTCTTGTTCCATCATCATCATACCACTACACCGCTCATCATCCTCTTGTTCCATCATCATCATACCACTACACCCCCATCATCCTCTTGTTCCTTCATCATACCACTACACTCCCATCATCCCCTTAAAAACAAAAAAATCTATACTCACCTGCATGATTTCTGTAGCCCCCAGGTCACACGCGCTGGCGGGCTTCCCCCGGCGGGAGGCGGGGCTTAGTGCGGAGGGGGCGGAGCTTCGCGGGACCTGTTTTTTTCTTAACGCGATGCTCCCTGCGCTGGAAGTACTAACACCCCCCCTTGGTAGCGGCACGGTCGCGGCGGCGACCCCTGCGACCGCGGTCGCTACGCCACTGCCTGTAACCTCTTAAACGCAGCAATCTATAGCAGTTGTGAAATTTAAGGAAGTCTGTGGTATGAACGGAAACTGTAGTCTGCCTTTGGCAGACTCTACATGTTGAGTGACAATCTCGCTAATTATTGCTATGCAATTACATTGATCAGTATAAGCAATCTAATGGCTGCTTATATAAGTCCCCAAGGGGGACTTAAAAAGTGCAAGAAAAAGTGTTTAAAAAAATACTTCAAAGCCTCTCCCCCAATGTAAAAGTTGACATTTCCCCCTTTTCCATCTTTCAAGTAAAAATGTATAAAATTTTAAAATATAGAGGCATTGGTCTCTATTAGATTAGTCATAGGGCCACCGCAACCACATGCAGATAGGCAATATCATTGCTGCAACCATTTAAGTGGATGAGGATCAAGTAAACTCTGAGCAGTAAGTAATTTAAAAGATGGAATATTTGTTAGGCTAGATTCAAACTACATTTTTGCAATCTGTTTTATGTCAGATGCATTTGTGTGTTTTGTTTAGATCATTATTTAAAAAATAAAAAAGATCAAAACCCATTTTTTTAGGCGTATTCAAAAACACGGTTGACCACATTTTTGTGCACGCCAAATGCATCCATTTTTTTCACGAAAAATGGATGAAAGAAAAACTGTTTGAAAAAAATGCAGTGTAAACCCAGCCTTACTTATTAGCTCAAAAGCAGCTGCCTTAGTGCCACATCTAAATTACATCCAGTGAAAGTATACAGATAGCAGGTAATGATCCTGTTATATATTTGTATTGATAAGATATCCAAACTTCTGTTTTGAACTTTTTTATATTTGGTAACACCTTTTAAACAATGGTTTTATTGTATTTTTTCTGTAGAATGGGTATCCTGTGTGCATTCCAAGTTCCTGGTGCTCTGCTACCTCCATGATGTAAAGAATGTGTTACAACTACATGACCTTGCCTCCGGCAGCCACCTTAGGACCTTCCCTCTGGATGTTGGCAGTATTGTAGGATATAGTGGCCAGAAGAAAGACTCAGAAATCTTCTACCAGTTTACTTCGTTTTTATCTCCCGGTGAGTGGTTGTTCTTTTATTTAGCGTTGTATGCTAAACTATTTTCCTACTTTCCTATATAATCTCCTAACTATATTTGCCGGCTAGGTGTTGCCAATTCTAAAGGAAACCAGTCGGCATGTTTCTAACACTAGTGCTCTCTAGAGCTGGGAATAAAGGCAACATTATAGTACATAAGCAGAACATTGCATTGTGTACTATATTGAGTTGAGACCTGAGGTAAAGCATAGGCACTTTTAGAGGGTAAACAAGTGGAAACAGTTTTTAAAGGGACTCTGTCACCTCCAACCCACCCTCCTCAAAACCCTAAACTGAAGTCATCTGTAAGTAGAATAAAGGATGCTAATTCCAAATCTGTAATTTGTAGCTTTCTGCTTCTTTTTATTTCCCCGGTGTAAGCCTACAAACTGGGCATGTTGATGCATAGAGAGGAGTAGTTGGCTCAAGAATATAATGGAGAGGACTACTTAGACTCCTTCATTTGTAAATTATAGCAAAGTAATGCAAGAACATAGAAAGATAAAAATTGCAGATACAGAATCAACGTTGTATACTCTAATTAAAACTAGCGGGTGTTTTACAGGTGATAGAGTCCCTTTAAATGAGAAGTCCGACAGGGGTGTAAAAAAATCACTACTGGCAGGGAGTGGGGGAAAAATAAACAAACCAATATGCTTACAGCTCCCCAAGCCTGCGCTGCATGAGAACTCCCAGACCCTGCCAGCTGTTATCTTTTCCCAGGTTCCAGGTATGTAACAATCCAGGTTCAACATCATGGACAGGTGGCATTTAGCCCGCTCAGCCAATCGGTGAATGCAGTGGTGTCCCGTCCCAGTCACTGACTGGCTAAGCAGGGCATCTGCCAGCTCGTGACGTAGCCGGAGGGGAGCTCAGAAGACAGCCAGTGGGGTCAAGGAACAGGCATTGCGTGGGCATTGGGACAGGTGATTATAATTATTATTATTTTTTTTCCCCAAACCCTGCTAACCCCTTCCCGCACGAGGACGTAACTGTACGCCCTCGCGGGGGTGGGGGAGTTCAGAGCTGGGCTGCGGTCCCGGGTACGGCATGTAGCCCGGGACCGCGGCTATTTGCGGGCACGGTCCGATCGCCGTGCCCGCTAATTAAGTATTCAGATGCAGCTGTCAAAGTTGATAGCTGCATCTGAATACTTTATTTTAGCCTTCCCTGGTGTCTAGTGGTGTGGATCGCCCCCTGCATCCGTCACCGGCCGAGGTCTGCGCCGTAATGACGCTGATCCCGGCTCAGCCTTCTATTGCTTTTGGCTGCAGCAGCCAAAAGCAATACAACACTGATCTCATCGATCTATGCTGTATAACTATACAGCATAGATCTCTATGAGAGATCAGTGTGCATATATACTAGAAGTCCCCCAGGGGGGCTTCTAGTATTTGTGTAAAAAAAAAAATGTTGCATTATTGATAAATAATCCCCTCCCCTAATAAGTTTGAATCACCCCCTTTTACCATTTTGTAAATAAAAATACATAAATAAACTTGTTTTTGGTGTTCTGCGTGAGAAATTGCCCAAACTATAAATTTACTTAATTCATGATCCCTCACGGTAAACGGCGTAAGCGCAAAAAAATCCCGAAGTGCAGAATTGTAATAAAAAGCGATTAAAAAGTCATAATTAAAGGCATAATTAAGGTACCAATAAAAAGAACACATCATGGTGCAAAAAATGGCACCTCACACAGCCCCATAGACCAAAGGATAAAAGCGCTATAAGCCTGGGAATAGAGCGATTTTAAGGGACATATATTTGTTAACAATGGTTTGAATTTTTTACAAGCCATCAAATAAAATAAGTTATACATGTTACATATCGTTTTAATCGTACCAACTTGAGGAATATATAAAACATGTCAGTTTTTCCATAGGACACACGTCGTAAAAAGGAAGCTGCATATTTTATGCAAAAATTAAGTCTGTCATTGCAAAGTACAATTAGTGATGCAAAAAATAAGGCCTCATGTGGGTCTGTAGGTGTAAAAAGTCAAGCGCTATGGCCTTTAAAGCACAAGGAGGAAAAAACGAAAGCGCAAAAACAAAAATTAGCCCGGTCCAGAAAGGGTTAATAAACCAAATTTCAGTGGCAAAAAAATCCAAAATTTCAGGTCTGAGGGGATGTTTTTGACATTCTATAGTTATTACCTATCAAAAGTGATCCAAGAAAGACCAATTGCTGAACTGACAACAAGGCCATTTGCCTCTAAGGGCCCTATTACATAGAAAACTTATGGTGCGAAAAATCATTATACCTGTCGAATTTAAGTGATAATCTTTGTGTATGCAGGCAACGATCAAACGACTAACGGAAATTTGTTCATATCTCATTGATCGCTTCTTTTGACATGACCATAAAGTCATTGTTAATCATACACAAATCTTTTGGTGTATGTACACATCGTTTACTCGCTCTCTATTACGATCATTTATAGACTAGACTATACAAATGATTGTGATTAACGACTATTATTCAGTGTATTATTTCAGGTCATTCACAAAAGTTATCATTTGCAATCGTTTATTGGAGAAAATGAAAAATTGCTTCATCTAATAGGACCCTAAGGGCCCATTTACACAGAAAGATTGTCTGACAGATTATCTGACAAAAATTTGAAGCCAAAAGCAGGAATGGATTTAAAAAGGAGGGAGCTCAGGCTTTCCTTTATAACCTGTTCCCTGTTTATAGTCTGTTTCTGGCTTTGGCTTCAAATCTTTGGCAGATAATCTGTCAGATAATCTTTCTGTGTAAATGGGCCCTTAGGGTGCGTTTACACAGAAAGATTTATCTGACATATTTTGGAAGCCAAAGCCAGGAATGGATTTGAAAAGAGGATGAATTCCAGTCTTTCCTTTATGACCTGTTCCCTGTTTATAGTCTCTTCCTGGTTTTGGCTTAAAAAATCTGTCAGATAAATCTGTCTGTGTAAACGCACCATTAGGGCCCTTTTACACAGAAAGATTATCTGACGGATTATCTGCCAAAGATTTGAAGCCAAGGCCAGGACTGGATTTGAAAAGAGGAGAAATCTCAGGCTTTCCTATATGACCTGATCTCTGTTTATAGTCTGTTTCTGGCTTTGGCTTTAAATCTTTGGCAGATAATCTGTCAGATAATCTTTCTGTGTAAAAGGGCCCTTATGGTGCGTTTACACAGGCAGGTTTATCTGACAGATTTTTGAAGCCAAAGACAGGAACAGACCATAAACTGGGAACGGGTCATAAAGGAAAGGCTGAGCTTTCTCCTTTTTTCAAATCCATCCCTGGCTTTGGCTTTCAAAATCTGTCAGATAAACCTGCCTGTGTAAACGCACCATTAGTCTCACCTTTCGTTCAGCAGTGTTTCTCTACACCTCAAGCACTTTGTATACATACAGAGGCTGGCTGGTGACTGGCTTATCCATATATATATATATATATATATATATATATATATATATATATATATATATATATATAGTAGACATGTCACTGGAGATGTGTTCGAGGGGGTGTACATCTCACCTAGGCTGATGCATAGTGTGAGATGGTAAGTCCAGGAGGGATCTGTTGCTCAGCAGTGCTATGCTGCTGAGTTATTATTTATTTTTACCGGGCCTGGATTTACTGGAATGGTGGATAGGTTGGTAGTGGGACTTGCCATTCCCTTCCCTCGATCCAGTATGGGTTTTGGGATCAGGTGAGCTCTGATCCCAATCAGCCTAAGAAGGCAAAAGGTGGGCTCAGTGTGCAGGGGAGCTCTCAGCCAGGAGTGAACAGCCTGCATGCTGTTTGGTGAGAGCTGGGGAGACAGCCGCTGCTGGGGCCTGTTCACACCCCGCAATACTGACCACTGAAGTGCCAGAGAGGTAACCTGCTTTGTTAGTTAGCGCCCAGACGGGCAAGACCTTTTGTTTTGTTCTTAAAGCACAGTGTTGCTATATTTCTGTTATGGACTGTTTATGCTGCAAATAAACGCCAAGCTGTTATTTTACAAGTCCAAGTCTGCTGTGAACTGTGTCCAAACACACCATCCCCCGGGAAGATCCCTACAATTGGTGCTGCGGAGCGGGCAAAACGGTTGCTAGGGGCAACGGTGTGCATCAACTTGGCTACAGCTGCTTATGTCCTGGGTGAAGGCTTCACTCCAAAAACAGACAAGCAACATGGAGGAGATGATGAAGCAGTTAATGCAAGTGAGTCTGCAACAGCAACAAGCTCTGACAGACGCTAACCTGCGCCATGAGCAGGCTAATCTGCAGTAACAACAGGCTGACAGACGCCAATCTGCGCCATGAGCAGGCTAATCGGCAGCAACAACAGGCTCTGACAGATGCTAATCTGCGCCACGAACAAGCGATGTCTCAACAACAGAGACTTATTGAGCACCTGATAGCAAAGCAGGAGGCGTCTGCAGGTGCTAATCCCCAGCTGGTGGCAGCAGCCGCGCCAGAGACTTTGTCTGTGAGAAGAGCTGTGCAGCGTGCGCTGCAAAAGATGACTGCTGATGACGATGTTGAGGCCTACTTAACTGTCTTTGAGCGTGTGGCTGAGCGAGAAAAGTTACCCTCCACTGAGTGGGCAGAGGTCATTGCTCCCTATTTAACAGGCGAACCTCAAAAGGCCTACTATGACCTCAGTGAGCAAGAGGTCAAGGACTATCCTCGGCTAAGAGCAGAGATACTCGCCCGACTAGGAGTTACTGCTGCTGTCCGTGCCCGGAGAGTCCGCAACTGGAGCTACAGTCTGGACAAGTCAGCAAGGTCCCAGATGTATGATCTGATTCATCTGGCAAGAAAGTGGTTGGAGCCAGACACCTCTACTCCTGCCCAGATCCTAGAGAGGGTCGTGATGGATCGCTACCTCCGTGCACTTCCTGCTGATCTGCAACGCTTGGTGGGACAAGGCGACCCTAAGATTGCCGATGAACTTGTCAACCTTGTGGAGAGGTTCCAGGCGACTGACGACTACCTCCGTGATGTTCCTGCAGCACCGTCACCTCCCCGGACTGCCAGACCTGTGCCTTCAGCTGGTAAGAGACTTCCATCTATTGGGGGAGTGTGGAGGGGTGCTGATAGAGGGAAGAGCGCTCAGGAGGTGTCTCAGGGGCAAAAGACTGGTGGTGGTCCCCGGTGGCTAAGTGGCCCTAAAAAGGACTCCCTGCCAAGGAGACCAGGCCCTATCCAGTGCTGGAGATGCCATGAGACGGGACATATGTCTGCCCATTGCCCTCTTACCACTGAGCCCATGGAGTGTGACGCTAGCCGGCGTCAGTCGCTATTTGCGGAACCGTCTTTTGTTGCGGTCACTGGACTAGAGACTGAACCGCAAGTCTGCAACATTACGGTCAATGACTTCCCTGTTAAGGCGTTGCTGGACTCAGGAAGCCTTGTCACCTTGGTGCATGCCAGTCTGGTGACTAGGGACTTGGTGCCAGAAAGACATATGAGCGTGGTGTGCATACATGGTGATACAAAGGTTTACCCTATAGTACTGGCTAATGTCGGGACTGAACTAGGCGCTGTACAGTATGAAGTGGGTGTGGTTAAAAACCTTATGCATAATGTAATATTGGGGCGTGATTTTCCATTGTTCTGGGCTCTATGGGGAAAACAACAATCCCCTGAAAGGAGTGAGGAGACCCCTAAGTCTATTGCATTACCCACGGTAAATGATAAAAATGTACAGGATGAAAATGATGCTTTTCCTTTGCAGGTCCTGGCTGGTGAGGAAGAGGCTCCTCCCACTGAGCAGAATGTTCCAGACTTAGAGGTGTCCAGGGATAATTTTGGTACTGCACAATTACAGGACCCCACTCTCAAAAATGCGAGAGAGCAGGTCACTGTTATGAATGGGGTACCTCAGGAACCAGAAGCTGAGAAAAAGTTTCCACATTTTTCTATGGCTAATGATCTCTACTATAGAGTCACTAAAATTAATGATGAGGTTGTGGAACAGCTTCTGGTGCCTAAGTCGTACCGGCCTCAGGTACTCGACATGGCCCATAATCATGTCCTTGGGGGCCACTTGGGGACAGATAAAACGCAGGAGAGAGTCCTCCAGAGGTTTTATTGGCCTGCGATTTATGCTGACATAAAAAAATACTGTGAGTCGTGCCCCACATGTCAGCTTAGCGCTCCAGTGTCGCATTTCCGCAGTCCTTTGGTACCACTCCCCATCATAGAGGTACCTTTTGACCGGATCGCAATGGACTTGGTGGGTCCCATTGTAAAGTCAGCTAGGGGTCACCAGTACATTCTAGTTGTGTTAGACTACGCGACCCGCTATCCTGAGGCTGTACCCCTAAGAAACACTGCCTCTAAAACAATTGCATGGGAATTGTTTTATATGTTTTCCAGGGTGGGGATCCCCAAAGAAATCTTGACCGACCAAGGTACACCATTTGTGTCAAAAATGATGAAAGAGCTATGCAAACTGTTTAAAATCTCACACCTACGTACCTCTGTATATCACCCACAGACAGACGGGTTAGTGGAGAGGTTTAATAAAACCCTGAAACATATGTTAAAAAAAGTGGTGGAAAAGGATGGTCGTGATTGGGATCACTTACTACCTTACCTGATGTTTTCTATTAGGGAAGTACCCCAAGCGTCCACAGGGTTCTCTCTCTTCGAATTAGTCTATGGTCGTCACCCTAGGGGTTTGTTGGATATAGCGAAAGAGACATGGGAAAGTGAGTCCACCCCATACAAGAGTGTTATAGAGCATGTAGCACAAATGCAGGACCGTATAGCCACTGTAATGCCCCTAGTAAGGGAACACCTCCAGAGGGCGCAAGAGGGCCAAAGCAGAATTTACAATCGTTCTGCAAGAATCAGGACATTTAGCCCAGGTGACCGGGTACTCATACTTGTTCCCACGGTAGAAAGCAAATTCTTAGCAAAGTGGCAGGGTCCCTATGAAATTGTAGAGAAGATCAGTGAGGTCAACTACAAGGTACACCAACCAGGTAGAAGGAAGCCTTTCCAAGTTTATCACATAAACTTGATCAAGCCCTGGAAAGACAGGGAATCCTTGGTGGCTACAAAGCCTGTTGGTCATCTGTCACCACCAATCCCTCCGGTCAGGATTGGTGACACCCTATCAGTGTCCCAGAAGCAGGAAGCTAAGGAGTTCCTGCAGAGAAATAAAGACAAGTTTTCTGACCTACCAGGGCGTACGCATCTCATTAGTCATCATATTGAAACTGAGCCTAGAAGCAGAGTAAACCTTAAGCCCTATAGGATACCAGAAGCACGGAGGGAGGCGGTATCATCCGAGGTAAAACGTATGCTTGACCTAGGAGTCATTGAGGTGTCCCAGAGCGAGTGGTCCAGCCCGATTGTGTTAATCCCAAAGCCCAATGGAACTTGGAGGTTCTGTAATGATTTTAGAAAGTTAAATGAGATTTTCAAGTTCGATGCCTACCCCATGCCCAGGGTAGATGAGTTGATAGAAAGGATGGGTAATGCCAGGTACATAACTACCCTCGATCTCACTAAGGGCTACTGGCAGATCCCACTCACTCCTGAGGCTAGAGAGAAGACTGCATTCTCCACCCCTGATGGGCTCTTCCAATATGTAGTGATGCCATTCGGGTTACATGGAGCCCCTGCCACTTTTCAGAGGTTGATGGACTTGATCCTGCGACCACATCGGGATTACTCTGCTGCCTACCTCGATGATGTGGTCATTTTTAGCCCTGATTGGGAAAGTCACCTCTGTAAGGTCCAGGCGGTGTTAGATGCCATAAGTGATGCGGGGTTAACCATCAATGCAGAGAAGTGTGCACTAGCCTTAGAGGAGGCCAAATACTTGGGCTACATTATTGGGAGGGGGTTAGTGAAACCACAACTAAATAAAATTGAGGCAATACAGAATTTGCCTCACCCCCTCACAAAGAAACAGGTCAGAGCTTTCCTGGGTATTACGGGCTATTACCGTAGGTTTGTGCCAAATTTTGCGTCAGTTGCAGCCCCACTAACTGACCTGACAAAGGGTGCGAAGTCCGCAATGGTGACATGGACTCCAGAGGCCGAGAAGGCTTTTCAAAGCCTTAAGTCTGCCCTGTGCCAACAACCTGTGCTAGTTACCCCTGACTTTAGGGGAGAGTTTCTAGTACAGACAGATGCCTCTAACACAGGGTTAGGTGCCGTCCTCTCACAGGTCGTGAATGGCGAGGAGCACCCGGTGATGTACTTGAGTAGAAAGCTATCCCCGGCCGAGAAAAATTATGCCATTGTGGAGCAAGAATGTCTGGCAGTGAAGTGGGCCCTAGAATCCCTGAGGTACTACTTACTAGGCAGGAGGTTTAAGTTAGTGACAGACCATGCCCCCCTAACATGGATGAAGCTAAACAAAGAGAAAAACGCAAGGGTGACTAGATGGTTTCTGTTCCTACAAAACTTCAATTTCACTGTGGAACACCGGCCAGGGAAATTACAGGCGAATGCTGACGCCCTATCAAGGGTACACTGTCTGTGGGGACGAAACGCTCAGCTCTCCGGTCTGAAAAAGAGGGGGGGGATATGTAGACATGTCACTGGAGATGTGTTCGAGGGGGTGTACATCTCACCTAGGCTGATGCATAGTGTGAGATGGTAAGTCCAGGAGGGATCTGTTGCTCAGCAGTGCTATGCTGCTGAGTTATTATTTATTTTTACCGGGCCTGGATTTACTGGAATGGTGGATAGGTTGGTAGTGGGATCTGCCATTCCCTCCCCCTCGATCCAGTATGGGTTTTGGAATCAGGTGAGCTCTGATCCCAATCAGCCTAAGAAGGCAAAAGGTGGGCTCAGTGTGCAGGGGAGCTCTCAGCCAGGAGTGAACAGCCTGCATGCTGTTTGGTGAGAGCTGGGAAGACAGCCGCTGCTGGGGCCTGTTCACACCCCGCAATACTGCCGACTGAAGTGCCAGAGAGGTAACCTGCTTTGTTAGTTAGCGCCCAGACGGGCAAGACCTTTTGTTTTGTTCTTAAAGCACAGTGTTGCTATATTTCTGTTATGGACTGTTTATGCTGCAAATAAACGCCAAGCTGTTATTTTACAAGTCCAAGTCTGCTGTGAACTGTGTCCAAACACACTATCCCCCGGGAAGATCCCTACAATATATATATATATATATATAATATATATATATATATATATATATATATATATATATATATATATATATATAATTTATTACCCTATTTATATATGATAGTTAGACCATTATACAAATAGATATTTTTTAGTTTTTTGTCCAAACCCCAACCAAGATAAAAACCAAAGAGGTGTTTAAATGTTCATTCTACCCATTCTGAATATAAGATTCTCTTTGACTGTGTTATTAGCAGCCAGGCCTTCTATGTTTATGGGGCATAAGTCATTGTCTCTTTCTTCCATAATAAGTTACCAACGTGAAGCATTGTGTTATGAAAAATGTCATCTTTGGAACTCTCCTTTCATATGCTTTACATTGATTTTAGTTTGAAAGGCGCAAACATTTACAATGTTCAATTACTGTCTTCAGCTTGGATTCTTATAAGGAATAATTGAGCAGTCTCTATATAAAGGGCTTCATTTGCTTCGGAGTAAGTGCTTATAAATTATTCACTGCATGAATGTACCCTAGACTGTTTTGTAGCGGTGTACAGCTTTTGTCATTCATTACAGTTCTCTGTGCTTTCAGATCCATTGTTTCCCTCGTGATCTATGTGTACTCAGTTGACGTTCCGGTACTCTTGTTTTAGGTATTATTTATTACTATGACCTGACCAAAGACGCACAGGAGCCAAGGGTTTTCCGGGAAGTGACTGTCAAAGGATTCAATCCGGCGGACTACCAGACAGTGCAGGTGATTAACCACAAAAATGCATGGTATATTTGCATAGCATACTGTGTCTACTTTGTTACTTCTAGATCCTTGACGCTTCGGCAGCACTGATTGATATACGGAGTGGTTAAAAGGGCATAATCTGTCACAAAGTAGGCAGACTGCTGACTGCAGAGCCCGCACCGCTACTTCATTTAACTTGGACATGCCGCTCGCCATTCCTGAAGAACACAACGTGATAATGGTTATATAACGACACCTGTCATCTTAGAAGTTATCTAAGAGCTTACTAGATCGATGGATTTTGTCAGAAGAAAATGACTTCCTCTTTGGCTTGTGACCCATGTTAGCAAGAGTCTACTGTAAGGTTAGAATCTGATAGCACTTTCTCGCTCCTATCTCAGTGAATCATATCTACATATACACAATCTAGTCACATTATTATGACCACCAGCTAATATCCATTGTAACTAATGTGTGCATCATAGACAGCAGTTAGATGGGCTGGGAGTGACTCAATAAGGTTCAGCTGCTAGAGGATGCATACAAACATAGATGATTGTCAGCAGAAAAAGACCACTAGGTCCAGCTAGTCTGCCCTTTTAGTATTTCCCTTCTTAATATCCTAGGATAGATATATGTTTATCCCAGGCATTTACATTCTGTTATTGTAGATTTACCAACCACATCTGCTGGAAGTGTGTTCCAAGCATCTACTACTCCTTTCAGTAAAGTAAATTTTCTCATGTTGCTTCTGTTTTTTTCCCTTCCCCCAATGTCTACGATGACATTTAAGCATTGTCTTGCCGGCAGATCCCATCCCATGACCATCTAAATGAAGGGGTAAATATTTGGATATGTTCATATGTACATAGGGATGAGTGGGCCCAGAGAATGTAACAAAAAGACTCCCCAGACCAAATGCTTCCACTAGCAGCTTGTGTCCCTAAAGCAATGGTTGCATGGTGTTTATTCTCTATTTCTAGCGTGATGCGCCTATGTCCATCAATTCCATTCCATTGAAGCAGAAAACCTGACTAAACTGAGAAGGCAACCCTTTACCAATCAGCTGAGGTCTAAGCCTGTTGCTGCCATGGAAGTTAAAGCCTTTTCTGTCAATCCAACTTCACTAATAGAGATGTAGTGACCATCCTATATACAGTAGGGTTTGCTAGATCGGCACTCGCTTACTGAGCCTAGGGCTGCGTTAGCGATGTCTGTGCGGCCCTTGCTTCCACATAGAATATAATAAAGTTTATAGTTACCCATGCTCCCCCAGTGTCCTGGTGCCTTTTCCCCACGTTTCTTGCTTCCTTCAGCCGCCTCTGACACTTCTGGCCTGAGATGGGACAGCCCCGCGTTCAGTGATTGGCTGAGTACCCTGTCAGTACAGATATGGGGCCATACTGGAGTCGGCTGCAGGGAGCAGGAAACACTAGCAAAAGGCTGCAGGACACCGAAAACTGTCATCAGCCATCGGCCATGCATCACTATTATTGTGGTCAGTGGCCGATGATTTTTAAACTTGCTAAAAGACAAACGTTGAGCCGTTAATTGGCTCCTCAGCTGATCGTTGTCTTTATTACACGGAGCGAAAATCTGCTGAATGGGTCGGATTCTGCAGTTTATCGCTCCGTGTGATAGGGCCCTTAGTCACAGTGGTGCCGTTTGTCCGCCCATGTTACACTTTCACCAACGTAGCAAGCAAACAGTTCTTCAAGAATACGGTCACCCTTTGCCCAAAAAACAGTAATCCTAACATCTAGCCATGACCGCAGTGAATATAACTGTGTGTGCAGACAGCCTATCACACACCTTATATACCCACCAATTCAGCTCACAAGATTCTTCACCACTTCCTTCATGGCTATGTTGAAAGTAATAAGTAGCCACAATAATGTGACTCGATTGTGTTTTATGTGTATGTAGAGACTAGGGCTGAGCGATTAATCAAATTAATTTGCCCAGAATTTAAGAATCGATTTTATTTTTTAAGAAAATCAATTAAAAAAAACAAAAAACATTGGATGTGTGCAGGCAGGCGAGGCGCGTTGGTCGCAGCCTCCAGCTCCTGAAGCAGAGCCTGAGAAGGGAGAGCTCCCAGCAGCGTCCTCTATTCCCACCACTGACCCGCCCCCGTAGCGGGATGAATACACGCCACACATTGAGGTTCCCGGTCTCTGGAGGAGGCTGCAGGGACTGAAGGATCAAGTGATAATGTCCCTGCGGGTGCTGGAGCTTTGCAGCGGGTTCGGGGGTCTGCACTGCACCCCCCCATCTTGCTGTACAGCTTCAGTAAACGCAGCTACACTATCACCCGATCCTACAGTCTCTGCGGCCTCCTCCAGAGACCTGGGAACTCCATGTGTGGCCGGTAGGGGATATTTGTCTCGCTATGGGGGCGGGTCAGTGGTGGGGAGTATAAACCTCCATGTGGGGCCCAGAGGCGAGCACATGTGCCGGAGGGGTGCGCCCGGGCAGAGGGTTAGGAGGGTGCTTCCTCCAGTCTGCCCCATGCTCCCCCAGTAACCCTCAGTCCGCCCCAGTCACCAAGTTTTCAAGGGGCCCCATGCTCCTAGCTATGTCTCTGCCCCTTATCTTTTCCTGTACTACTACACCCCTCATCTATTTCTGTACTACCACTACTACACCCCTCATCTGTTCCTGTACTACTACTACTACATCCCACCGCACAATACCTCCACTACTACACCCTACCTAGATGGAGGCACAAAGAAGATATCTTATACTATATGGGGGCACAAAATGGCACATATTTGGCAAAGCTACTTATATGGGGCACAGAGGGGGCTTGTCTACTACATGGGGGCACAGAGGGGGCTTGTCTACTACATGGGGGCACAGAGGGGGCTAGTCTACTACATGGGGGCACAGAGGGGGCTTGTCTACTACATGGGGGCACAGAGGGGGCTTGTCTACTACATGGGGGCACAGAGGGGAGCACTGGTACAGTGGGAAGCAATACAGTTTTAAACATCGTTAAAATAGCATTTGATGCTGCAAAAGGGAAAAATGTTGTTTATTTGGCAAGAAATAAAAAACTGGATTTAAATCGAGAATTGTCGATTTTATTTTCTGGCCATATCACTAGAGATGAGCGAACCGGCCGAGGTTAGGGTTCGTATGAAACTGAACTCTCAGCTTCTGATTCCCGCTGTCTGCCCAATCCGTGGAGAGGGTGGATACAGCCTGAGGACCGCCTGGAAAATTGGGATACAGCCATAGCCATAGGATGTATCCCAGTTTTCCAGGCAGTAATCAGGCTGTATCCACCCTCTCCACGGAGCGGGCAGACAGCGGGAATCAGAAGCCGAGAGTTCAGGTTCATACAAACCCAAACCTCAGCCGGTTCGCTCATATCACCCAGCCCCAAAACCAGTGTGGCATTGTATTCGATCAGTAGGTGCTTTAGTTTACTCCCAAGAAGTCAGAGCTGAAATCCTATTGCTGTGGGTAGTTGCGGAACTCCTATTTTTGCATTTGTTCTGACCCATATAATTTCCTTTGGAGATGGTGTCCCGTTAAATCGCAGTTTCATATGTGGATATCCTTGTTCATAATACGCAGAGGACATTTCCTTGGAGTGAACCTTCCATATAATGGTCTCCTCCTCTAAGTTTATTGCCAGCTCCTGAAGCTTTAATATGGTTTTTGTGTGTGAATTCAGCTCTTTCATTCAGTTTCCCATTCTGAATAAAATGAGTTCCTTTGAAACGTTCAGCATCGGGGAGGTAAATCTATGCCCATGTTTTGAAGCCGAACCTTATTTTCTGAGAAGGCAGCAAATGTATGAGCCGCTTTTGTTAAAACCCAGACATATACACTGCGTCTCCTTGTTTGGTTTAGAAGACGCCGGTATAAATGAATATCGCCTCAGAAAGTATTGTTGTCACATTGCAGCTCAGATAAGCTTCTTCTCGTCTGTACAGTTTTATTGAATAGGGCAAAACACCTTTCTCTTTCTATGAACATCTCAACTGCTTTCATGTTCTCAGGCAGCATATTCTCCTGAGACCGAGAGAAAATCCTGAATCAGATACGATGACTTTATTGCAGAGAGTCTTCTCAGTACTGTTTTCTGTTGTATATTGAAACCCAAGACCCTAAAAAAGACTAGCCAATTTAAAGGGACACGGTCACTTATCCCAGCACTTAGCACCACCATGTCTAATGCTGCTTCTCCTAACACCAATTGCAATTTGTTTGGAACTTTTTGATAGTGTATATGGTTGCTGTCTGTTTTGCATTTGATTGCTAGATAGACAGTATCTATAGATTATTATAATAATCTATAGATTATTATACTGTTCTACTTGAGCATGCAGAGTAGTGTATCGGAACCTACTCTCAGTATGGAATGTATGGCTTCAGTACTCGGCCATATAACATATGTGCATATAGAGCTCATGCATTTTATAGATTGAATATTTGATCTGTACAAACTCTATATGTTATAAATCCTTAATCTTGCATTATTGTTACCCGTAAATCCGTAATTTCCGTCTGCAGTCTGTGTGCAACTGGAAGAGAAAACTATTGGAAATGGGTAGAAACTCAAACATTTGATTCATGAGAAACTTCCGTACAGGTACCAGTCAGGCTTTTAAACTTCAATCCAAGATCTGTCCTGGGGTCCGTTTGGCAGGTGATGCAGTTATTGTCGTAAAAAAAACAACAACTTTTAAACTTGCAGCCCCGTGTCAAATTGGCGTGGCAAGTATGCATGCCCCCCTCTCCGCCCTCTTCATATCAGGAATGCCCTAGGCAGGATTTATCCTTGTTTAAACACTGCACCAGGGCCGTATTTACCACTAGGCACCCGTGGTCCGGTGCCTAGGGCAGCACCTTGCAGGGGGGCAGCACCAGGGAGCAGGGGGACAGAAAAAACAAATTTTTTTTGTTTTTATTTTTTTAGTTTCCCTCCTCCCATTCAGATTCAGACTTACCAGTAAATCTGGTGTCTTTTCCAGGGGGGGTGGGGGGTATGGTGGTATTGGTCAGGTCTGGTATCGCCAATAGGTGCGTGAAGATGGGGCGTCTTCAGGTTTAGTGCCTAGGGCAGCAGCAGCAGCTGTTAATACAGCCCTGCACTGCACATGTGTTGGATCGTTAAGGCCCATGTGCAGTGTTCAGGCTAGTGATGATTAGGAGAAATCCTGCCTGGGGCATTCCTAATGGTGGGGAGAAGAGACGGAGAGGCGGTGCAAGCTTAGGGCACAGACTCTATGCCAATTAGAAGCAGGGCTGCAAGATTAAAAGTTGTTTTTTAGGACGATAACTGCATCACCTGACGAACGGACCCCAGGACAGATCTAGAATTAAAAACAGTGCTTTAAAGGGGTAGCCATAAATTTATACAGATTTTTGTAAACTTTTCTTTAAAAACCTCAAGTATTCCAGTACGTATCAGCTTCTGTATGTCTGGCAGGAAAGGGGGTTTTCTTTCCTGTCTGACATAGTGCTCTCTGCTGCCATACAGCAGCTGATAAGTACTGGAAGACTTGATATTTTTATATAGAAGTAATTTTCAAATCTGTTTAACTTTCTGGCCAAATTTAACCAGTTGATTTGAAAAAAAATGTATTTATTTTTTCTCTCCACCGGAGCATCCCTTTAAGGGGTAAAATCCTAGATGGTTTCCAGCTTTCATAGCGTGAAGGGGGTTAAAGATGAGCTCTGTCAGCTCATCTCTGTAATGCTGCCAGTGTGCCAGCCTGACCTATTAGCACATGGCAGCTCCATGACAAGCCAACCTGGTGTCCGTTCTTTATCGTAGATAACTCTTTGGTTGTGTGTTGGGAAAGGCTTCATCTGTCTAATAAAGGTAACATTGCAGTAGGAAGTTATCATCCTAGGAAGCTCGAGAATATTGTTTTACAATTATCAGAGTGTTAAAATCCATCTTATGGCCTTGTCCTCCAGAAGTAACAGCTGACAATGCTGTGGGGTCTGGCATACATTCTAGCCACGCTTCATTTTCCTTTTTCACAGGGAGTATAAATATTTTGTGGTGTTTTGCTTAGTTGTTAGAGGATAGAGGTTATGAAGATCAGCAGGCCGACAAAGGAGCCATATGCTGTTTTTGTTAAAAGCGCATTCACTGAAACCTTCTTTGCAAACCTGTTAAGAGAAAAGGAACTCAAGATATTGTATCTGAGCGTATCTTTCTTCTAAGTAAGTAGCAGCGTAAATGATTTGGAGTGTTTTTGTAATGTACTTGGCAAAGCTATGGTGGTCCGTTTCTTTCCTACAAAGCACCATTCCTTTGTACATGCATCTGTACACACACTTAAAACTGCACCAGGCAATGACAATTCATTCTGTGTATATAGGCAGCTTAGCATAGATGTTAATTTACTGCTGATTTACTGTTGATGTGGGAGGCTCTTGCTGCATCCTGACAGGATTGCAAAGAGGAGAATTCAAAATGGCTAATTCCCTGAAAAAAAAAAATTGTATACTTCACAGTTGTAATTGCAATAAGATGCAAACTAGGAAAAGAGAAAGTTAAAGGGGAACTTCAGCCATACCATAAAAAAAATAAAATGCTCAAAAAGCATATAGGTGCACTTACCGATCCTCCGCCGATTGTTTGACACCTTTCCCACTTGTCTACTCTGCTCCTGGCCCCAGATTCAAACTTCTACAAATGATTCCAGTTTTACATTATGGCATCTGCCTGCAAAACTACATGTCCCAGCATGCATTGCACCTCAGAGCCAACTCCTGGGTATCCGCCCCTGTCTTGTAGTATCTGCCCACCACTGGCTCGATCTGCTTCTGCTTTGCACAGTAAACACAGTATTTATCTTTATGTCTGTCTATTTATCTACACACAAAACACAGTAATCACTGAACTCAAGGAGATCAGTTAAAAAACTCCAATGAAGTACTCAATCAAGAGTCTCCACTGATGCCCCCAAAAATTTAAATATGCAAAACAAGAGTCCGTGGAGCCTCGTTTGCCAGTCTCAAAACACAGGATAGCCAGATATCTCTAGCCTGTTGCCATAGGGTGCCTCCATGATGGGGAGAGCACCACACCACCCTGAAAGAAAGACCCTTAAGTCCCACTCGGTTGCGAGTATTGGAACATAAATAGGAAAACAACAGGGCTGCCCCTTTTTGTCAATGTCTAACTCAAGTTGCGAGTATTGTGACATGACAAGGGCTTGCCAAGGCAGGCATCCATCCACAGACAGCCGTTTCGGGGTATTTGCCCCTTGTCACTGTGGAGCAGGATTCTGGCTAGTTGGGGCAATGACAAATCAACCAACAAAACACAGTAATCACTGAACTCAAGGAGATCAGTGAAAAAATTCAGTGGAGACTCTTGAGTACTTCATTGGAATTAATTTCATATTTATCTATATAGATAGATTTGAGAAAAAGAGAGACAGATGTAACAACCATGTCTCCCTTCTCCTATTACACGGGAGAGGCTGTTGTTTCCCCGCCCTTGGCCAGGTGATCACTCTGTGATGTCAGTGGTGGGTGGGGTTACAGATGAGTGGTTACTGCTTGCCTGGCAACACAACAGACAGATCATGTGGCCTCTGTCTCAGAAGGGAGGGGAGACAGAGTGGAACAGGAAGTGAGGATTTTCTGCAGCTTCAGGGTGTGCAGGGTCTGCTGCAGACAAACGTTCCAATTCATGTAACAGAAACCTATTACAAATAGAAGTAAATTACAAATCTGAATAACTTTCTGACACCAATTGGTTTGAAAGAAAAAGATTTTCACTGAATAACCCCTTTAAGTTATTAACTCGCTAGGAATCGCATAGGTGATCAAATAGAGAGAAGTGGTCTGAAATGATGCAACAAATTCTCCCTGTCGTAATACAACAGATGCCAAATCTTTTTTCTTTTCTTTTTTTTCATCATGGATTCCGTGCAGGTTTCTCCTATGTCCCTTCTGAAAGGGCCACGCACAAAGGGATATTTCTCATGAGAATTCTCCAGTTTAGTTTTTTTCGTTCATGCATCTGTTGCCAACACTGGAGTGTATTGTCACTTGGGTGGATGTCTGTGTAATAGAACGGTAAGGAAACCTCAACAGTTTCTGCCAATCACTTGCTGGGCTTTCAGCAAGCTGTTCTGTGCCCACTGGGACTAGTCGAGTCATTGTATTGAGGTGTTGCATGAAGAATTTAACCAGCTGTTGTTTATGGAAGTTCATTCATTTGCAGCATCTATTGTGTTCCTTTTTTTTTTTTTTTTTTTTTGCAAATTTGCCTTCACTAATCGGACTACAGACTTTCCGTTACTGTATTATTTTAATATTCTCACAAATTATTTGTAGGGTTTTTCACTCCAAATTTCCCCAACAGTGTCACCAGCAAAACACCCCCACACCATCACACCTCCTCCTCCATGCTTCACAGTGGCTACCAGGCATGTAGAGTTCATCTGTTCACCTTTTCTGCGTCACACAAAGACACGGTGGTTGGAACCAAAGATCTTAAATTTGGACCAAAGCGCAGATTTCCACTGGTCTAATGTCCATTCCTTGTGTTCTTTAGCCCAAACAAGTCTCTTCTGCTTGTTGCCTCTCCTTAGCAGTGGTTTCCTAGCAGCTATTTTACCATGAAGGCCTCCTCTTACCAGTTGTTGTAGAGATGTGTCTGCTCCTTATTACACGGCTTGGTGATTGTGCAGCCCTTGCTGGCTATTCCAAACTTGCCACAGCCGCCTCTGAAGCTGTCTGTACAGTGACAGTGCTCAGCCAATCACTGGCTGAGACGGGACAGTGCCAGAGCCAGTGATTGGCTGAGCTGCCTGTCACTTCAGAGGCAGCTTCAGAATCTTTGAGGGTTGTGGGGCACAGGCAGGACACGAGGGGAGCCTGGATAGGTAAGTAATAACTTTATTTTCTATATACTTTAATCAGCCACCAACCACGCACCTCCTATTACACAGAGCAATGCACGGTCAGAGGATGATGACTTTTTAGCTAGCTGAAAAACAATAATCAGCCGATGATCGGGTCATCAGCCGATTGTTGTCTTTATTATGGCCATATAAGGTACAATGTGCCAGGGAAGGGAGCGCTGACCTGTCAGCTAAGCCTTTCATTCCCTTCTTGCTTCACTGTGCTATTAGATGCACATACAGCGAGCAGGGAGCAGTGAAAGGGGCCACCCAAATGATCCTCAGATCGTTTGGGCAGCCCATTAAAGTCAATGGCAATCTGCTGCCACTGCTCTAAGTAAGGCCAATAATCGTTCCGTGTAATAGGGGCCTTACACGGGCGATATCTGCCCGATTCGGCCTGATTAGGTAGATAATCAGTAGGACCCTTAGGCTGGTAATAGCAGAATTGTAAAGGTAAATTATTACAGCAAATAAAACCGATATTACAGAGACACATGAAATTGATCAGTTCAATAATTTAACAGTATATAATATGTTGAAATGGTAGATGTCCTCTTTGATAACATTCTCTGTTAGCTTTGCTCAGGACTTCTGTTACAGGCAAGGACAAAGCAAGTACAGGTTTTCCTCAGTGTGCGGCAAGTGATCTTGAACAAGAGCAGAACGGACATGTAGGTTTTTTTTTAGACTCTCCTGAGGTTTTCTTTCAGTGTAATTAGCTGCTTGTGATTTTTCACACCCAAGGCATTCACAGTGTGTATATTTTACTGGAACTCCTTCAAGATGTTATTGGTCTTATTAACCCCATTGTGGCCCAGTACATGTCAGTATGTCCTGGAAGGAAGGTAGTTAACTCTGCACTGGTACGTCCTGGCGTTATTCAGGCTTCACATCACATGACACAGTGACAGCTTTGCGATCGCGAGTTGTGGCATCGCCCAACCATCTCCTTTCCTCTGCAACGTATTGTAAATCACAAAATACTTGTGCAATGTGAAATCTTTGTATGGAGATCCTCGCCTAAATTCCCAGATTTACAAACCAGGAAGATCAACTACGCATTTATAGTCTAACCTGCATGGCACATCCCGCTTTGAAATAGTCTAACTTGGGCAGCACAACCTTTGCAGTTTATAGTGTTAACTCTGTGGAACAATCTGCACCAAAATATCTAAGTTGGGCGATGCAACCTGCACATAAATATCTAAGTTGGGCAATGCACATAAATTGTGTAACTTGTGCTGCACAACCCGATGAGATTATCTGTGTCCAAACCTGTGCATATGTAGTCTAACCAGTGTGGCACAACCTGCGCTAAAATAGAATAACAGTGCCTGCAGAAAAATACATGATCTAGGTGAGCTCAGCTTGTGCTGCTCAAGTTACACTATTTTAGCACAGGTTATGCCACAGAGATTAGACTATAAATGTTTGGATTCACAGATGGATTGCACAGGTTGTGCTGCACGAGTTACACTGCTTATGCACAGTTTGGAAACGGAGGATCTGCTCAGGTTGTGCGGCACAGGTTAGAATGTTTCCAAATGTGTGCATTAAAAAAAAAAAACTCTAAGGCTGGGTTTACACTGTTTTTGCAGTCCATTCTTTTTTGTTGCATAAAATGGATGTACAGTAGTACCTTGGTTTAAGAGTAACTTGGATTTTTATTGGGTGGGAGTTGCAGTTGGGGAGGGGCAAGGTCTGCATAGTGGGGTCTACAGCACTGTACTCTGACCCAGGAAGTCTCCCTCACCTCCCAAATCATGGCAGATCCAATTCAGGCTGGGGCTTACATCAGGAGACAGGACTGTGAAGGTAATCTGTTCATACAGCAACTGTAACCCCTCTCTCCCTGGACAGAGAGTGCTGCATTTATGTGCCCACATCTGCCCTGCTCATTCCCTTCATGCTCCCTGCAGTCTCTATCAGCCTGAGCCTATGCTCGTAATCCAAGGCACCACTGTATTTGTGTGCATCCTTTTTGATGTTTTTTTTTTTTTTTTATTCAATTATTAAGGGATAAAAAAAAACATCCCTTTTTTTCTTTTTCTCTTTTTTTTTTTACGTACACAGAAACGTGGTTGACCATGTTTTTGTGTACGGTATAAAAAGTATGCGTTTTGATCCCTTTTTTTATCTTTTTTTTTTTTTTTTCTTTCATAATAGAAATCAATGGGAAAACAGATGCACACAAATACACGTTATTTGAAGCAACCAACAAAAAATACAAAAGGACTGCAAAAACATGGTGTAAACCCAGCCTTACCTGAATAAAGAGACAATAAAATTTCGATTTAACCTGGTTTGTGTAGGTGGAGGATGGGCCCCCAGATTCCTAACTATAAAAAAAAAAGAGAATAATGCAACGTGTAAGAATTGACTTTTATTGTATTCATTGTTTATAAGCCTGGGCCCTTGATTAATTGAGGGCAGCGGCTTTATATTTTATGAAAATTGGAGAAAGACAATAAGAGGTATGAAAGCAAATAGGGATTATAAGCCTTTGGTATTTTATGTCCTTTTTTAGAATTAGGAGTTCTGCCATTGTTATTGAAATGGAAACATTTCCCATTATTGCTTTTTATCCGTTTAATAAACAACTTGACCAGTTGCGCCAGTGCTAGACACGGATACATTTGTTATCAAATGATTTCTGCATTGAAGTTGTCTTAAAAGCCTCATATCTCATTGCTGAGCCGTAATTGATCTGTGTCTGTGTACAGCAAAACAATCACTACAACTTAACTTTTGGCTGCGTCATAGGAAAGCTTATATTCTATTTAGTGTATCCGTGGTCCATGTTAGGTCATGAAGAGCAATAAAAGTTTTTGCTAAAGTAATAATAATAATAATAATACATTTATTTGTATAGCGCAAACAGATTACGCAGCGCTTTTTTTTTTTTCCTATGCATACAGTACAGAGGTACATAATACACAGTTAAATTGGAACAAATAAGAACATAAATAAAAACAAAAATAAAACTATAAACGAGACCTGCTCGTTGGAGCTTACAGACTATACATTTTCGTTGACACCAGGCATAAGTGCTTTATTTGTCCATGGTCCGGCCATTGTACATAGTAATGCTGCCACCAGCTTCTCGTTTAGGTATTATAATAATATATTGGGCCAGAAGCCAGCCATGTAATATGTAGTATTAGCTTGAGAACACTGGCTTATGGGTTCGTGGATCGGACTCGGATTAATTGGAATATTTAATTTCCATAAGGGTGCACTCAACAATACACTATATACACGCCACTTGCTGCCAAGCCCCTCGTACATATACGTCTGCCAGACAAACACTCCTCCCCTTTAGGCTGAAAGCCCGAAGTCCATAAAATACCAAAGGGGTCATAACTCCATAACACAGGGTCATAGGAAGATGGTTCTGGTACTACTGGATCCGGCTGGGCCGCCAAAATGTTTGGAGGCCAAACGTGACTTCTGTGCCCAGCTTTGCCTACCAGCTCTGCGTATCTCCCCATCCCGGAGTGTCAGAGAGGAGTGAGATGCAGGAGGACAAGTCAAGCTAACAGTGAAGAAAAAGAAAAGAAACTTGTAACTCTGTAAACCAGCAAGATTTCTTAATACGAGCACCCCTGTGTCCCCACCCTGATACTGTACTGGGTAGAAAGCCCTCTTCTTTTTACCCACTGCTACCTGATCAACTCTGCCAGTGATCAGACACCTTCCGGCTCTCCTTCCTTGTGTTTCTGGGTCACTGCTGCTTCCCTCAGACCTCTAGTTTAACCTCTTCATGGATAGCTTCTCCAGACAGCAGGCACAAGTACCAGCACTCACAGGTTTGTAGGCATCCAGGGAGTTGTGTGTGGAGGGAGAGTTAACGGATTAACCCTTTCTTTAGTTTATTGAACGCCTTACCTTATTTTTGGGTTGTGGAACAAATCGTCTGCATTTCAGTTATTTCCAACACCGGCCGTTGTTAGTACGTAGTGGGAACATAGCCCTAAGTTTTGTGTTTCGGGTGTGATTATGCAAGTAATTTTTCATTTTTTGTAAAGGGCTATCACCATATTGTAAAGTGATAACCTAGTGCTTCGCTATCCGTCCTCTGAGGTCAGATCATCTTCTGCTCCCCAGGCAACCTCTTTAAGCTTGGCCATAGATTTAAGATAGCTGTTGGCCAAAGGCCCATTCTGCCGACAGCTATTTGCCTACATTCTTGGCATGGCTAAGCACTAGTGTTCTCAGTAGGGAAATTTTTGCCAGACTCCCTTGACAGTTATCTCTTTCAACATCTGAAGTCAGGGGACAGTCTGTAGACTGTCATACATATTAGAAGGTCAGCTGCTCCCATCAACATCCGCAGGCTTGGCCAACATTTATCTGATGCGTATGACTGATATGTATGGAATGTGTCATTAAAAAATGGTGTTAATTAGTGATGAGTGAATTTACAGTAGGAACGAAGAAAAGTGCTTGTTTAGGATCGGCCGGCAGCTTGTCAGGCTTCTGGCTTTGAAGTCTATGCTGCTCCTCCCCAGGTGGCAGGAAAAGCTGCATCCAGTCCTGGGAAGCTGGGAGAAGTTTCCCAGGACTGGATGCAGCTTTTCCCAGCACCCAGGGGGGAGTTGCACAGAGCGGCACAGACTTCAAAGCCAGATGCCTGACAATCCTAAAAAAGCACTTCCCTTCGTTCTTACTGTAAATTCAATCATGTTAATCATAAAACTGAAATTTTGGTCACTTTTTCAAATTTTTTTATTTGACCTTCTATATTCGAGATAAAACACATTACATATCAACTTGACAGAAACAAACTATGCAAATCTTTTTTTTTATTTTACTGTAAAATTAAAAAAAAAAATTCCTTTTTGCACACATTTATCCGAATAAAAGTAAAAAAAGAAATAATTAACAGAACTACCAGTAAAACTTGTAATATTTATGAATTTCTAATGGCATTGGGCACTTTTGTAATGTAATGCTATGTCCTGCTTGTCACTACAGATGAGCGAATTTGCCGAAGTTTGGGTTCGTATGAACCTGAACTATCCGCTTCTGATTCCCGCTGTCTGCCAGCTCCGTGAACAGGGTGGATACAGCCTTACGTACCGCCCGGAAAACTGGGATACAGACATTGGCATAGGCTGTATCCCAGTTTTCCAGGCGGTCCTTACGCTGTATCCACCCTGTTTACAGGGGCTGCAGACAGCGGGATTCAGAAGCCGATAGTTCAGGTTCATATGAACCCAAACTTCGGCAAATTCGCTCATCTCTACTTGTCACACAGACACTTTCTTGCATTTATGTAAAGTTGACTATTTTTGCTTTTGCTTTTAGGAATTTTACACTAGCAAAGATGGGACCAAAGTACCAATGTTTATTGTCCATAAAAAGGGTATTACATTGGACGGTTCTCACCCTGCCTTTCTGTATGGCTACGGTGGTTTCAACATATCTATTACCCCAAGTTACAGGTAAGAGACTTGATATATCAATGCCAAAAATACAGGCAGTTGGCATGAAAAGTGAACAAAGATGATGTTTCTAGAATATATAATGACATGGAATTACCCCTCTGGAGACTGCCAGTGATAATCCTGCACAAGATCTCTGTTGGTTTATTGATGTACTGTAATGTAGTCCTAGTATAATATATCATTACTTATTGTATTAAAAAAAGGCAATTGTCTATCACATTCAACAGATGACCTGCTGTAATCTATGGAAGATTTCAGTAGTGATTGTTCAGTTGCCTTGCAGCACTACTGAAGGGAAAATTAAAGTGAATCTGTCATCCCTGCCCGCCTACAGAGCTGGTGGCAATGCTGGATAGATATCAGTAAAATCATTCAGAACATACCTTTGTTGCCTGTCTGTATTTATATTTTCAGAAAACAAAGGGTTAATTTAGACTTTGAATAGGGTCAAGGAGGTGGGGCATATGATTCCCTGATCTCTAGCCCTGCGAAGTCTCACTGTGCGGTATGCCTGTGCATAATAAGCGACATGCATTGTGCGTACAACACACTGCAGTGTAGAGGTCCTAATGCCATGGACGTGATGGGCTCCGCCTCATTGACAGTATTCACAGCCCAAATCAAGACTCTGCAGTAAAAATAACATTGTAATTTAATTCTGTGGATTACAGATATGCCACCGCTTTCTAAGACCCTCAACGGTTTATTTTTTTTCTTTACAGTGTTCAACATGTTTTATAGTTCGTATCATTACGGACCTTAAATTTGTCTACATTGTATTTGTGTTTTTCTACTTCCAGTGTTTCCAGGTTGATCTTCGTAAGGCATTTAGGTGGCATTCTTGCTATTGCAAATATCCGGGGTGGAGGAGAGTATGGGGAAACCTGGCATAAAGGTTAGTTCTTTTCTTTTGTTTTCTTTTCTTTCATTGCCAATCAGGTATCACAGCAGCTGGAGGCGTAAACTAGGCCTCCGTGCCTACCATAGTAACTTTGCTAATAGAGCCTGACTCAGGCAGACTCTACTAGCAGAACACAGATTTCTTACACTAATCCATGCAAGGCTATGGCATTGTATAAATCAAACATTGCTAACAAAGGTTTTCTAGGACCTTGAAGTTCAAATCACCTCCCTCAAATAAAACACATTAAATATAATAACCAATTCATAATACAGTTGAAAAAAGGCTTTTGAACTTTGTTTCCCCCTGTTGTTCCAGAAGAAGATAAGAAATATAAATTTCAGAATCAGAAAAATACAGAAAAAAAATTAGTCCTTTATGTACTATACCTCTTGCTTGATACACTTTTAGGCTGGGTTCACACTACGTATATTTCAGTCAGTATTGTGGTCCTCATATTGCAACCAAAACGAGGAGTGGATTGAAAACACAGAAAGGATCTGTTCATACAATGTTGAAATTGAGTGGATGGCCGCCATTTAATGGCAAATATTTGCTGTTATTTTAAAACAACGGCTGTTATATTGAAATAATGGCCGTTATTTACTGTTATATGGCGGCCATCCACTCAATTTCAATATTGTGTGAACAGATCCTTTCTGTGTTTTTAATCCACTCCTGGTTTTGGTTGCAATATGAGGACCACAATACTGACTGAAATATATGTAGTGTGAACCCAGCCTTAATCAAAAGTGTAATGGGTGTGAAGTGTATTATCTACACTTTTCTGATTCTGGTCTTTGTGCATTGGTTAGTGCATGCTTTAAGTTAACCTCGGTTTCATATATAGGTGAGCTGCATCTATTGTTATATTAACGAACAGTCTGCCCTTCATGAAATCTGTACATTTGACATATTTTGTTCTAAAGAAACTGCTCTATCAGCCATTTTAATTTAAATGAAGCCTCTCCTGGTACTACTGTGCAAACTGTTCACAAATTCACATCTCTTATGGCAGAGAAGGGTTATTTTTGCTGCTGGAAATCCCCCCTCCCCACCCAAAAAGGGGGTATACCCCTTGTCTTTCTCATGGGACAGCTTTTCACAAAATTGTACGTATGCTTATACAAACTAATCATGTCCTCATGATTTATGAAATAACCCTTTAAATGATTAATAAAACTGGAAGTTTTAAAAAAGTGGAGTTTTTTTCAAGTATTGTTTGCTCATTCCACATCAGTGCATTTTTATTACATATATCTGATCATTTTATTTTTATTTATTTTGTAAATGTAACTGGTATCTCCAAGTTCCTTGTCTCCACTCAGGTGGTGTAATATACAATTATCTCCTTTACAACTATTCATGCATATTCTCCTCCATTCCACTTGTGCATTCTTGATTGCTCATGTGGCGTTCTGACTTCTGATCAGCTCACCGGATTATTTTACATTTTGTTTTCTGGAGCAGATAAACAGAATGATGTGTGTGGATTAGCATTTCAATCACTTCCTGGTCACTAGAAATTTAAATTGCCACCTGGAGTGATGTATCTTGGCTTCCAGAATCCTACAGTATGTCGTCTGCTCCAGACTTCTGTAAAATAAATAACTTTTTGTGAGCGTGCACATGGTGTATGTTATATAAATGTAAAAGTGGTGGCTTTCTTATGGTCTTTTCTGCTTTTTTTCTAAGCCGCTATTATGGATAAGAAGCAGAACTGTTTTGATGACTTCCAGTGTGCAGCCGAATATCTGGTGGAGAAAGGGTACACCTCTCCAGCGAAAATTACCATCAATGGAGGATCAAATGGTGGCCTTTTAGTTGGTATGTATTATGTTTTATGTATTTTGTATTATGTTTTATGTATGTGTTATGTATATGTATGTCCTATTTGCCCATGCCGTTGGGCATGCTATTTAGCTTTATCTTTTATGTTTGCATCAGTCTTTTCCTTTAACATAAAGTCTGTATGATCACTGGTTATTACCATTGCCTTGGCTTCCCTTCACGTTCATTTTGTGCACCTTACCTATTTAGCAGAAATGTGTTTCTTGCTCCATGTGTCTTGTTTGATTTTGAATAGTTACACATTTATATAAGGAGAAAGAGACAGTATGTGCTTAGAAATGGGCTAATTCTGTGGGGAAAAGACCTATATTTTGTAGGACAGAATTACTTGCCATCATAGCAGCTGACCTACACATGTTCCTAGATTTGACATTCACTTCACAGATTTTTCTATCTTTATTGTTAGGAGACGAGCTCAAGGATTACTGTGCTCCCTCAAGGTTTTATTTCCATTGTTCTGTCCTCTATCAGTAATATACATATGGGGGTATGCATCGTCCTTTTCCTTTCATGTGAAATGTGGCCTGGATATATACATACGCGTGTGTGTGTGTGTGCACGCGCGTTAGTTAGGCCTGGTTACTAGCTAGGTTGAAATTTTTTCTTAAAAAATATAAATCCATTTTCCTTTTAATCTAAATATTTTAAAAAAATGTATCACTATAAAAATCAGTGTTGCCCAAAATATTCAAATATCCAGAAAACAGCCATTGGATAGACCCCGCTTCTACCTATCGTTCAGAGCTACAAAGGCTTGAGAAAGGTCGGGGGATCTGACCTAAACGTTGCCAGTAGCCACATACACTCATTTCACTATATGCCTTTTTCATTGCTGGATTATGCTTTGTATTCTAGAATAAAACTTTAAGTGTATATTACTTTGAGTGCTGTGTTTTTCTGGATATCTTTGAGGAATTCCTAACCACAGGCACGAGACCTACTAGAAGGGAGCATGCAGTACAGTTTTATTACATAAGATCGGCCCAAAAGATGTTTAAAGTGAGCCTAAAATTGCATCCCTCGCAGTGATTTTGAGCTTTTTGGGCTTTTCTAAACAGGATGTTTGGCGCCATTGACCATAAAAGCCCTTCCAAAGCAGAAGGTGATTTGCATTCCAAGTTAATGAAAGGGTTAATGTTTAAAACAGTAATTTTGTACATTTAAAGCGCATTTCCATCCCAGACCTTTATAGAATATCGACAGTTTGTACTGTAAGTGTCTGATAGATGCAGGTTCCCGCATCCAGAAAGAGAGAGAGAGTAGGGAAGTTAGACTGGGTCCATTTTCGGAAAAAAAAAAATGGATGGAATAAACGATTTATTTGTGTGCATGCATTTTTCCTTTGACTTCCATTATAAAAAAAAAAAGGAATCAAAAGCCATCGTGTTTTTTTTTTACGTTCACAAAAACCGTAGCTGACCTTACTTTTGTGTACGGTAAAAATAACGAATGCGTTTTGATCCAATTTTTTATTTATTTAATGGAAGCCAATGGAAAAAAAGGATCAAAATGGATGCACACAAATGCATCCATTTTTCATCTGTTTGTTTTTTGCAAATACGGATTGCAAAAATGTTGTGTGAACCCAGCCTTACATAAATCTACTCAACTTCATTTATAAACTGTCTCGGACCTTCACCGGTGTTGCCCTTTCCATAAATCAGAGAGGGGCCAGTTTGCGACAGGGGGTGTAGGGACGCCTGTCTTTGACATAGTGCCATTAGTTGGAATATTATACGTGCAGGTGCCAAAATTACTGTTTTTGGTTGGGAATGATCTGAATACATTTTTTTCTGAAAGACATTGGAAGGTATAATACAGATATATTATGAATTATATGAGAGGAGAAATTATCTGATGGAAGGTGCCGATTTTCAGTTTTTACCTAACTGCATGATTTATAAGGTGTCTGAATGTATGAAGCCTGTCTTAATTTTACAGCTGCGTGTGCTAATCAGAGACCAGAGCTGTTTGGATGCGCCATTGCTCAAGTTGGTGTGATGGACATGTTGAAGTTTCACAAGTTCACTATTGGTCACGCATGGACAACAGACTTCGGGTGCTCCGACAATAAAGAACACTTTGAATGGTTATACAAGTAAGACTCCAACATTTCATGCTAGATTCAATAAATATTTGTACCAAATAGTAAATTATAGGACCTCATTCAGTTCATGTTATGTATATTCCTTTGTGTGCAGAAAAAAAATATGACGGATGTTTCGTACAGTAAAAAAAATGTTGAGTGCTGTGATTGCGGTATAAAAATGTAACAGAAAAAAACAACTGTTTTGGAGTCGGAGCTAGTTTTGGCTGGAGTCGGAGAAAGTGTACTGACTCCGACTCCAGCTTTAAAAAAAATCTTTAAAAAATGTAGAATTGAATTTTGATATGAATTTTACTAGTTTTGCTCATGAATATGTATTATGAGCAACATTCTAATAGGACACTGGCCCTATTACATAAGGGTGGTCATGGAAAAGTTTTCGGTGACTATTTGGCAGTTTGTTTGTGAACTGTATAAATGATGGCAGTGTCTTATATTCAGTGAGACTCAGGTGACGTCTTCTCTGATCGAAGTCGCTCACTTTTTTTCTTTTCCATCTGGCTTGGGCCATGACTCTTCTCTGCAGAATCTGCCAGAGAAACATCTTAAGTTCCTTGCTCCAGCACTTTTGCAGTGTCCCAGAGAGGGTGTGCCACTGCAGTCTTATTCATGTAGGTCGGTGTTATCAGGTATGTATGCTCTGGGCTGAAGGACGCATTCTGCACGCCCACCACTAGATGTTGCTTTATACTTCATGCACTACATGGCTCAGCTGAAGGAAGGTGTACAAAAGGGGTTAACTGTGAACATGTCTGATTTCATGTATTTCTCTGCCTATGCCACTGTTTTGTAAATGCTGACTGACATTCAATCCCTGATCTGGGTATGTCACAGTTGTCCCTCCTCTATTTCACCAACCCATCAGAGGTTAGACAGTCCCCGGTGTCTTTTTCTTCCAATGACCTGCCTGCTCCCTGAGGCCTTATATAGTGGGGAAGAAGGCCATGTGCGTCTAATATGTGATCTGTTGGAGAGTAGTGCAGAGTGGGTTAGTGAGTATTTTCTATAAAAGAGTTCCAGCACCATCCATGCTAGGCTAGTAAGACCTGTGGTGAGGCTATTAGATGGTTGAGTAGGCCTGATGCATGCTGATGCTAATAACTTAATAGGAGCCATCAGACAGCAGTTGGATAAGTGCAAGTCAAGCCGATAACTCTGCTACAACATGCCAGGTTTCCTTAGAGGTCTCCCCGAATTCTAGCTTTACCCACAAGGTGCTCACTTTGAGCTCTCAACCAGCAAAAGGTGGATCCTCATAGCTGTGGACTTGGGTACTGTCTTACCACCACTCACTCAAGATAGTTAGAGCTAGAGATGAGCGAACCTCGAGCATGCTCGAGTCCATCCGAACCCAAGTGTTCGGCATTTGATTAGCGGTGACTGCTGAAGTTGGATAAAGCTCTATGGTTGTCTGGAAAACATTGATAGGTTCACTCATCTCTAGTTAGAGCCCCTCTAGCTGAGAACCCAAAGGACTAGATATGTCGTCGTCCCTGACCATACCTGAACTGGAGACAAGAGTGGTGCTGTCTGTGGAAGAAAGTGGCCATGTTTTTCTAACACTGGATAACCCCTTTAAGAAATACTCCAATAGCTGTATTAGTCACACAAAGTGACAAGTACATGACAGAATTATTAAATTGTATTTCTGTGTAAACCATAAGCCTTATTCGTCAAGAAAAAAAATACTCTGCCTATAGTAGTCGTTTCTCACCACTTGTGAATTCTCATTACAGATACTCACCACTTCATAATATTAAGGTGCCTGAAGGAGATGGGAAGCAGTATCCTGCCACGTTGCTGCTCACAGCTGACCACGATGACAGAGTTGTTCCTTTACATTCTCTAAAATTTATAGCTACTCTGCAGTACATTGTGGGCCAAAGCCCGAAACAAACCAACCCTCTTCTCATCCACGTGGATACCAAAGCCGGCCATGGAGCAGGAAAGCCAACAGCAAAAGTGATTGAGGAAGTCTCTGACATGTATGCTTTCATTGCACAATGCCTAAATCTCAGCTGGTGCGAATAAGTCAAACTGAATAGATTTCATTTTTACCACAAGGGCTTTTCTCTCACATGACAAACTCTAGTGTAATCCTTTGTAAGAATCGGAGATTAATTTCCTATCTCATCATTTTACATGTATTCCTGTTACTTGAGCTATACTGAATGAGGAGTTGCTTTTTCTGGATCATATTATAAAGGTTTATCTTTTTATGTGATCTGTTTCGACGGATCTGCCCTTCTAATAATTTAAAGCATACTTTATCGACAGCATTTGGGAAGTTATAAACGTGGATGGCACATATCAAATAAATATTGGCTTCTACTTTATCCTTACTCTGCGGTCTTTGTCTCAGGTTACAAAATGTTTCCTGTCATTTTTCCCTAAATGTCAAAACTGTTCTGCAATTACAGCTCAGACCCAGCCCATGGACAGTCTTTTAATTTATTTTAACCTGTACAGTTTCCCAATCTTCTACAACCCATTTTAACCCCTTAAAGATGGAGCTTGAAATGGCCTTAAGGTCCGTGCCAATTGTCACTTTTGTGTTTACGTTTTTTCCTCCTCGCCTTCTAAGACCCATAACTCTTTTATTTTTCCACCTACAGGGCCATGTGAGGTCTTGTTTTTTTTTCAGGAGCAGGTGTACTTTGTAATGGCTAGAGATAAGCAAACCTGCCTGATTTCTGGTTCCTACAAACCAGAAATCTCGGCATCTGACCCCCGCTGTCCGCCAGGCTCCGTGCAGCGGCTGGATACAGCGTAAGGAACGCCTAGAAAACTGGGATACAGCCTATAGGCTGTGTCCCAGTTTTCTAGGCGTTTGTAACGCTGTATCCACCCGCTGCACGGAGTCGGCAGACAGCGGGAGTCAGATGCCGAGATTTCTGGTTCGTACGAACTAGAAATCCGGCAGGTTTGCTCATCTCTAGTAATGGCGTCTTTCAATTTGCCATAAAATGAATGACTGAACCCCCAAAATATCATTAATGGGATGAATTTGGGTCAAAAATGCGATTCCCCAATTTTTTTTTTATTTTTTTTTTGTGTGTGTGTGTGGGGGGGGGTAGGGGGCTCCATGTTTACATATAATGCACTTTATGGTAAAATTGTCATTTTTTCTTTATTCTATAGATCAGTCTGAACACAGCGATATGCAGGCTTACTAGGTTTTCTAATGTTTTACTATTTTTATTAACAGTAAAACTTTTTTTTAGCAATTAGGTGTATTTAAAATTGCTCTATTGTGACTCTTATAGCGCTTTTATTTTTTCACCTACAGGGTCATGTGGGGCATCATTTTTTGCGCCATGATCTCTAGTTTTTAGTAGTAAATTTTTTTTATAGATCAGACTTTTTTTATAGATCAGATTGATTGCTTTTTATAAATTTTTTTACACATAAAATGTAATTTAAAAAAAGCAATCTTAGCGGGTTTTTACCGCTTTTTGTTCACGCCGCTCACCGTGCGGGAACAATATCTTATTTTATTAGGACGATTACGTGCGCTGCGGTATATTTTATGTTAATTAGCTTTTATTATTTTTATGTGTTTTATGTATAAAATGGGAAGGGGGGTGATTTTACTTTTATTGGGGGGAGGGGCTTTGGGACATTTTTTTTTTAAACTTTTTTTTTGTTTGTTTTTTTTGTTTGTTTTTTTTACACTTTTATAGTCCCTTTAGGGGGGACTTTTGCTTACATACTTTGGATTACATACACTGATCACTGCTATGCCATGCGATCAGGATATGCTATATAGAATGTGAAATACACAAGTGAAAAACAGCCCTACACTATGGCCGTATATCCAGTACTAACCTCCAGGTAGACGTTCTATCCAGGTTGAGGTTTGTCAGGTAATCAGCTACCTGTATCCCCTCTGGGATTGTTTGAATAGAAGCTAGCACTCCTCACTCCAGATGGTGGTGTAGCAATCGCTGATGAGAGTTGCAGTCTGTTTGCTCCAACTGAAATATTCTCTTCACAAGGGAAGCGCTCTGGCCGGTAGCCCGTGCAACACTTGCAATGCAAAAGTCTTTTGCTGGAAACAGACTTTTGCATTATCTAACCTGCTGATGGCTCCCTATAGTGCACAGGGCACTGAGTATGAAGATACGTTTCTTATTTGCATCCTCTGCACCATTAAAGGGAACCTATCACCCCCCGTGCCGGGGTGACAGGCTCCCGACCCCCCGTTAGAGCCCCATATACTCACCTAATCCTGCCGGGTCCCGCTTCTGGAGGTGGTCGGGTGATGAAGATCTCAGCCGCTGCAGCCCGGCGCGCGCGCTGAGAGATGAGTCCAACACCCATAGAGAATGACGGAGCGCTGGACTCTCCTGTCATTCTCTATGGGTGTTGGACTCATCTCTCAGCGCGCGCGCCGGGCTGCAGCGGCTGAGATCTCCGTCACCCGACCACCTCCAGAAGCGGGACCCGGCGGGATTAGGTAAGTATATGGGGCTCTAACGGGGTGTCGGGAGCCTGTCACCCCGGCACGGAGGGTGACAGGTTCCCTTTAAGTATAAAAGTGTGAAACCTAATTTTTTTTATTTATTTTTTTAAAGTAATACCATGTACTAAACGACATCCCCATAAGGATCACCTACTGAGTATCCACAATCACTTTAACCAGTAGGGGCCAATCTAATAGAAATAAACAAATGCTTGTTATCTTCTACCTCACACCTGCCATCTTCTGTTTGGGGGCAAAGTGTAACCAGGTTGTAGGGAATCCACCGATTAGAGAACTAAAGGCAGTCTGCAGGGCCAGTCACAATGCACCGATTTATAAACAGACAGATGGTATATTTGCCCGACCTCCCTGAGTGTACAGCGCTGTTATCATGGCCCATGAAACAACCTCATTGTACTATAAGGAGCATGAATCCCATGGTACGTAGAAATGCTTTAATTTGACAATTGCTAATTTTAATCTTTAACTATGAGGATATCATATGGGTATACCAATGAAGCCACGGCAAGCGAACAAAGACATGTGCAACAGATGTTCCTTATAAAATATAATAGGTAACAGTTCAAAAGTGTAATTGCAAATCAGGTTGGTGTGATTAAATTGCCAAGTGAATAACATGTATCAGTCCTTTCCCTTATGATGCAATTAGATGTGATATGAAATTACTAAATGGGACGGCTCCGTTTTATGTTTTGTTTACTTCAGGTCAATTGATTTATTGTGATTTTATCCAGCTGTTTATACTTGACAGTTATATACAGAATGTCGTTAAAAAAAAAACTGGACATATTATATGTATAATCATCTGGAAAACGGTGTTCTCTTTTATAGTAAATTCCATTATTTTATTTTTTCAACAAGAAACAAAGCAAAGATATGGTCATGTGCCTATACTACATGATAGGGTCTGAGCGTATGTGATATGATAATGGAATGAATCCCGGCACTCGCTGGTGTAAATTGCTTCAATGGATGTTTATTACATCAACGCTGCACGCGTATCGACCATACTGGTCTTTATCAACAGCATGCTGTTGATAAAGACCAGTATGGTCGATACGCGTGCAGCGTTGATGTAATAAACATCCATTGAAGCAATTTACACCAGCGAGTGCCGGGATTCATTCCATTATTCTGTGACTTTATTGCCATGGGCACCGCGCCGCAGAAGTTAACGGAGTGCCGGTTGTTTGAACTTTGTCGTATGTGATATGAGACCTTCAAACTGGTGACAATGGGACTGAGAGCAAGTGCTCATGATGATAGCAATAAATCAAGAGACAGCCATGCTTACCAAATCCGATGGGTAAAACCAGCCTTAATTCCATACTGCTTAAACTCCAGCAGGTGAGGGAAAGCAGCTCCTACAAGCAATGGGCTTACAGCTGTTTCACGAACTAAAACTCTTTCTCAAGCCCCAGTAGATCTGTAGGTGACAGGTTTAGTTTCATAACCTACATAGTAGTATAGTATGGATGGAAAAAAATACATACTGAATGTCCAATGAGTTTAAAAAAAAAGGGAGAGATTGGGGCAATTGATGAAAGTAGAGTAAAATCCTAGAACTTTTCTTCTCACCCATTGATCCAACATGGACCTTAAAGGGGTACTCCAGCAAAAAGCTTTTTCCCAGTAATTGAAACACATTACAAAGTTATATAACTTTGTAATATGCTTCAGTCATCTATCTAACGCCCTTCACTATATTTTCCCCCCTCAACCCCCCACCAGGAAGAAAAGTAAACTCATTCTTACCTAATTACTGTTGACCCCAGGCTGCTCTGTGACAGCCATTTTGTGACCAAGACATCATCAAGAGGGAGGCGGGTCTAAGCCTTGTTAGGACAGCCTTTCTTTGTCAGATGACTCAGTTTGCTCAACTCTGATTGGCTGAGCAAGCTGTAAGCCATCTAACAGTTTTACAGAGTCAGTTAGACATCACAGGATACAAAAAGCATCATGGGAAAGCCCCAAACCAGGAATTGAAGAAAAAATAAAAACAACAACTGGAGCTTCAGGGACCTGCAAACAGGGGGAAGTTCAAACAGAGACAGATTCCGGAGGGGTGGTAAATGTAAAAACTATGCTCAAGCCAAAGACAGAAATGGCTGGACATCACACCCATGGCTGACACGAAAGCTTATTCAGCTACATTTAAAACCAATATCAGAAGTTAGTATATAATTTGGCCAAACCATATTGCCTCATGTACCACGTGCAGGTCTTCTGATACACATGAGTCCCTAACCAAAAAACATCACTGTGTCGGTCAGCGACCACAATCCCCGCAAAGTGTGTGCAAGCAGAGAAGGGGGCCACGGAATGTCCCTGCAACCCCATTGTCACAGGACCAGACCCTAAAGGGCCCCCTCAGACCCCGCAGGTGCCACCGGCGGAAAAAGTGGACGCCAAGCAACACAAGTGTGAACAAGCTCTTACCTCTCTCCATTCCTCTGCAGGTAGAATGGGAGAATGCTAGGAGATCCTCCCCTTATGTACACAGGTGCTTCCTGCTAATTTGGATCACATGGGTCTTACAAAGCACGAGTGCTAGCCACAATGAAAAAAGGGGACAGAATACATAAAATATGCACAAGCCAAGAAGACAGAAATGGCTGCACATCGCACCCATGGCTGACACGAAAGCTTATTCAGCTACATTTAAAACCAACATCAGAAGTTCGTATATAATTTGGCCAAACCATATTGCCTCATGTACCACGTGCAGGTCTTCTGATACACATGAGTCCCTAACCAAAAAACATCACCGTGCTGGTCAGCAACCACAATCCCCGCAAAGTGTGCGCAAGCAGAGAAGGGGGGCCACGGAATGGCCCTGCAACTACATTGTCACAGGACCAGACCCTAAAGGCCCCCCCCCAGACCCCACAGGCGGAAAAAGTGGACGCCAAGCAACACAAGAGTGAACAAGCTCTTAACTCTCTCCATTCCTCTGCAGGTACAATGGGAGAACACTAGGAGATCCTCCCCTTATGTACACAGGTGCTTCCTGCTAATTTGGATCACATGGGTCTTACAAAGCACGAGTGCTAAAAAACTATATAAAAAACTATGTTTATGATTAATTGATTGTTTTTTGTTTTGTTTGTTTTTTTATCAACTGTCCCCTACATTTGGAATGCTGAAACCTGAACAAATAATACGTTTCCCAAAACATCTTCTTGGCCCTATACCCATAGGTTAAGCCATAGCAAGTTGCTGAAATAATGGACCGTACACAGTGACCTAGATGTCACCTATTATGGCTAGAAAAGAGGAGCTAGAGCCTGAGGGTCCTTAAACTCCATACCCTAACTAATACTGCACATTTAACTAAAACTGTTTGGCTTCAGGTGAAAATGTTGATTCTTGCAGGAATTTTTATGACAAATGTCTATTTATAATCATATACAGTATATTAGTTTCACAATTAAATTGTAAATACCAGATAGAATACATACATGGACTTGTATAAATTCTTCTCCACACAGTTACAGAGCAAGGGAAGAAAAACTATTAAGGGTATGGAAAACCTATAACTTAGTAAATTGGAATATATAAGTCCCATTTTATCATTATTTAGTATTATACTAGAGGCTCACATACTTATTCTCATCATTAATTGTGTAGAAAAGTGCTGATTGCTGCATTTTTCACCTATTTGCCTTACAAATCTGTATACACAAATGTAATTATATTACTTAAAAAGTAATATACTGGGATTCATTACTTCTTATACCGTATCTGTAACTATAGAGTCTTCTGGTGATAGGATTCACTTCACCCTATTATGAGAGAAGCCTGTTAGCACAATAATTCAAAGCCTACAACTAGT